>NC_055665.1:5336537-5652943 GCF_017976325.1 Chelmon rostratus
CTACAGTTGTGTTTTTATTTCTTTAGCAAATCCAGTCAGGGGAAAATTTAATGTGATATCAAAGTGTATAACTGTTCCTTTGAATATAATTTGGTTAAAAAGCAACCAGACTTGCCCTGACTGTTCTCATTTTCCTGGCCTCCTGTCCGGGTTTGTCAGGTTTTGCCTCTCGTCCTTTACATATTACTGTCTTTATGGTTCTGTCTATGTCCAGTAATGTGATTACATCAGTGTTTCCCCTATAACTGTACTGACAGATCGCAGGGCAACAGGAATCCCAAAAATAACACCAAACATCCATTCATTCAGAAATCTACTGTTTCCATTTCAAAACATGAGTCCACCCCTGTGTGGTTGCCGGGGAAACTCTTGACATGATGAAAGCGCCACCAGCAAGGTTTCCTCTATATTCATTCTGCGGCCGCAGGAGCGTTGCTGCTAAAATTTCACACGATCAGTCAGCAGTCATCAGTCCTCTGCCTTCCTGTTCCACCGAGGCTGGGATTAGCCCCTCTACACACACGCAGCGAGTCGAGGAAAGACAGGTGAAGTGAAGATGATGTTGCCAGTACAGGTGACAAACAGGGTCATACTGAACAACACTATAATGTGCTGACGGATTCAGTGCTTTTATCTGAACGAGCAAATATTCAGATAAAACTGATAATACTGTTATGCCCTTATGGTTTTCTAAGTGATGTAATGTTGCCCTGCTGCATCCGATCATACAGTAACTTAGGAGGCAATCTGGCCTGGTCTGCTGTCATTAATCTGGCATGCAGTAATAATTTCGTTGTAATTAAAATTCAACACCTGGAATTTCCTCCTTGTTTTCTTCACCAGCTTTAACAGTGACATAGTTTCTTTCTTAATAAGGTGCTGTGGATTTAATTAATGCTGATGTGAAGAGTGGTTCATTGGATTTTGAAAAGTAACTGATAAATAGTCAAAGAAATTTTAAAGTGTTAAATTTGAGAATGGAATTTGGTGTGGCGGTGGGTGGTAGAATGAGGGTTTCACTGGTTTATAATTAAACATTGGCTTACTGCTATACCTTACAGAGCTGCTTTGAGTTGCACAGTGGCTTCAGGGTGGGAAACTGAACTGCCATGTTGTGTTGCAACGATGCAGCTAACCAATCACAGTGGAATTCATTGCAAGTGCAAAAGTCTTCACCTAAGTTAAGTGCTGCCCCCAAAAATGTCCTAAAAGACAGATGCATCACATGCTGGATATTGATTAACTGTCTCGGTACAATGCTAATAGCTTCTGGTGCCAGGCAACATACAAGGCGTTATTAAACCAAAATATGCTGGTGTTTGCTTGCCGGACATTTCACTCACCTTGTTCACCGTAAGGCTTGCGAGGCTTCTTCCTCAGACAGGTCATGACGTAGCGCTCCAGCTCTTTCAGTGTCGATGGCTTGAGTGTTTCAAAGTCAATCTCAATCTCCTCGGGGTTGGTGTCCCTCAGTGAAGGTTCCCTGGACTGAATAATGTGGACCACACGTCCCAGCTTCTCCCCCGGTAGCTTGTTGATGTCAAGGCTCAGCTGGCGCTTCTCATCATACGACATGGGCACGATCTCCTCCTCTTCCTCCGAGTCGTAGTGCGGCAGCATGGAAGTGGCCACTGGGGGGTAGAATGGCTTCTTTGTGGTCCTGCGGAATCAAGAGGAAGTGATGCAGATGGGACAAAAGCTCATTATTATCAGCTGCTTGATATTCTATATATGTGATTAAATTATGCATGTGATTACTGTACTGTGCAGCTTTTAAAACTCCACATTGATGGGAAGATGAGATAATTGGGTGATTATTTTATTACTAACTTGCTGTTCTTGTTACTCTTCTTCCCCTGGCCTTTCTTGGCCTGGGAGCCACCCGCTCTGGCAGACTTGGTTTTCAGTATTTTGCCAGGCATTTTCCATTCCTCAGAGCCAGCTCTGCTTCTGCCTCCGCGACTTCGCTTCTCCAGCTTCTTCTTTTTCTTCTTCTCCTTTTTATCCTTCTTCTCTTTCTTCTTCTTGGGCTTGACGATGGGGCCTTGAGAGAGGGCAGCCAGCTGCTCGTGCACAGCTCGGAGCTATTTAGAAAAAATAGTCACTGTTTGTTTCCACATGAAATTTGTTGAAATAAACACAACTGGATAAATAAATAGTGCAGGTCTCACCTGTGTGCACACCTGGTCCTGTAACTCAGCCAAGCGATGTGCTCGCTCTTCCTCGCTGTCTGAGTTGGGGCTGCTCTCGCTCTCTTCACTCTCACTGCTGGGCTCGCTCTCGGAGGTGGAGGAAGATGAGGACGAGGAGGAGGAAGAAGAGGAGGAGGAGGATGTTGGATGGCCACTCATTGACATGGCTGAGTGATCCATATGTGGCTCATCTGGCATCTTGGCAAAACGGAACTCAAACACATCCTGGATTTAAAAAAAACAAAACAAAAAATTAAACAAATAGAGTAAGAAAGGAGGAAAGGAGTGAAGAGTAAATAAAAGTTTTTTTTCCACAGGATGTAGCACCTTAATTTCATTCTGATCATTTGAAAATAATAAGACAGCCAGCCTAACCTGCAGCTTCCGTGCCATGCCCACAACATCATGGTCAGGTGGGTTGTACTTGTAGCAGTTGGAGAACATGAGTCTGACATCGCTAGCAAACTGTTGAGCATCCCTGTATTCTCGACAGTCCATCTTCCTCTGATGAAGAGTTGAGAAAAAGCAAACTTTGTGCTTCAACTAGACTTATTGAAATTTTATCAATAAATATACTTTAAATACTTTAATACTTTAAAAATTGCGACATTAAGCAATCTGAAACAACGCAACTGTACAATGTAATCAGTTACACAGTATACTGATTGTTTGTTACTGTTTCCATGAGTTAAAAGCATTTGAAAAGTCACCTTGATGGTGCTGAGGTCCATGGGACACTTAATGATATCATGATAGTCATGAAGGCCCAGTGCAGCCGCGTCCACAGGTACGTAGAAAGGCCAGGCGTATGCAGCATGTTTCTTTGACAACATTTCCTTAAGCAGCACACTGCAATACCTCAGCTGAGGGCTTAGTTTGCCCTTCCTCGAGGGCTGAGGCTGGACAGAATCAGGCAAGTCCTTCTTGGGGGGTTTAATGGGGCGTCCGCTGCCCACTCTGCGTCCAGTGCCCGCCATCATTGGCTGCAGCAGGACAGGACCTCCAGGGCTCCTGACCAGCCCTATCCCAGGTGGGGCCTCCAAGCTCATGCCCCCCATTGAGGAGATGGTGTGCATGGAGGTGTCGTGGATTTGGCCCCCGTGGCCTCCTTTCCCCAAGCCCACCATGTGCGTTGCTCCAGACATGCCCACAGTCAAGCCCATGGTGGAGGGGGTGGTGGTGTCTGCCTTACGCTTCACACCTTTTTTCTAGAATTAAAGAGGCTCGAGGTCACTACAATCATAAAAATTATGGATTTAATCCAAGCTTTATAATGTTTATAATTCTACACATATATGTTTCTTTGCAAAGACACTGTATCATTTTGCCTTCTGCCAGAAATTTGTTATGGTTGTCGTTCACTTCTATGTGTATAGCAACAGACAACAGCTTCACAAATTTCTACACAAATGAGGTTCCTCGACATTATCAGCATTGTGTTTTTTGTATATACCTTGGTTGTGGGCTGTGTAGGGGGCAGGCCCATGATGTTGGCCGGAGGCAGGCTTTTAGTCAGCACAGTCTGGGGAGAGTTGGCCGGCATGGATTCCCCAGTGTCCGAGGACGAAGGGGAGTAGGCTGACTGGGACACCGCTGGTACCTGCTGGGCCCTCGATGCTGAGAGATGCAGAATGTTCAGATTTAGCAATAGAACTCAGTCACACAAAGACAGGTGACAAAAGCCTGAATAGTTTGGAAGAAGTCTATTATTACAGGAGACGTGTGGCTTTTTAATGAGGCTTCAATTAAAAATACTGCTTTTACATAATAGATTTCTGCAACAGAGAGAAACTTTGCATAATAGCTAAGCTTTAATTTATTTGCAAAGAAAATGCCAATACCAGATGCGGATATGGGAATGTGTCCAATTACTGAAGTCATAACAAAAAAAGCAACTATGTTAACAACTTTAGACCTTGTCACAAACTCACCAGATTTGCGACCTCTTCCCCTGCTGTTCTTGTTTCGAGGAGCTGGAGGAGGCAGCTCAACTTCCTCCTCGGGCATCTGGGCCACCTTCTGGAGGAAGATCTTCTCTAAGGACTGGGCCATCAGCACAATATCATCTGTCGGCTAGCCAAGACAACAATTTTTAGACACATTACCACACTGCAGAGAAGCCATAACACCAAAATACTCTTCTTGTGACAGATATTAATTTCAACATATCAATTTTATTCGATTTACTTAATTTAAAAGTTTTAATGACTAGCTGATTAATGAATGTGCCATCTGATGGAAACATCAATATATCAAATACCAAAAACATTTGCTTGACAAATGCTTGCAACTTGTTCTGGGCTTTATCATTCTGGTATATCCTAAATTAAATGAATAACAAAAGTAAAAATAAATGTTATAGGGATGAAAATTACCCTAGATGCCAAAAACAGAATCCATTTTTCACACTCTTGGCAAAGACACTGAATTTAAACACGCTGTCAAAGCCTAGAAGATGGTTGTTGGATGTTTAAAATCATAAAATCAAGATCATTGTACACATCTCTGGTTTGCAACCAACATTGTGTTGTTAACATCTCCAGAGCAGCTGTCTGATTTGTAAAAATATTTGGTAATAGATTTACAGTAAATTTTCCAGAGGCAGCACTGTGTTTGTCAACCTCTGGATGCTGTACTCACTTATCTCCTTATCAGCTTGATATTTTCTTTTGCCTCACAAGTTATGCTTTAGCACACTTACAGTATATGTAACTCAGCACATGTTCTGTTGCACAGGATAGAGTATCCCAGACAAGGTTAAGTTTGCCAAGTTCAATACATTTTTTTCTCGTGGGAAATAAGGAAAAGGTTTAAAATTGCCCTCTTTTACAATATTAAGAAAATTCCTTGGTCTGCACCATCAATAAAAGTAAACAGTTGTCAGGTCAGTTAAAACAACACACTGTGAGCAAGGTGCACCTGAATGCAATCAGTAGATTAGGGCCTTATTAAGGAAAGAGTGAGAGAGAAATTAAAAAGGACAAAAACACAGTTGCTATTTTACCTTTTAACCTACCTTGTTGTAGATGTAGCAGTTGGTGAACATTGTGTTGAAGTCCTGTATGCACTCACTTGCACTGCGATAGAAGTTGTTCTCCAGGCGCTTTTTGATGGTCCCCATGTCCATGGGTTGTTTGATAATTTTATGGTAATCCTGAAAAAGGTAGAATGTTAGACAGGGTAGTGACAGAGGGGTGAGACATGCAAAAACGTTAACAGAAGGAGCATCCACTGATGCATTTAATTGTTTTAACATCAAAGTCCAGGCACCACCACGAGTTGCAGAAACATCAACAAAAACTCAACAAAATTAAAATCAAATTGAAAGTCTCACTGGTAGGTTAAGCCTGTAGGCATCCACAGGTTCATGGAAAGGCCAGGCAAAGTGATGCCTCCACAGAGACTTCATCAGGGTCCTCTGGAGAAACTGCAGCTGGTTGGTCATGCGGCCTGGCCGGCTGGGATCTTTCACTGGGGGCTGGGGTGGGACAGGAGGCCCCTGGGGCATTGTGTGCGGCAGAGAGGGGCTCTCAAAGTCCTCATACAGCAAGGACGGCTTGCGAATGCGTTTGCTGGAGCCGGTGTGTTGGTCCATCCTGCCACTGGACAGCCCAACCAGAGAGCTGGAGGGGAGGAGAAAGAAAGAGGGTGGGTGATAACACGGAAGAATTTTGATCTGATGAGAAAGAAGTACTGCTGTCTCGTAATAAAAGCGGTGTGAATGAAAGTACAAACGTATCCCTTCTTTACACTATATCATAGAAAAATCAGTCAGAAAGGTGACCAGTGAAACCACTTTGTGTGAGAAAGCAGAGACACAAAAGGTCCACAGAGATACAGTGATGCCTGCTAGTGAAGGAAATTGTGCTTTTAAGTTGAATGAGCTGTATGACCTTTGCCACTCTTATTGATGTAGCCATCAACGCATCGATCTGTTATACACTCCCATGAGTGCATGGAGTCATGGAAAATCTGCTGATGTCAAAAAGTGCAGCCTTTATATGCTTCATTCATGTAACCAATGACCAGTGAAGCTATGGCTCTACCCTCCCAGTCAGCTAACTGTTATCTCGGGAAGTAGGACTCTATCAATGGGCTGCTACTTTTAGCACAGTCATGGGAACCACCATCGTTCGGGTCCTCACCAGCTAAAAAACAAACATCCACTAATGGTAAGGGTGGTTGATAAGACCCCAAAATCTATGCGATATATCATCACATTTAGCTCCACATAAAAAAAAAAATAATAACAGCTCAGGCTTTTTTTTTACTTTTAGCTATAAATATTTGAATCGTGGGAAAATACTTAGATTTAGCAGTTTTTCCTGCCTGAAATTTGAAGTTAAATGTAATGTCTCACACTGTTATGACATTTAAAATTAAACACTAACTAGTGAGCTTACATCATTCTCAATCCTTGACACTCACCACCATTCTCAATGAGATGGTTTTATTCTGTGCAGTTAGTTTACAGCAACCTTTCTGAAAATAACTGCTCGTTGCACAGCACAGGGCAAATCCATCAACCATTTTCTGTATTTTAAATTTAATATTTATTGGAAAGAAATGTCACAAACACACAAACGATAAGTATATATATAGCTAAAAATTGGTTATAAAATAGGGCCTTATAAGCACAGACGCACTGGTTTTCTGCATGAAACTTCTGAGCTCTGGTATCTTCCCATGTTCAAATGAGTGAATTTCAAGAATACTCCTGCCAATGCCCTTGACTGGGGCACTGTGGTCTCAAAACTGGAGCTGGCCTTGGGCACTACAGCTGGGCACGACTCGTATAGTTACAAGCAAGAATTTCAAATGCAAAGAATAAAATCCCCAATAAGAAATAATAGAGCTAAAAAGAAAAAGACTCTCTCTTGCTGATTCTTACTCTACGACTCTCAAGCAATTTCAGTCTTGGCTGTGGTACAACAGAACAACATACACCATATCCAATAAAGAGAAATTTCTCAGTCTATGTAGTCAGATGAGGCCACCATGTCAATCCCATCATTGCTGTTTCATCTCTCTTTAAACTGAGCACATGCGCCAGATTTAGAACAAGTTAAATCTTAGCCCAGAGTCCAGGGCACACAACTGCCCCACTGACACACAAACTGTGGCAAAGCCCCTGTGAGCTGATTTTCTCCATCAGTCAGAATGCCAGCAACACAAAGAACGGCTGAAAAGCATTAGTGTCAAGAAAAACATGAGCCACTGTGCACTGAAATAATTAAAACAATTTGTCTGAGCCACAGAGCTATCTAATGTGGCTCAAACACAACCAAAAATGATCTACATGCTGATTAAAAAGCTCGTTCAAAAAACACATCTGACAGTGTTTAAAAACACACCTAATAGATGATTTGCATTGGAATTAGATTTTAAATTATTACAAGACTTTTGAGAAAAAATAAACTGTATATTGTATTCTACTGAGTTACGAATATCTACAATTAAGCTTTGTCAAAAATGCTAAAGTGCAGCCTGCTATGTCATATTATATGCGCATAATGGTGACACTTTGGGGCTAAAAGACGGAGTTTCTTTAATCTATGATTTGATATTATTACTAACTAGCAAAATTAACTCGACGTGACCAATGTGGCGCTGCTGTTTCAACAGTGACTGAATCAAGTTCTGCTTCTACTAAAAGGCATTAATACTCACACAATACAGCCTGCAAACCATCTTCATCATTTCATCAAAACAATGAAAGAAACGTCAGACTCTTGGATTTACAATCCAACAGCTGGTGATCGCGTGGTTTGGACGCCCCGCCCTCCCTGTTTGTAAACACTGCCTCATAATGACAGCGCCGAATGACGGACAGCGATTTTCTGTCAAAAAAAGCGCAAAAATGCGAAATATTTATCGCACGACGTTGCGCTAGAAAGGGTTACTGTCAGTCGATTTCATTCATTTTGCAACAGCATATAGAGGTTTGTTCGCCGGCACAGGAGCTGTGAGGTGGAAGCTAAGCTAACAGAGTGCTAGCTAGCTAGCGTCCCTGATTCCAACAATGCCTAGCAAAACCGGACGGTTCATTCAAGGCTGCTATATATTTTATTAGCAAATGCTGTCTGGTAAATTAATCATATTGTACACGGTGTGTATAACCAGTCATCTCATATGGTATTAACATACACTGTGGGATTAGCGTTAGCAGGGTACCTGAGCGATGAATGACCCGACTGACAGAAAGCCGGCGGGGAGCAGCCGGTGGGGCTGCAGCAGTCACTTGCCTTCATTGTGCCAGCTAGTGAAGCTAAAAGCTAAAAGAAAGGGCGAGTGTACATATGTGGCTACAATTTCATAAACGTTAAGCAAGTCATGGTGAGAGAGTCTGCTATGAAAGCTAGCTAAACCAGTTTGTGCCTTAAGGCAGCCGTTCACAGACAAGCTAACGTTCTGATCGGGAGGCTTAACGTTGTTAACGGTTACTACGGTCGCTAACGTTATATGACATTTAACGTTAGTCCACCTTCATTGGCACTGCAAAACCGACCAAATATCATCAATTCGTAAAGGCATCTATCATAAATACTGCGGACTTTACCTGTCGTGAGGCGGGTTGACGGCCGCTTCCATCGGGCTGAAGGCGGAGTGTTATTACAATCCAATTTTTCCACCACTGTTGACGCTGCACTTCCACTGAAAGACCACTGAGCTGCTCCGCAATGAAATGGCGCCTAAACGCTTCCGCTTGACGCTATATAAACCCACCACGTGGCAGTGTCACGTATTTCCTGTCGCGTTCGGGATGATCCTGCGCTCCTATTGGCTGTAAGCACGCGTCTGTCAAACAGCACACACGCCCAACAGCTTTCTCTTGGTCGGTACATCTTGTTCTCTGTCATGTTTGAGCACAATGGTGGCAGGCGCTGCGCTGCGTTCAGCTGCTTCAGCTTAGCTTTACTTTTACTTGTGAATGTTCTATGTTCTTCTATCTGCAGTGACTGATGTTATGGCGTGATTATGTTATCTGCACAGTCTGGGTTGGTAATGCAGGACTTCTCTGCCGTATTAAACCCCTTCTGATTATGTAGGTGCTAACGAGACAGATTATTTGGGTTTGGTGTATATGCGTGGGCAGTCAGCTGGCTGAACATGCTTTTATGCAATATGCTGATATGAGCTTTTTCAACCAAGAAACTATTCTGCAACTGATCTGATTTCAGGAGAGATTCTGCATTTAACTCAACACACTTTCTATAGGGCACTGCAAACCTCTACAGCCTTTTAAGCCTTGCCTGAAAAATGTAGAACGAAACTGCTGGAGCTGAAATCACTCATCCTCTGAATGTCAGTGTGTAGTGCTGGGACTGACTACCAAGAAAGACCCTTTGTCAGAGTATAATGAACTTTAGTCCCTCTGTTTCATGCATGACACAACATTTAGGGTACTCCAGTGCTTTATTACTGCATTTCCCATCAACTGTAGGACTCACAAGGTTCAGTTTTTAATAAAAATGGTCAAAATATAAGCAGCAAAGGTTCAGATATCTTGTATTCAAATCCCCAGCATCTTGGTTGTCTTCCAGCAAATGCCTACCTCTATCAAACCCCACACTTTTGGTGCATAGCTCAAGATTTCTGTTAAAAATTAAGAGACCAAACTGAGATAACCCCAATATGCAGACTTTGGAAAGTTCCCTCCAGAGCCATGTACTAGATTTTAGGATTGTTTTTCCTGAACTTCACATGTAGAAATTTGTGACGTGCCTCTTTAAATACAAGCAAAATCAAAGAGATGTAAAAAGTGATGTGACAGAACTCGAAATTGCCTCTTCCAGTGTAGGTGTGCTGGGCAGAAAAACAACTTTAAACATACACACAAACACTGTTTTTCTGGATTGAACCTAAAAGCTTTGCTGCTGTAAAGCAAATGTCAAAAACCGGAGACAGTATTAAAATGAAAAGATTTATTGTTGAAACTCTGAGGAGGATTGACAGGTTAAAACACAATAAAGTATCATCAATACAGTGTACGGTGCCATAAAAACAAAGACAAATATGAAAAATATGTACAAAAAGAACATTTAGAAACAATCTTAAATATTACAATATGAAATACCCAAAACCTTTTACATCAACATCTGCAAAGTGTATGAAGCAATATGGTTATCATCATAAAAATCTCTTCAAGTTGATTCCCATTGACACTCGTTGGCATATGGGATCTGTCCAGTACAAACTAGGGTTGGGCGATAAGATGCTAAACACCTCCGGGACAGTTTATATTAGAATTTGTATTAGACCATTATTGGCAATGTTGCAATCAGTGAACAGGACTTGATTTTTGCTGATTGACTGAAAAAAGCTAAATCTAAGTAAGATGTGATATCTTAAATCAAGGCAACATATGCTTGCTTTGTGTCTGAAAAGATAGATCTTAGCAGGCAGGTTTAATGTTAGAGCATTTCACTTCCTTCAACCTTCATTATTATAATATTATGACTTATTGCTTAGATGTTATTACTGGTTCTGCTTAAAACTGCACAAAGCTGTTTAATCAACACTGACAAATACGTTTTGTATTTCTGTATCTGCTTTATCAAAGTCAGAATTTATTTGTATCCAAACAAATGTATTTGTTTGTAGTCTGGTCGCAATACTTTCACTCTGGGTTCTTTGAGAATAGATATTTGTACTTATTTTAAAATATTGGTAAGTGATATTTTCCTGTTCTGTTGGCAGATAATTTCCCTTATTTTAAGTAATATTTCGCCAATTTATTGTATTTTTCTTCTTGTTTTTGAGAGCTGATTTCTGTCAAATTTGGTCATTTTCCAGAAAATGTACTATATTATAAGTAATGACGCTCTTCTAAAATACAGATTTCAAGTACATTTCACCAACTGTGTGTGTGCATGGAGAAGTGAAATATTTTTAATGGGCATAAACTCT
This sequence comes from Chelmon rostratus, assembly GCF_017976325.1. Taxonomy (NCBI): domain Eukaryota; kingdom Metazoa; phylum Chordata; class Actinopteri; order Chaetodontiformes; family Chaetodontidae; genus Chelmon; species Chelmon rostratus. The sequence continues at coordinate 5,347,640 of NC_055665.1, forward strand.
CGTAACTCTAGTGGTTATTTATTTATAATTTATCAAATCCTATGTATTAAGCTCAAGTATTACCGGAGTTTTGATCCTTCAAGTCTGGACATTTTATCAGCAACCTTCCAGTGACTCGTCTGCCTCTCCACGTGGGCGTTGGTTGCCCTCAGGAATGATCAGTTCCTCTCCTGTTCTTGACGGTGAAAGCCCATATTCTGCTTTCTCACCAGTTCAGCATAAAGGCCGCTCTTCTTCAGCAGCTCATCGTGACTGCCTTCCTCCGTCACCATCCCGTCGTTGAGGACAATTATATGATTGGCCTTTTCTACAACACTCATGTTGGTGGCTATCAACAGCACGGAGCAGTTGTGGATTTGGTTTAACAAGGCTTGGTGGACCTGTTGAGGACAATCAAGACTTGGTGTAACATGTGGAATACAGGAGTTAACAATGAGCAAAATTTGAGAACCTCAAGAACGTCCCACCTGGTATTCGTTCTCAGTGTCCAAGTCACTGGTGGCGTTGTCCAGTATCAGGATTTTGGGCTGTCTAATTAAAGCTCTGGCAATGGCAATGCGCTGCTTCTGGCCTCCAGACACCTGGCCTCCCTTTTCTCCGGCATCTGTCCAACAGATGGATGTACAGAACTGTTATTGTGTTTGTGTGCATATTTGGGAAGCAGGAAGTGTATTTTGCATCAGGCAAGAACACAAGGCCAAAAAGCTGTTGGTCACAACACTAGACTATTGTCAGCAGGGTTTCTGCAGGGTTCTCGACGTTATATAAAAGTATGATGGAAAACCAGTACGGACGATATGGCCTTCAGTTATTTACTACTATTTCACATATTTCAATACTTCCAAGAGGAATGCAACAATAATTCCAAATGATATAATCAATTAAATCAAAGCAACCTGGGCCTGGATAAGTGGCAGAAAATGGGTGGATGATTGAAAATGAATAATGCATTTAATTAATTTTAAGTTTTTCCTAAAACTTGCCCAAAATGAGACAGTGAGCTTCCTAGCTATAATTATGTTCAGGGCATAAAAAGATCTTTGATACGCTGGTCAGGCTGAAGGGAAAAACATATAATTGTGCAAACATCTAAGAATTAAAATCAAAATAATTGCAATTTTTTCCAAGGGAGTAACTAGAACGCCTGTGAAGAGCCACACTTCAGGATTCGCTCTAACAGATGCTGAGTCTGTGGGTCTAACCTGTGTTGTATCCATCTGACAGGTCCATGATGAACTCGTGGGCACTCGCCAGCTTGGCAGCCCTGTACATCTCCTCATCAGAGGCATGCTCGTAGCCATACTTGATGTTCTCCCGCACAGAGCGTGCAAACAGCACACAATCCTGGCTCACCACAGCAATCTATAAACAAACAGAACGAAGAGGAAACGTCAGTGACTGTCACAGCAAACTGGGAGAATGGTTTACAGTGACAGCAGCTGAATAAAACCAGGCAAAAAGTTCCCGTACAATAGTACAGCGGCCAGTGTGTGATAATACAAAAGAAATGTTGGGCGAAGGATAAAACAGCAGAAAAGGAGTGAACTTAAAGAGATATTTTGGAAGAATCTAAGTAGAAACTTTCAATTACCATTTACTGTGATTAGTTAGAATATAAATTATATCATCATTGTTGTACAGCTCGGGGACACTTTAATGTCATTTCCATTTCATGGTCTCAGCTGCAGAATTCGCTGATGTATTTTAGTTCACTTTTGTGGTACAATGACTTAACAAATCCCTTAGAGTGTCAGTACCTCCCCCACACAAGTTGTGGTTTATTATGAGTTTTTAATGTGTATGTCTAAATTCCCAGTTAAAAAAAGGGTTGGCTAAAAGAATTCTGCAAACCACCGCAGGAATCCCAAAAGGAAGCTCCCGAAAGGCTAAAAAGCTCCTTGCAGTCTTTACTGTTGTTGTTTTATAGTGACAAAGGATTTAAAGTTAAAATGTGCTGTTTTTCAGAATGAAGAATAGATCTCAGCGACATAAACTGTGGCTTTGCTCTGTTTGTTTCTGAGCTGTTCTGCTGCCTTGTGGCCAAAAATCACTTAAAGCAGCTTTAAAGGATAACTTTCGTATTTTACAACCTGGACCTTATTTGTAGCATTAAATACGACCATTTACCCATCCAGACAACTTTGGTGGCATTTGGAGTCGTTTTGAAGAAATTAGCCCCAGAGGAGCGGCGCGTATATCCGTATAATGCGAGTACTTGGGGCGTCCATGCGCAGCCTCTATAAATGCATAATCTGCGGCGAAACTCGTTCATATCCCCTCTGAGCCCGTGGTGGCATGTTATCAACATCCGGAGTCTCTAGGCAACTACCTCTGACGTGGATGATGTCATTACCAAACGCCGTGCGCTGCGAGCAGCCAGCCACAACACGGCTGACTCTGCGGCGGTCGGCTACGAATACGCAATAACGAACCACAGCTGTGCCAAACTACAGCTAAACTAGCCGACCGCCGGCTCAGAGGGGAATAGCACCAGCATATCATAGCAAAATATTGGAATATGAACGAGTTTCGCCGCAGATTATGCGTTATAGAGGCTGCGCATGGATGCCCCGAGTACTCGCATTATACGGATATACGCGCTGCTCCTCTGGGGCTAATTTCTTCAAAACGACTCCAAATGCCACCAAAGTAGTCTGGGTGTCTAAATGGTCGTATTTAATGCTACAAATAAGGTCCAGGTTGTAAAAAACGAAAGTTATCCTTTAAAGGTGCCCTGTGGCCTTTTCTTGTAAACAAACAAATTATTTTCGCATTTAGTGTTTCTCACCGTACGTACGTACGTATACGTCAAACGTATAGCATTGCCAACGTCCCTGTGCACAGTACAAATAAAATGGGGAGGCAGTCACATAAACAGTTCTAGTAGTGCTTAACTCATCAGGCTACCTTTAGGCTTCAAACGATTCAAATGCCAAATGGAAAAAATGTCTTGTGACAACCACCTTGTCATGCAGGAACTGGTCTTTGTAGCTGTGCAGCGGTTTCCCGTCCAGTAGGATCTCCCCTGACTGCGGCTGGTAAAATCTCTCCAGCAGCTTGACACAGGTGGACTTCCCCGATCTGTTAAGCCCCACGAGGGCCGTGATTTGGCCTGGCTTTAGCTCCAGAGACACGTCCTGGTAGAGGAAAGGAGTTGGGTGAACTGGTAAAGAGTTGTACGCGACACAATCGTTTGAATTGTGAATAAATGCACAGGCGACAGACATACCTTGAGCACAAGATTGTTTTCGTCTGTCCTGCCAGAATAGGAAAACGTAACTTTTTTGAACTGAATGTGTCCCTCGAGATTTTCAGGGGCCAAAGTTCCCTCTGGCGGTACTAGAGGTTTGCGATCCAAATATTCAAAGATCTTCTCAGAGGCACCGATCGCCTTCTTCACCTCCGGGTAATAACGCATGACAGCCTGGAAGAGGGGTGGTGGAACGAGGCACTTTTTAATTTCACTTAAAATACGTAACTTCAAATGACAAAACAAGTGCAAGAACATAATTATTTCATTCAAGCTTATTGACTTTATCTTGGTCCGCGGCTCACCTCGACGGCAGAGGCAAACTGTAGCTCATAGAGCACGAATGACACCAGGTCGCCGCTGCTAACGGCCCCCCTGGTCACGAGAGTCCCTCCATAGTACAGAATACACACCTTCAGGGCCAGAGTGGCCATCTGGGGGAACATAAACAATGGTTTACACGTTAAAGGATGTGTATCCCCAATACTTCATGAACATGCAGGTTCAGTTCTCCCAATATGCTCAGCTTGGAGGGATTTATGTCATAAGCAGGGGTATGTTAGGGGTTCTGTTTGCCCCTCTCTTGCCCAACCCACATTTAAAAATGGAACATTTTCAAGCAGTAGACATCCAAAAAAGCTCTTTTTTTTATATATTCTCTTGAATAAACCTCACAGACAATCATAAGCCAAGAAATCATCACACACTTTATATAAGCATTCAACTCACACTGTTAGTGCAGGTAGAGGCTGCGTAGGCTGCTGCTTCCATCTTGTTGAGGGCGTAAGTTTCATCCAGCCGCCGTCTGTACCTCTCTGTTTCACCATCCTCGTTGGCGAAGCTCCTCACCGTCTTCATGCTGGAGAAGGTCTCTGTCGCCACCTGGTTGGCCTTGGCCAGTGAATCCTGAACCTTTTTAGCAATCGTCTGTAACATGGATCAAACAAAAACAGTGACTGACAATTTGATATTGTGTAAACATGACTGATGGACACGATCCTGATCGTTGCTCCAGTGGAAATATTTCATATGACGTCTGAGAGGTGCAACAGCTGTAGTTTTTGTAAACAGCGTCCAGTGCCTGGGGGTTGTTTTTTCCTAAAACCTGCATTCATTGATTTTTTTTGGCCACTTGAGGGAAGCACAACAAGCTGTAAGCACAACACAGACTTGACGACATTAGCATTCAGTTAGCAGTCATGTTTCTGTCCAGCTAACAAATATAAATCCAATAATCACTGCTGAATGCTCCCCTATGTCCAGCAGCTAGCAGCTAACTTTGTCTGCAGTTTGGAGCTGGGCAGATAACGTACAGATCATTCATCACAGCTTTTTTTTTTTATATACTGAAAACAGCTGTGACTGGAAATAAAGCTGATGAGAGCGGTGAAAAAGCATCAGACAGTAAAGCTCTGGGCTGTAAAAACCAAAACAACGAGTGTAAAGATGCAAAATGCTCCGTAGAGCTGAGGGGAGCAGCAAAAATAGGTGATAATTCTCTGCAGGTTTTTTCACTTCAAGCAACCGCTTTCACATCACGCACAGTGTTTTCATCCATTATTCATAGAATAATATTGACTGAGGCAGCTTTAAAGAATATGGGGCATTTAGGGAACCCCTCTTTACCTGGTAGAAGTGTCCACTGAACTCAGGTATGACCCAGATGATGGGCAGTCCCATGCAAGTGAGCAGGGACATCTTCCACGACTGGCTCACCATGAAGAACATGAGGAAGCCGAAACGTCCCGTGTACCACATCAGCAGACTGAGCTTCTCGCTCAGCGCCTCGCTCATGTCGTTGGTATCCGTGGTGATGCGGGACACCAGTTCACCTGAGAAGAGTTGTTCATTAGCCTCGTCAAAGGAATTATGTGTTCAATATGTTGTTTAAATCCTGCATACTCTGGATTTCCGGCAGCCCACACAAATTCCGTCTCTCAGGAGATGGCCTTGATGAACATAACAGCGCGTACCATAAGTACAATGAAAAATAGGTTTACGATGTATTCATGTGCAGCTTATTGTAATTAATAAACACATTCAACAGTATAGAAAAAAACGCACCAATCTCAAAGCAGCACTGAAGAAAGACGACCAAAACCTCCCGATGAATTCATCCAAAATCACACAAGTGAGAGAGAGCTTTGTTTAACTTTAAGTGATCATTGATTTTATTATTGCATCGTTGCTTGGCAAATACAGAAGGCTCACACCAGCAGCCTCTGAATGCTGCCAGAATCTGAAATCTAGGATGACTTTGAAACACCAAATTATCCGTTATCACATAATTTGTTTGTTAATACACTGAAGATTTACCAAATATCATTTCCATGATCTGAGCAGACAGATCAGAGGTAATCAACTTGGCATTTCATAGCAAAGTTCAAGCTGCATGAAACGTTTATATTCTAATGTGACGCTGATTAACAGAAATGGTGTTCTTTTGCCTTAATGATTATTAACACCACCAAATAACGCTCTAAAGCGGTCACGTTGGAAACACAAAGGCTTATACATGTTTGTCCTTGATGCATTGAGTGTTTCTTGAGCGACGGTATACACAACCTACCTGTCGAAGTGGCGTCAAAGAAAGCGATCTCCTGTTTCAGCACAGCCTGGAAGACGAATCCCTGCACTGAGGTGTGTATGCGGCTCATGGTGATGTTGTACACGAGGTCGCACATAAACTCCAGCACAGCACTGGAACATGCAACAGAGGACACATCACAGTGTAAAGTACCCAAAATAATCTTATTACATTAACACCTATACTTTCAATAGTTCAACAGTTTCATTTATGTACAAATATTGAAATTAAATCATGATCTAAAATCCTCCTCTATGATTAATATCTCCTTAAATTGTAATTCTATGTGAGGAATAGAAAAAAAAACAAATTGTACCCCCAAGGCTGGGGTGTGATAACATGTGACAACAGCTGAATTAAATCTGACTCCAGCATCAAAACCGCTTTTTGAAATTAAGAGCAGTTTTGTCAGAGAGATCACACATTTGCTTTTCCTAAATAATGACCTGAAACTTTCCTCATGAAAAACAGAGAGAAGATGCAGCTTAATAAAATCAGGTATGATACAAACTTAGAACTTTTAATACTTTAACTGTGTTGTTACAAAAGCTGCATCTACCTGGCGACGGTCATCAGCGTCATGGCTGTGATGGCCTCCACGAATGCATCGGGTGCTTCTTCATTTTTGATCCAGTCAGTCACACGACCAGTGTACTGAGGAACAGCCATCTCACCTGAGGTCAGAAGTTCACGTGGTCATAATACTGACTGTTTGGGAGGCAAAACGGACCTAAAGATTCAGCAGAATCAGTGGAGACCTGACTGGCTGTTGACGGTTTATGACTGAAGCAACTACTTAGCCTTGGATAGCTGTATTTTCTACTTGTCCTCCCCGGCTTCACAAGCTCACCTGATTTACCTGTACTTGATTCTAAACTGATTACTTTCAATCAAAGGATAACTTTCGTTTTTTACAACCTGGACCTTATTTGTAGCATTAAATACGACCATTTAGAGACCCAGACAACTTTGGTGGCATTTGGAGTCGTTTTGAAGAAATTAGCCCCAGAGGAGCGGCGCGTATATCCGTATAATGCGAGTACTCGGGGCATCCATGCGCAGCCTCTATAAACGCATAATCTGCGGCGAAACTCGTTCATATTCCAATATTTTGCTATGATATGCTGGTGCTATTCCCCTCTGAGCTGGCGGTCGGCTAGTTTAGCTGTAGTTTGGCACAGCTATGATTCGTTATTGCGTATTCGTAGCCGACCGCCGCAGAGTCAGCCGTGTTGTGACTGGCTGCTCGCAGCGCGCGGCGTTCGGTAATGACATCATCCACGTCAGAGGTAGTTGTCTAGAGACGCCGGATGTTGATAACATGCCACCACGGGCTCAGAGGGGAATAGCACCAGCATATCATAACAAAATATTGGAATATGAACGAGTTTCGCCGCAGATTATGCGTTTATAGAGGCTGCGCATGGATGCCCCGAGTACTCGCATTTTATGGATATACGCGCCGCTCCTCTGGGGCTAATTTCTTCAAAACGACTCCAAATGCCACCAAAGTTGTCTGGGTGAGTAAATGGTCGTATTTAATGCTAGAAATAAGGTCCAGGTTGTAAAAAACGAAAGTTATCCTTTAACACTACCTACTTTACACTACTACCAAGATATGTGCCCAAAGCTTTGTGCTTAGGTCCAAAGTGTTGCGTCACTTACCATAAGAAGAGAGAATCACGAGAAACAGCACGACAACAAAGCGGCCGAAAAACGGCAGCATGTAAGTGATCAGTCTCTTCAGAGCGCCACCTGTGTCCTCTTTGGGCTTCTCGGACGGGGCCCACGTCAACAGCGACGAGATGTATCGACCCCAGGAGAGCAGGAGAGACGACGCGTATCGGCTCCAGTACAGCCATGCCACGACCGTCACAGCATAACCCTGTATCACCTGCCAGACAAATGACAGCTTTAAACACACACAAGCAGAAAAATATTACATGAGTACAATCATTTAGTGCTTCAGATGATTCAGACAAATGTTAGAATGAAAGTAATGATAAGATCTCTGTAACGGGGGATTTTTCATTCTCTTCAGACTGGTTTGCTTTCGGTTTCACTCTTGTTCCTATTCAGAGCTCAACAGCTTCATTGCAGTATTAACAATAATGACTTTTTACCGGAAACGCATTAATTTATCTTATAAAGCTTGTAGATTAACTAGCCACAACGCATCATGGGGTCTTGGTCTGTCACCCCCCTGTAACATACTAACGTGTCTAAAAAGGTGCTAAGAAAAGTGCCAGCCATTCGCTCAATGTGGTCCATCCTGCAGCTAACCATGGTTTCAAACACAGCAGCATAAAAGCCAGCAAAACACAGCCACCCACCCTCTCCCAGGAGTGCCACCCCCACAGTTCCTCTACGGTGGACTGCCCCAGCACCCACAGAAGAGTGGTGTACACCGGGAAGTGGAAGCAAAGGACCCCTAAGCTCTGCAGGCCCTTGAAGCTGCTCATCCACGGCAGGCTTCCAGGGTAGGTGATGGTAAGGAAGGCAAGGACGACAGCCCTGGTCAACCCTCCCCCCCACAGGGTGATGATGGGATGGGAGAGGAGGAGAGGTGAGAGCTGGGCCAAGTGGATGGCTCGTACCACACACAAATCCAGGCACACGAAGAGCAGAGGGAAGAAGTAGCTCATTTTCTGCATGATGTAGAGGCTCTGCAAATGCAAGTGACAGGGGGGGGTCAGGATCGACACAGTCAGGCTTCATCAGTGGGACTAACAGAAGCCTTCAAAACAGAAAACTCAAGTGGTGGAAGAAGTTATCAGGTCCTTTACTCCAATACAAGTAAAAGTCCTGCTTAGGTAAAAGTATTTAAGTATTATAAACAACATTAAAGTAAACATACTCATAGTGCAGTAAAATAGTCTCTGTTTGCTATTATATCTGATGTTTTTGGATTAATATTACTGCTGCATTAATGTGTATTTTTCATTTTACTGCTGTAAACAACAATGGCTAAGCTGATTTTAGCTACTTTATATACTAGTTTAGTCTACAGCAATGCATATTCTAAAAAATCACAATATGCTTGTAGGGTTGCAGTCCTGTGAAAAACAAAAGTCAATATTTCATCAAGAAAAAAGGAAAAAACTGAATAAAGATGTCAGACAAATATAGTGGAGTAAAAAGTTCAATCGTCTCTGAGATGTACTGGAATAGAAGTATAAAATAAAGAGAACAAGGACCTTGAATTTGTGCAGCACTTGAGTAAATGTACAAAAGTATTATCAGCAAAAGTATATAAAGTACAAGTAGTGATTCTGCAGTAGTGGTGGAAGATTTATGCAGATCTTTAAGTAAAAGTATCAATACAGAAATGTAAAAATACTTCATTACATTTAATGAGCAAAATATATGTAAGGTGTTCAAAGGGAAAGAACTCTACAGGGTATGAAAAACTGTCATCTGAAAAGCAACTAATAACTAAAGATGTCACACAAATGTGGTGGAGTGACAAGTATAATATTTGTGTCTGAGATGTAATGGAGTAGCAGTATAAAGTACATGGATGCTGCACAGTACAAGTACTGATTGTGCAGTAAAATGGTCTCTGTCAGTGTTTTACTATTACTACTTGGATGTTTTTGGATGAATATTAGACCTGCATCAATGTGCATGTTGCATGTTGTTTCAACTACTTTATGTATTGTTGGGTAGTTTAACCTACAGCAGTGCATCATATGATATATAAGAAGTACAAGTACCTCCAATTTGTACCGAAGTACGGCAGCTACTTGAGTAAATGTGGTTTATCTACATTCCACGACTGAAGAGCACAGACAGAACATGCAGAAACTAGCCGATCATTCTTACTTAGATCGCCTTCATTGATAAAGGTGAGACTTTACTTTCAGTTTGTTGCTCATGGCATTCTGCATCACTTTCGTTTTCATCTACTAATCGGCTCATTTCTGTGAAACAGCCGGACAGTAACCCCGAGATAAACACACCGACAGAAACACGAAAAAATTAGCAAAAAACACAAAAGTACATTATTGTGAGTACTAACACAGGATGTATGCTACACTAGGTACAGTAAGCTAGCTTAGTTTAGCTAGTGTCATTACATGCGTTCAAATCCAACTTACATTTACTTGCAGCGGGCCAAGTTTTCCGTTGATGTTCGTGAAACGACACCGATATGATGCCCGACAAACAAGAAACTGTCAAATCTAACAATTCACAACCGGTGGCCTGATCAAACGTCCACCGACGATCGACTGTCAAACTGAAACCGAAAGTTACGAACTTCGATTCTTTGCCAACGGAAAGTCCCTTCTACCGTTAACGTCTGCCACAATGAGGGCCGAGGACCAGCGAGATACAAGAAAGACTTTCTTTACCGCACTATTGTACATATCCCGAGTCCTGCTTTCACACACCTTTGTCCAAAGCAACGATCAGTCATGTGTTGCAGGCACACGGTGGTGATATGATACAGCAAGTGTGACGCTGGGTCATCTAAAAACAGTCCAACAGCGACATCATGTGGCGAGAAGCGGAGACTGTCAGTTAAAGCAGCTCCATCAGTCCTGGACATGATCGTCATAATGTGTAAATACCACATTCATTCATGGAAATAAACAACCTCCTTTAACTCCTTTAACCGTTAAAGGTTACATACCGTCCCGTTGCATTTCCAATTAATTTTCTTCTCTTTTTGTCTCATTGTGTTTAGCTATTTTATGATTTTTATGCTGCCTTGCTGCAAAAAGAATGACCTCTGATGGGATAATAAAGATCTGAACTGAACAGTACAAACCTTTTGTTAATGGATATCCCAACAGTTTTAACCAATCTGTTTATTTACAGCAATCCTCCATTTCTGTTGCTGTGTAATACTATATACACAATTAATGTTAGAATAAATGCCTTTTACCTTTCTATTTTTATTTAGCTTTAAATAAAAAAAATCATGTTTATTGACCCCTTGACTGTGATCTTATTCTCTTGTACAGAAGGCTAGTTTTCATTTCCATTTTCTGTTATTGTTTATATAATATGAACATTGTTAAAGGTTTCTGGGCCAAACCATTACTTATCAAGACAGTTTATAATCAGTAATAAGTTTTAGTAGGCTGGTCTCAAACAGGAATTAAATAAAGACTTCACATGTTTCAGCATATGGAAGTTATGTAAGCTTTTGGGGGGAACTGGGGCAAAAATTTCCTGTTTGGACCCTGTGATGAACATTTTGACATGCCACAGTGGGATAGTACAGGTGTAACTAATGAAATAAATGATGGCTGAAATCCATTTAGTTGATTCACTTTCAGGGTCCAGGTATGGTGCATGCTGGGTAACTGTCACATTGTCATGGCTTGCTTGATAAATCAACAACTTGTTTCAGCCCAACAACTGAGCCATTGTCAACATTATCAGTAACACCTGTGCTTTCCCAACAATGACAAGTCAAAATGTCTGCTGTGAAAATGGCCTATTTCCTCAAAGTTTACATTAAATACAGAACATGCTGTGTTATTATCAAGGCAGCGTCATTATTTAACCCACAGACCCAGAAGCCAACCAGTATTTCTATGTTGACCTCTGGCCCCAGGCTCACTACACCGCCAGTCTTTTGCTGCCCCTGACGGTGTGTGGCCCCAGGATGGCTGCCTGCTACGTCTGGTTGGCCTGGCCTTGTGTGGCGGCACATTAAGACAACTGAGGGAAAGAAACTCACAGCAGAAACTTTGAACTCCCTGATAGCTTCCTTCCTTCCTCCTGCTTTCATGTTGGAAGGATGTGATGAGTAAAGCTATAAATGTTGTTTGCAAGTCCCTGTAAATCACTCAAACTTAAAATATGTTCTCTTTTATGTGTGTTTCGAAAATATACATTTTTGACAGATTCATCGTGAAAGGGAATTCTATTTTATTCGTGAATCCTATTTTTAGTGCTCAAAGAGAACGTCAATGGGGGCTTGGACTCACTGCCTCAATATTATTATTACAGATAACTTAATATGGAAATCGCATTTTAGTGTTGAGGTTGGATGACATGGAGCTACTTCAACTATTATTTACTCAAAACAGTAATCCACTATTGATTATAGTAGAGTAAAAAGTTAAGTATTGCCCTCTGAAATGCAGTGGTGTAGAAGTATAAAGCATGAAATAAAACACTCAAGTACCTCAGATTTGTACTGAGTAAACGCACTTAGTTATTTGGAATATGGTAAGCTTACAATGCACTGCTACAGACCTAACATTTCTGGCTTGTGACCTCTTACAAAAAAGGGGTAGTTGTTAGGAGTTCCACAAAAAGGTGATTTCCTCTGTTAACTAAGAGGGTTTTATTAGTTCATTGAAGCCCAAAGAGGGCAAATTATTTATTATTAATTATTTAAGATTAGAGAAATTCCTAAAAGATTAATACAACCATGTGAAGCACAACTTTTTGCTTCTTTCCTGCCTGTCAAATTTGAACGTGAGTGTTTCTGGTAATTGAAGGATGAAGTGTTCCCACGTGGGTCGACAAACTTCTCCCACTTCTTAAACTAAAAGAACTATTTAAACACAAGGCCGAAAGCTGTTTTTCTCCATGGAAAGCTGACTTTTGGTTCTCACAGGACTGCAATGCTGCAGACATGCGATAATCTTACAGAATATGGTGCATTTCTGACGATCAAACCAGCCTTAAACATTATACAGCAGTAAAATGCAACATACACATTAATGCAGCAGTAACATTAATCCAAAAACATCACATGCAAGATTAACAGGGAACATTTTACTGCATAATTAGTACTTGTACTTTGCTGATAATACATACTTTTACTTAAATAAGGTTTTGAATGCAGCACTTGAGTGTCCACAGTGTTAAATCTTTACTTTTATTTAAGCACAGGATCTGAGTGCTTCTTCCACCGCTGTATGACTCATTTATTTTCTATCTTCCTTAATTAATCTATCTTTTTATCTTTTACTGAATGAGAGAACGTAAACTTGATGTCTACCATGAATGCCAGTGCGCATGCTCAGACATGGCAGCTGCCAGCGGGAACCTCCTCAGATCCGATATTTAGCTAAATAAAAGCCGAGCTAACAGATGATGTGTTCCCGAGTCACGATGGAGTAAACAGCCGGCAGCGGGGAAACTCGTGATCTGATCTGGATGGAACCGACGGGTCTACGAGACGTTTTCAAATGCATAACACTATGTAAGCAAGCCGAAAATACGTGTCATTTTAAAGGCTCTTTGCCGTAGTTTAGCCTGCGAGAAGAGTTGCTAGGAATTAGCAAGACGTAAAGTTAGCGAAATGTTTCATGTGGCCCCCAGTGCAGCCGTTTCCACTTTACCTTTTCGATGAATGTCAGGCCTGCAACGCCTACTTCTTACGTAAGCAACACAAACATCTGGGTTTAGACACATGGCTTTGTTGTCTGCCGTTTAAATGCAGATTAACTGTGTTTTATGCTGGTTTAAAGGTCTGAATGGTCAAACACGCTGAATGCTACTCACCGAGTCTGACTTTTTAAAAGCCTGCCATCGTTGTGCTTGACCCAGCAACAACCTGTTTCTGCTGTTTTAGCCATTGCAGCAATGGAGGATATAGGTCTCCTTCCCAAACCCACCAATGACCCCCCTGCTCACAGACCCCCAGTCACTGAGGCTTTCGGGCTGCACCACATCCCACCAGGTGTGTATGAGCTGAGGCTGCCAGGCTTATTAAAGAGACACTGCAGTGAACTGTCTCAACAACATGTGCACTGTGTGTTTTATCCCAGACCATCTGCACATCACAGATGCAAGCAGGAAATGTGATGGACCATCCAAGAAAAGGTGCCACTCAGTAATGACAGCAGAGTCGCAGATGATTTCCCAGTTTCCTTCACAGACCGCAGGTCCTCCGAGTGCCGACACCAGTAAGTGACAGTGTGGTGAAGTCCTGTTTTACAGTGGATTTAACAAGTACACCCACATTTTATAAGGAGTCTCGAGTCTGCAGATGTGAAAGATTGACATGACTATAAATCCCTCTATGTTGAGGTATCTGATATTAGTCTGGATCCAAGCAAAGGATGCCCATTTTGAGATGAGCTTATAAAACATAAACTGCACAGACTGTGATAAATATATACTTATCACAGTAACTGGGATATATACTGTATATGTATAATAACTGGAATATAAATACATATAGATGCTTGTTTTCGGTCGCATTGTAGTTGTCTGACAATGTCTCGCTTTCTTTTGATTGGAAGCGTAATTCATGTTTGAATATGGATCGACAGACTAAAAATGGTGGGACTATTGTTTTATGATTTTTTAACAATAAAACACTTTGTTGTGCACATCTGGAGAACATGAATTACGCTTCCAATCAAAAGAAAGCGAGACATTGTCAGACAACTACAATGCAACCGAAAACAAGCATCTATATGTATTTATATTCCAGTTATTATACATATACAGTATACATCCCAGTTACTGTGATAAGTATATATTTATCACAGTCTGTGCAGTTTATGTTTTATAAGCTCATCTCAAAATGGGCATCCTTTGCTTGGATCCAGACTAATATCATATACATGAACATAAAGTGTTTTATTGTTAAAAAAAAAATCCTAAAACAATAGTCCCACCATTTTTAGTCTGTTGATTCAAGTCTGTTAAAGTTTAGGCAAACTGGACTTATTCCAGTACATTCTTAGTTCTTAACCAGAACTAAGAATGTCATTTCTTTCTGCATAACTCTTTGTACGATATTCCAAGATTATGTGTTTAAGACCATTATGTCCGATAATTAATACAATTTTGTTTGTCTTTTTCAACATTCCTTAATGCAGCTGCTAAAAATGGAAGCACTAATCTGGAGGCAGGGGCTGGCAGGAAAAAACCCAAAGCCAAACTCGCAGATCCATCAAAGTGGAAGCAAAACAAGCAGAAACAGCTGAGGATGGAGGGGAAAGCGTACGTGAGCAAACGCAAAAAAGATGGAGAGATTGTGACAAAACAGCCAAGAACAGTGGGACCAAGGTGCTCCTCGAATGCCTGCAAAAAGGCATCGAACCGGCTTTGCAATGACATCAACGACGAGGCCAGGAAGAAAGTGTTTGATGACTTCTGGCAGCACATGAACTGGGCTCAGAGAAAACAGTACGTAGCAGGACAAGTTGACTGCGACCCCGTGGAGAGATCTCGGGCAATGGGATCGCAGTCGAGAAGATCAGTTTCACTGCGTTATCACCTGATGGTGGATGGCAGGAGGAAACAAGTGTGCAAAAACATGTTCCTGTCCACTCTGGGGATAGGAGAGTGGTCTGTGCTGAACTGGGCTCAGAAAGGAGCAACAAAAATGCATGAATCAAATGAAAACAAATTAGAAAAGAGACAGATTGTCCCTCAGTGCCCTCAGCAGAACTCCACCTCTTCTGCAGGCAGTAATACTGTGGAAGTTGCACAGGGTGAGTGGCTTTTTATTGTTTGAGCTTTGCTCTTTTTCAGCTGTGTACTAAACTCAGTCGGGCTGAAACAAGTCGTTAATTTATCAATTAGTCAACTGTCACAACACATCACAATCAAGTAATCATTTATCAGGCAAAAATGCCAAACATTTCCTGTTTCAAGCTCCTCATATGTGATGACTGAGCATTTATATCATTGTAAATTGATTTCCTTGAGGTGTATGTCTTACCTCGCGAGGCAGCTAGATTACACTGATGGCTTTTCTCTGTGGAAAAGATGTTTTTGCTCCTCTCCCGACTGGCTTTGGCAAGAGTTTTGCAGTACTGGAGTCAGTGCTGTTATTTTTTAGCAAAAGGCCATAGTTTTTGCCATAACACTTTCTTGTATTACAACAATACCTCATACATGTTAATGACGTTTTCCTGTTTTTGCAGAGCAAGCGAACGCCGCTGACAAAGACAAAAACAGGCCACCAGAACCAGAGGGGCCAGCCAGAAAGAAATCCAGAGTTGCCAAGCCGCTAACATGGAAGCAAAATCGACAAAAGCAACTTAGGATGGAGGGCAAACCGTACATCAGCAAACGCAAGAAAGACGGGGCGACTGTAACTAAAGCTCAGAGGGCGATCGGACCGAGATGCACGTCCAGCGCTTGCAAAAGGGCATCCAATCGCTTCTGTGCTGACTTCAGCGAAGAAATGAGGAACGAACTGTTTACTAGTTTCTGGCAGTGTATGAACTGGCCTCAGAGAAAGATCTACGTGGCCAGATTAGTCGACTGCGACCCAGTGGAACGAACCCGAGCACCATGGACTCAGTCGAGAAGATCAGTCTCGATGCGGTATCATTTGATAGCGGACAGTGACAGAAAACAGGTTTGCAAAAAGATGTTCCTCTCCACTTTGGGGATCGGAGAGTGGTCAGTGCTGAACTGGGCACAAAATGCATCCAAGCAGGACAATTCAGAGGAAAACGGCAAGAAGCAAACACAGAGGAAGTCCCGCAAGGCTTCAGAGCATATAGTCCTGAAGGAGTTCCTCGAGAGTTTACCCAAAGTGCCCTCGTACTGTTGCGGGACGTCCATCTCCAAGCTGTATCTGGAGCCAGTCTTCTCAAACATGTCCGAGGTGTACAGGCACTACTACAACCACTGCTTAGAGAAGATGACGACACCGCTCTCTCGACAGGTTTTTTGCGCTGTCTTTAAAAAGATGGATCTGGGATTGTGTGACCCCAAGAAGGATCAAGGGTGTTCGTTCGGCGCCACTGGAAATTTGTTTAATGAGCTTTGGGAGGAATACTGCATGGAAAGAGGAGCGCCAGGGCCACAGCCGGAGAAAGCGGGTAACCAGTAGAGTATCAAGGACAGAAAGGACAAACTGTGTGTTACTCCATTACTTACAACGTGATCAAATACACATTGTGGAAAATTTCATTCTAAGACTTTGACAAAATGACTGTACTTCATGGTCTCATGTTTCATTAAATCCTGTCAAGCATATGTGGTTCATTTTCGCCCCTTTTCTGGTGCCATGGTGATGTGTGTTGATGTTGGCGCCTAAATATTGCCTGATATCAGATGGAATTGTTAAGTCGTTAAACTCCATTTCCGTGTGATGATCAGCGTCTCATAAAAGATATGAAACAGTAACCACCTTAATGTTGTTAGTGGCCTCCATGCAGCTTTCCACTGTTCCCTGTTTTCAGGTGAATTCGAGACATCGAAGGTAACACTCTCACACACCCTCTTTTTTGAGCAGGTTTACCTGTGTAAATAAGTTTGTGTAAAAGTAGTATTAGAGGCAAGTCAGTGTGTGTGCTTCTGCGCTTCCTCATAAAGGTCAAATTTAAACCAGCCCCTCACGCCCTGTAGCTTTTTAGATGTTAAAATAACGGCTCTTCCAACAGCTAACTTACCCCATACTGGCTTTTTTTTTTTTTTTTTTTTTTTTTTTTTTTTTTAAGCTGAGCCACAGTGAGAGCTACAAATCCACACACACATGCGCCAAACGTCATCGCCCTCCTATTCTTCTCCACACAGTGGCAGGAAGTTGTCCAGATATCCGCAGGGCCTCTGAAAAAAGAGCGAGTGAACAAAGTGGGCTGGGTGGTGGTACTGGAAGGTGTTGGCGGTGATGGAATTGGCCCACTTCGCTCAGAGTTAGCTGTTCATTGTGAACAGCAGGACTAAAGCCACAGCAGTGTAGAACAGTGTGAGCCACAGCCGGGCTGCTGGAGATCAGAGGCAGGTTTACCAAAATCTGGACTGGACTGCCGATCCATCCGAGCAGAGAAGACAAGGCCCCACAGCTGCTGACCTGAGCGACCTGAAGATGTTGGCTCTGAGGACGTTCCTGCTGCTGGGACTGAGCTGGACATGTCAAGGTGAGTTACCCACCTTATTCTCAGCAGATTAATCTGTCTTTCATATGTACGTGAAACACGTCACCTGTTGAAAGTGTAGTGAAACTGCATCCTTAAGATGAAAGCCAGCTCCTCTCTGCGCATTATTTGGAAATATTTCAGAATGGACATATTGTTTAGGTTTCTTGTTTGTTTTTTCAGGGTAGATATGGGTTTGCTTTTTGTTTTATTTATATTAAGACCTTCATGTCCTCATTTGCACAGTTTTAATATTTATATTCCTTACATTTGTATTTATAGAAATATACTTTATATTTTTATTCGTCCTGTACAGGAAAGCTCTCTTTGCTGATCAAGTGAAACAAAAGTGTTGAACACTTATGTCTAATTTAAGCTCTATTGTTCATGCTTTTTTTTTTCTGCAATGATTTTTCGGTCTCGCACACACCTGCCAAGCCCATTGTCCTACTCCATCACATTCCTCATCGCCACGGTGACGACCTTCGACCTTTATCAATGCCCGGCCCACTCCATTTCCTGTTGCTATTCGCTTCTCCTGGAAACTTCCTGTTTATGTCGGCCACATTTCCTGCTCCCTTTAACGGTCCGTATCAGGGCCCACCTTTCATGGCTTGACCTGCTTTGTTATGAATAGTTGCTAATGCTCTGGAACAATGAGTGGTTTGAATATGTGGGTGAGCTGCCCCTGCGATAAAACACTTAGTGAAAACAGTTTGCGTGGTGAAGTGAAAGGGCAGGACCTGATAAAATAACAGACATTTTGAATGAATAAGATTACATTTATTTTCCAAGAGTGTAAACACATGTGAAGGTGGGCGTGATGTTGTGTGCCTTTGACATGTCTCAGCACAATTTAAATGAACAAAACAGACATGTATATGAGTGATTCATGGACAAGACATTTCTAAAACATACAGTAGACCATCTACATACTTTTATAAATACACCATTAGTTCATTTAAACCACAAAAACTCAGAAAGACCACTATTTATGTGCAACGGATCAGTGTTTGTCTCCACAGCTGGGTCTGGTGATCCGTGGGGCCAGTGTCCAGTCAACAGAAAGTGCAAGGACAAGTTTGGAGACGGATCATGTGACAGAGAGTGTATGGAGCCAGAGTGTCTCAGAGACGGCTTCGACTGCCTGAAGGACAGGGGCCACTGCAAGTAAAACACTTTTGTTGTCATTTCCATTGTCACACAACCATAAAAACATTTCCAGCTTCATAATGAATGTTGTGAATTAGAGGATTTCATGTTTTCATTGGTTCATTCTCACCAGTGAGTTGTTGTTTTGTGTGTTGTTTCCATGTATTATTTTCTTTTTATCCCTTTTTCCTTATTTGTGTCATTATTTGAAACTCCACCAAGAAACCCAAAAAACTGTCATCATGATTATTATTTCCATTGATAAGATAAATTCAATGTTGTCATTTATCAGTACACTTATGCAAAGGTGAATTAAATAATTCAACACTAAAAAGCTTTTTGGACCCATGCTGCAGGTGACATGATAGCCACAGAAATGCACTAAACAATGAAGACACAAACACAATGTGAAACTCAATATTAAAATCACATTGTTGATGCTAAGAAAAGAAAGCAGTGAACTGTCCATACTGTGACCTAATGTCAATATAAAACAAGCAGTAATCATACAATAATGATGATGTTTAATCAGTCATAGTCACTTCTGCCCTGCTCTGACATCTCTGAGGATCAAAGTTAGTAAGTAGACCTTGAGTTGGGATTATTATGTCAAATCTCATATTCTGTGTCTTTGTTTGCCTCCCTTCATCCATTCATCATGGCTCTCAGTCCGGGCCACATCCAGTACTGCCGTGATCACTACGCCAACTCCCACTGCGAGCAGGGATGTGACAGCGCCCCCTGTGGATGGGACGGCAGCGACTGCTTCACACACCAGAGCTCCATGTGGGCTAAAGGCACCCTGGTCCTCCACACTAAAAACCCACTGCAACATGGCACCTTTTCCAACAGCTCCCTGCTGTGGGCGCTCAGTGTTCTCCTCCATTCGCCACTCAAACTGAGAGGCTCCGCCCCCCTCGCCACTAACAGGAAATTGTTTGACCTTGACCCTCAGCAGCTCGCCAACCTGCTGACTCAGGCATCACCGGCTGAATCAGATGGGTAGGTACTGAGTGAATTGTCTAAAAAGTGAGTGGAGTCATGTGTTTAACCAGTTCAGTCTCAAAGAGGTGGGAAACCTCTTTTACAAAGGAGACCTGGCCAAGATGGCAGCATAAAAAGTGCAGACTAAACAATACAACCATCCCGGCCCTATAGCTTTGACATAGAAGCAGGACTTGAGCCAATGATGAAAACCAAACATTGGTCCTAGTTTCTTCACGAGGTTTTCAACATATTGCTCATAAGTTTTAGCATTTAGCATTACACTGTCAGACTCACAATGGACAGTTTTTTTAAAAAAATTTTGCAGTACAACCAGAGGTCTTGTCTGCATTGTCAGAAACCTGCAGACAGTTCAGCTGGACACTTAGGTGTGCTATGCTAGTAGCGGCTATGCAACTTTTTTCACATATGAAGTGGTTCTACGCAAAACCTGTTAACAGACTCTGCTGTGTGAAATCGGTGGAGTCCATTTAAAAGAAAAGACTTTCATCAAGCCAAAAATAGCTAGAATATTTATTACAGGTGGCGGCATCTGTTCCACAGTGTCTGTCTTCCTTCTACCTTTACAAAATTTGCTAACTTAATTTTTTCTGCATTGAACACAGGCTTGAGCTAACTGAGGCATGACTGCCAGATGTTATTATGGAGACCGTGTCGTGGTTAATGTGCATTAACATCTAATTTATGTAAGACACAATAAAAGTGGGCCAAGTGCAGAACCTTGGGGAACTCCGTTAGTTACGGATATTGGTAAGAGTATTATATACATGTGAATAAAATGTTTGCAGCTCGTTATCTCAGATGTGTGTTTTGTTGATTTTGTGTTTTGCAACAGGGTGTAGCTTTTAGCAAATGAGAAGCTTCTGTAGTGTATTAAGTAAACTTATCCTGACAAACCTACAAGTTGGAACAGGCCTCAGTAATGACTCATGTTTCCTCCCCTCTCTCTTTCGTAGCTCCGTCCTTTTCCTCCAAGTGGACAACAGGCCATGCTCCCGACTGCCCTCTACCTGTTTCCCCTACGCCACCGAGGCAGCCAGTTTCCTTCGTGCCGTAATGTTGCTGAGGCCCGCCTCGTTCCCCACCCTGCCGGAGCTTGCGGTCATCATCGGTATTAGAGGTGTCCGAGAGGAAATAGGAAGCAGAGAGGAGGAAACTGTGATAAAGGAAGTCAAAGGTAAGCTTACATGTCCGGTCTCTCTCTCTCTCTCACACACACACACACAGACATCCAGCTTTGAATTTCATCCAAACAAAACACTATAAAACACCTTTCCATTTCCAGTGTGCAGATGTGTTGCTGGTCAGTGCTGCAGGTTTCAGTTTTACTGATTCAAACATTTAATCTGTCAGAGGCAAAGCTCAGCATAAAACCAAAATGACGAAGGCCACAAATGAAAAATCTGGTTCAATCTGGTCGAAATATTGATATATCTATACATTAAAAATTACTTTATTTATATTATCAGTGTCTCTGTGCAAAATCTGTGTCTCACCTGGGTTATGAGCAGTAGTGCTGTGTTAGGCTCACCAAAACCTGAAGTTTAAGTGCAAGTGTAATATTTAAAAAACACAACTTTTGTAGGTTAAAGTTAGGGGGAAAACAGTTGGATTGCCAAGACCGTGCTTGAATTAGTACCTAAAATAAATGCTTTTAAACCAGTGCCAAAAACACTGGGCTTCATCATATCAAATAGCTCCTATCTTGTCTTTGCAGAAGACAGTCTGAATCTCAGAAATTCAGTTCACAATGAGCCGTGCATCAACAATAAACACGATTAAAACAGACAAAAAAAAGAAACCATTTAACTATGAAAACGCTCTGCTTCTAAAATGCTCCCGGCGGGGTTTGGGGTTTGCGTGGGGGACGGAACAAAACCACATCACAGCAGGAGCACCTGGATTTTGGTGGAATCCCAAATCACTGCTGTCATAGTGAATTCAGCAGCCACAGGCAGCTGTTTTCAGTCAAAAGCCTAATAAACCAACTGGACACTACCTACCCAGTGGCAAGCAGCAGACAGATACAGTTTGCCACTAGCCAGAGAACATTTACAGCTTGATATGTCCCTCAGGCGTTGGTAGAGACCAAAACAGAGCTAAAAAGAAAGTGAATATTGGAGTTACATTAACCAGGTGGCCAGAAACACGACTCGAAGTGAATACTAACGTTGCCTGCTGGTTGTTTAGATAAGCAACTGTTTGCTAACACATTTGCCACAACAATTTTATGAGGTGATAATATCTCAATGCTGTGTTAATCTCAAGTCACCAACCAAAATCTATTGCTGCTTTAATATTATGACTAAAGTCTGATCCAGTCATCCTCAAAGTGAAAGAATCTCACCGAAAACTGTTGCAGAAACAACAGAAATATTTGAATATTACTGTCTTTTTTGGAAGGTTTGGGATGTTTGTTAAATTTCATAAATAAAATACTTATACATATCTTGAAATGAATTATTTGTGTTATCATGCAGTAAAATTAATTTTCTATTCTTCCCCTCAGAGTCGACCCCTGCGTGGCTATGGGCTGTGATTGCCGTAGCGATCGGCCTGCTGCTGGTGCTGGCCCTGGTGGTGGTGCTGGTGGTGAGGAGGGTGAGGCTGCAGCGGGCGGAGAGGGAAGGAGGTAACAGGGTGAGACACCGGTCCACAGTCACAGACAATGACGCCAAATCCAAGGCCTTGGCACCGCACGCCGCCCACCAAGAGCAGAGGGTCAGATCCAGCAGAGAGAAAGAGAAGATCAGCTTGAGGAAAAAGAAGAAAGCGAAGGAAGCAGAGAAGAAGAGGAGGAGGGAACCTCTGGGGGAGGATGCCATTCGAATGAGGTGAGAGGAGCTCTGTGAAAGACAGGAGAGGATGTTTTGTCTGCTGGAGGAATGATGTCATGTAGACAAAAATGGTGTAAAACAAGAGAGAGTTCATCCTGTAGAGTTACTGAAAAGGCTGAATTTCTCTGCATCCTGTCAGTCAGTCAGTCAGTCAGTATAGCCTTAATTAGCATGTTTCCTGTCTCTCTATACTGTCGTTGCTATATACAGTCACACCCTGTCAAAGACAATGTGTTTCTGGACCCCTTGACAACAGGTCACTGAAACAATAAGAGCAAAACAATAATATCTCTAATCCCTGTCATGGTCCCAGCCCATTCCCTCAAAAACTACCAACCCAGGCATGTTTACATTTTAGGAAAAACCTTAAATGGCAAAACTGTATTCTTGTGTTTGAATGTGTTGCAGAGCTCTGCAGTGACTCATTAATCAAAATGATAAGGGAAAATGAAAACACAGTGTTTCAGTTCAGTTTATTCTCAAAACAGCTAAAATACAAGTACAATCATGTGAGAGAGAGAAAGCAGTTTCTTAATGTGCTGTATCAAGTCTGTGCTTTTGGTTTTCAGACCTCTCAAAAGGGACCAGGATATAGGAAGTGACACAGACTTTACCCAGAGTTCAATGGAAGACATCAGCGCGAGATGCTCCAGGCGACAGGAGGATGCTTCCATCTGTGACCACAGGAGCCAGGAGCAGAAACACTACCGGCCTGGATCCTCGCAGCCCCGCAGACCGATCCAACGTAAGGTTTATTCATTCATTCATTTACTCACTTACTTAGACACTCATTTTTAGCTCCCAAAACTTTACTCATGTGGGAATCTGGCTTGTGTTTTTGGCCCATTTTCCCCATTGGTTATCACTTTTTCAAAAAGAGGAGGTGTTAACATTAATTGCGTACTGTAACTCCAGATTCTACGAGTATAGGTGCAGCCCACTAAGGCTATCGATATTGGGTGCATCGCTTGCTTGTGCTCATGCAGGACTGAAGACTTTTGGTCTACGCCCACTGACTGCATGTGCCTCACCTCAGTCTCACTGTGTTGAGTTGAGACCAGACAGTCGGTTCCCAAAAACAGCTTTTTCCTCAGCTAATTAAAGGAACCAGCGAGACCCACATCTTAGACAGCTGTGCCTATACTCATGTGGGATGAGGGGGAAGCAGGATGTGGTCCATACCCCGCTGGGTGCACACACACATCGCACATCAACTTCATGAGAAATCAGTAACCAACACATTACTCGTTTGTGATGTCACCTTGAGTCTTTTTCTCTGTTTTCTGACATTTTATAGACCAAATGATTGATCAATAATAATAATCAGTGTATGATGAACATTTAAAATAATCCTCATTAAACCACAAACTCACACACACGGTGTGACACACTGTAAGTAAAACAGGACTCATACTGACTTGCTGTGCATACAGTTACAGTCTGAGCAATGAGAGATTACATGTGAATTATATCCATCTTTCCATTTATAGTATTGCTTGTGTATCAGAATCATTTCACCTTAAATCCACCTTAAATGATTTTTGTTCTTCCTCCAGCTCCACCTAGAGGATGGGAGAGAAACGCCATGCCTCCTCCCCTGCTCAGTCCTCCTCAGCAGGTTGGTCCTTTGTTTTTGTGTTTGATCGTGTTCACTTAGTTTAATCCATGCATCGAGGAGCTGGTGTCATTCAGGACTTAGATTTACCAGTTGAGGGGCTGTATTTGTTTATTCTCCATTGAACCTGTTTACCTGTGGAATGTTCCAAACAGGTGTTTTTGGAGCATTCTGCAACTTTCCCAGTCTTTTGTTGCTCCTGTCCCAACTTGTTTGAAATGTGTTGCTGCATCAGATTCAGAATAAGCGGATATTTACAAAAACCAATGAAGATGATGAGCTCAAACATTAAATATATTGTCTTTGTACTGTGTCCAGTTGAGTATATGTCAGAAAGGATTAGCAAATTATCACTTTATGTTTTATTTTACTCAGCGTTACAGCTTTTTTGGACTCTGGGTTGTATGTGAAATATCTATTATGTGTATGTCTACATTATAAATTCATACTGGCTTGGTTGTGTTGGCAGTCAGCAGAGTGGTGTGGTCCGGATGGGTCTGTGGTCCTGATCCGAGCGGTGCGAAGCGGACTGGACAGAGTGGTCTTGGAGCTTCTGCGAGCAGGAGTGCCCGTCAACAATACTGATCATACTGGTAATGCAGCCCTGTCACGGTTATGAATATAACTCAACCCCAAACTTCAGTCAAATAGAATGTGCATGGAATTCTTGGTGTCTGTTTTAACCTTCTTGAAGTAAGAGCAACATGAATGCTTCGGTTCGTATATAAATTTTATTTAAACTAGAATTCACCATGAAATAACGGGTTAAAACATAAATGAATTAGGTGCTAATGCAGTTTCATCAATTCCTATTCAATTGACTTTGAGGTCCAACCATTTTCCTGCACTGAGGTCAGAAGCACAGACTGAGTAAATCTCTAGTCTGTGCTTTTTGAATCAAATATTATATAACAGTTGTCAGTGTGGTACAGTGTGGTCATACAGATGCAGAGTGTCTGCAACAAATGTCGATAAAATACCTGCTATGTAGATCATCTACAGCCCTCACAAGGATTGAACTAAACGCTTTCATAATCAACATAGATGTGGAGATATTTCTGCCTGGACTAACGGACAGACTAGCTTGGCTAACAAATTGTCTCAGACTTCCCCGTCCTCGCGCCACATCTGGATCGAATGCATGACTGGTTTAAAACTCACCTCGGAGAAAAATAACATGTAGAGCTCTGGAGCAAGCCATTATTTTCTGCAACCTGCACACTGAGGGGCTGAGTAACTGGTGTAACTTACCCCGTCTCTCTCACGTCCTCCTTCTGTGTCCCTCCTCTCCCGACCTGTGCTCATCTCTCCATGGCTTCCATCTCTTCCTCCTCCTTCTCCAGCTCCCCTGCTGCCCTCCTCTGACTCAGAACAAAGTTAATGTGCTCAAACTCGGGTTGATGGACGTATTAACTTTGCTGCTCATCCCTCTTCTTGCTTTTGCCGTCTCTTGGTCTCTCTGTCCTTCCGTCTGCCTCTTTCTCCACCCCTCATTGCTGTCTGTCCTGTCTCTCTCTCACTTCTGATGAAACAATTCATGCCATCCCTCCACTCTCCCTCTCTTCACCACCTGGGCTCGACTCTGTTGTGTAATGGTTGTTCATTGGCTGACTTACTCCCTCCCGTCTTCCCCCTCACCTCCCCTCCACTCACACTGTCTCTCTCAGGGAGATCAGCCCTGCACTGGGCATGCTCAGTAAACCACCTCTCCCTAACAAGGACCCTCATTCGCTATGGGGCTGCTGTGGACCTGCAAGACAACAAGGTCAGTTCTGACTGATGTACTGTAATATTATATTATTATAAATATTATAATCCATGTTTAAAGCTGAACAAGCCGACTCTGCCTGTTTAAGTAAGCCTGGTGTACTATTATATAATAGTTTCTCTGAATGATGAGGCAGATCACCTCAACAAAGTGGAATAAATTTCCTCCAGCCATTACAGAATATGTTGTGTTCATGATTCCTTCCCCTGTAGGGTGAGACAGCGCTCTTCCTCTCCGCCCTCCATGGTTGCTATGATACAGCCAGACTCCTCCTCCTTCATGGCGCCAACCTCGAGCTGCACGATCGGAGAGGACGTCGTCCGATCGACATGGCCAGAGAGGGCATGCATCACCAGGTGCTTGAACTCCTCTTGGCTCACCAGATTCAGAGAGGGCCCGTCCCCGTCGACTCGGCCAATGACATGCTGTGGGAGGAGCGCGCTCTGATGTACTCGCCATGGGTCGGATCACAAGGCCTGCCTGGAAGAAGTGCCTCCTTCTCTGGGATCATAGGGCACCGAGATATGACCCCACCTCCGCAAAAGTAAGATTTCAGTAATATAATGCACACGCAGACAAAATATGAATCTTTATGTGCCTTATGATGATGCCACCAGTGAGAAAGCTGCAATTAGAGCTGAGATGATAAGTCAAATAGTCAATAAGTCCATCAACAGAGAAATCATGTGCAGCTATTTGCTCATCAATGATCAGTTATTCTTTTCAAGCAGAACTCCCTCCACTTCCACCTTGTCAGCTGGGAAGATTTCTTAGTTGCATGTGAAAGAATGAAAGAGGGAGGCTGTGGACTTTTCTGCAAACCTCTGTCACTTTGCTGCAGCACAATATTTTGATGACTTTCTTGTCTTGGCAGCGATTGGTCGATGAGCCGAGTGCAGTACCCCTCCCCTCAGAACTGGCGACCACAGCTCAACCAATCAGCAACAGCGCTGGTCCCTCCAAGAATCATGGGCCGCTCACCTCGGCCAATCAGCACCTTACAAGAGGTGACCTCAGAAGACGAGGATCGCGACAGGCACCACGAGGCCCCCAGAGCTGCAACACCTCACTTCCTCTCCCCCCAGCCTGCCCCTCGTCAGCGTTCCTTTTCTTGCACCCAGCATGCATTGCAGCGTCACTCCAGTGCCCACCAGCCAGAGCCCAATTATATTATTGTGACAGACAGAACAGCCAACGAGCCCATAGAAAGAGTGGTTGTTTCACCTCCCACAGATGTTGCCACCCAATCAGATCGCCAGCCAGTCGTGAACGGTGACAGTCCCAGTAGAGCAGAACAAGCAGCGGTGAGTTCAACAAATTCAGAGCACAAAACCAGAGGTGAGAGGTCAAACAACACCACTGACTCCACACAAACAGCCTTGTAGAGAACAGAAAAAAACAGCTTTTGGTCCAGTCAGCCAAGAACATGTGAGTAAGATGATGACTTACAATGACGCTGTACTGACAGAGAGGAGCTGAGTTTGAGTTCAGCAGTAGGTGTATTTTGTTGTTAAGCCCAGTGCAAAACAGAAGGCTTTCAGGAGGCACAAAGCTGGAGGGGGTCCAGCCTTGATTTACTGTAAGTTTGGGACCTTAATTATTATCCAGTATGCATCTGGTGGGTGCCACCTGACAGATTTGCTTCTCAGATTCCAGTCAAATTAATACACAGCAGCACTTGTTCCTTCCCAAATCACCTCCCCAGTTTTCACTCAGCTTTGCCTAAATTATTATATTTTTTATGGAGGGATATATAAATCCGTGACATGGCACAGTCACATAGGTAACATAACAAAATAAATGAGATGATGACCAGTCAAACATGTGCTGAATATCACCATCAAACTGCAACATCTTGTGGATCTTGTTTGGAGACACTGTAATATATTCACATTGTTGTAGTTTTCTAATTATTGCAGAAACAATCAAGGAGAAATTATCACAAAAAAAGCCGTGCATGGTTGCAGAATCCTGTTGATGCATCCAATAAAGTGACTCTTCATGCAAATAATATGGATTTTATTTAATTTTTTCAAATTCACTTCCATTTCTTTTGCAATTTCTTTTTTCATCTTTTTGAACAAAACCAATTACAAATACTGCCAAAATACCTCATAATCATGACAAATAAATAAATTGTAAATAATAATAAATACATATGTAAATAAATTATGTTACAGATGATGTTTGGCAATTTTTATGTGTTCCAGGGAAATTTTGATTCTTCTTATTCTCCCGTTTTGAGAGATTAAGATGAAATTATGATTAACATGAACATGGCAGGTGATCAGCTCCAGACCAGAAAAGCTCCCAGCATCCCGATTTAACAGGCCGATGTTTGGAAATTAAAGTTTGTGATTGGTGACGCACGATGCTCCGCCATTGAGCCGTAAAACTGGAGCTTCTGCCAGCTGACTTTTACACCTTTTTTTCCGGGGGCCACTCTTCCTGTGTATCTCACCACATAAATAATTACAATGTAGATGTTTGATGTGCTTGGAAACTTTAACGTTTTTTATATTCGCATTGCAGAGAGTCATGATGATGTTACGACATAATATTTTATACACAGGACAAGAGGAAAACAAGGCCTAAACATATCGTGTGTGTCACTGACAAATACTGAATACTGAAGAGCTGGCGCGTGCCTGAAACACTCCCTAACGCGCCAGTGGATCAAAAGGTTTTCAAACGCATTTTCTAGCCTGTGTGAAATTCAGTCTAACACTACATCTTTCCTTTAAATTGCACACACCATTCTTCAGATAACGAGAGGCTGAGGACTAAAACTCTTTCTCGTGGGAAAAGAGAAAATGGCGCTGCATTTACAGCTTTACCACCTGTTAAAAGTGATACGATCATTTGAAAGGGTGGCACAGAGAGGAGACACTTCCCACGTTCCCACACGCATTCGCAGACCTTTGCGATGCAAATGAGTTCCAGACTGAAAAAAAATGTGGTAAACATGGTATGAGCAAGTCTTTGCGCTGATAGAATTGAATAATCGGACACGGTAAGAACAGTTTTACGCACGCCCAAATACCACATTCTTTATAAAGTTAATAGTAAGTGTCAACGTAACAGCAATTCTTATCCTCGATTAAATCTCTTTTTAAACGGGTTAAATATTTCGTCAATCAGTGTCGATGTCAAGGCAGAAAGATATGGTATTACGCACGAGAATGGCACCTTTTACGCACGGATTAAGCTCCTTATCAGCTATATTTAGTTTGTTCAAACCATAATTCTTACATATGCTTATTATTATGCTTACATTGCCTGCAATTTCCCAGCTTGGGATAAATAAAGTATATCTATCTATCTATCTATCTTATAATATAAAGTTGACAATCGACAGTGCTTACATAGTTACGTAAGTATGCAAGTATGTATTGAATTTTCCTGAGTGTTTTGGCCGCATGTTATGTCGTGTGAAATGTCACCACATGGTGCCGCCCATCCACACGTGTGTGGCAGCGCACACTTAAGCTTCTAGAGACACGTGCCAGCAAACAAACAAAGACCACACCGGGATTGTTTAGTGATTTTCCTTTTGTTTATTTACAAATGACAAAATAAATTAAGGTGCAAAATACATAATAAATGACACATGTAACACGAGTTGGCCCGTAAAGACTGTAGCAGCACTTTGTGTGATCACAAAAAAACTTACAATATCTACAAATCCATAAGACTTGACAGGGAGAAGGAGGCCTGTGTTCAATACATTGCACTAAAAATGTCCTCGTAGAAAGTCATATGGACAACTTGCATGAATATTAATCAGCATTTTAATTTAAAAGTTCATTTTAAGGTGGTGATCAGGGCCAGGGCCTCCACAGTGACTGGCTGACCGGTTGGCTCCTGGACGGGCTCTGTTTGCTCGTTCGACTCGCCACTGTGTGGGGCTGCTGAGGGGTTGTGGAAGAGCGATGTGACTCTCCGCGGTTCTGAGCGGTGAGAGCAGACCTGCACAGTGTGTGTCCGGACTTCTGTATAAGCAACTGAAGGATGGACCTGGAGGACTTTTTGAGAAGCTGAGACCTGGACGAGGAAAGAGCTTCAGTTCTCCTTTGGTCGCCTGCAGAGTCTGAATGAGAGAAGCGAGCAGCAGCAACAGATGCCTCCAGCGATGCTCCAAGCCACAGGCCTTTCCCTTCAGGTCCCAGGAACTGAGCAGCTCTCTGCAGGCAGGTTGAGAACCCGTCCTGGAAGGAGTATTTCTGGCCTCCACCAACACCTTCAGCGCCCGTCCGGTCTCCTGTGTTCTGCAGGAAGAGGACTGTGTGCTCAAGTATCTCGGCTTTCTCCACTCTGCGCTCAGTCCCTTCCTGTGACAGAAACAAAGAGTTAATAAACACATTCTCATCTCCAACTACAAGGCTTTTGGTCTTGGAGGACGAACTGTCCACCTGAGTGATGTGGCCTTTACCTGTCGCTTCAGCAAAAGAGTCTTCAGGCTCTCCAGGCTGCGGTTCATTCGCTCTCTCCGACGTCTCTCCACCTGAGGTTTGAGACTCTACGAGACAGACACGAGAAAATAGAATTAATGAATGAAACGAGACTCAAAGGGATATTTCTTTTAACATACGGAGTAATGTGCCTCTCAGGATAGGTCGCACAGATAACAGGCCCTGTGATGAGCCACAAAATAATCTGTAATGTTACAGGAAAGCATGAATGATAGAAGTACCTTTCTTTTGGCCTTTGCGTCCTCTGAATCCTGAAGCAGTTTCATGATTGTATTCCAAGAACAATCCAGCGGTAACTGTCGAGCTCTCAGTCAAAGCTGAATGTGACCACTCTGCCTTCACTGAGGGCTTTTAAGCTGTAGGTGGGCGTAACTTCAGGCTCCACCCACCACAGACATGAACTGAATCCACCTTTTACTGAATCCTCAAACAACTCATTTCAAATCGTGAATGTCTCGAAAACATTCAACATTACATGTGATCGCCAACTTTGTTGTGAATCTTTGTGCCTGCAGTTAGAGTCTGCTCCAGTTTGAAAGTGAAGAGTTGGCCACATCACTGGAAAAGGGTTATTCAAACATTCAAATGAGATTAGAGATTAAAAAGTATGCATTTTATTTCCTGCTTCAGCTTTTTTAAAATTATCTGTTTTAACACATTTTGACTTGAAGATGAATGCAGACTAAACGCGTCTGAAGACCCTTCGCTATTGCGCAGGCACGTGCAGCTGCCCAGCCGGATGAGAGCGGCACGCGCCAGTGAAAAGTGTTACCAGCTCGCGTGACGCTCATTAACATATGAGAGAGAAACCAACAAACATCCGCCGAAACAGCGTGAAGCTCAGACAAATGACTGTGGGTGACTTCTCACGCCATTATCATGGACGGTGGAAGGAGCCATGTCCTCAGGGCCACAGTGCCACAGAAAAGGAGAGTGGAGCCGAGAAATTCCGATAAAATCGATGAAATTGTGAATGAGCCTTTAACCAGTGACTCACTGATGATTGAGGGTCGCAGAAATTCTTTAAATTCTCCAAATAGGGAAACCGTTATGACGTCCGTAAAATCCGCTTCTTATGCGTAAATCTGTGAGGTTTTGCCTGTTGGGTGTTAAACGAAGGCGAAAATAACAATTCAAAGATGAACATTTCTTGTTTTTTATTTTTAATATATTTCTTCATGAACGAACAATCTGCAGAGTCAGCAGAAAACAGCACGTATGTGTCGCGCGTAAAATTACAAACACCTGTGAAATAATGCGATTAAAACCAAACGGCGCAACATCTCGTGATGACATTCGGAGAAGCAGCCCGTGGGAACCCGGAAGCCACTTGTCCCCCAAACACTCTTGTAATGATGTATCGAACCTAACAGGTCATAAAGTGTGAATAGAGCTGCCTGCGCAATTTTCCCATGAGAGAGAGTTTACGGAGTTACTCCCACATTTACCAAAATGACTGAAGGTTTGTAGGTGTCGACAATATCTCACAGTCAGTAAACAAAACTGAATCAAGTTGTTGCGTCATCTGTTGTCAGTTTATCTACCAAAAACTTAATTAACTATCGATTTTCAAGTATCACATCACATTTTGCCAAACATGCTGTAGTTCTGACGGGAGAACCACGTCACGCGTAAAGTCTCTCCTTTTACGCGCGACTCCCCCAATGAATGTGTTTACTTACAGAACTGAAACAAAATAACAAAACATTTTCTGACCCTTGTCTCACTCTGTAGTGATTATTCGGAGTTCCACGCGTGCGTGTGGGAACCTGAGAGGCACCTCTCCTCCAAGCACACTTTATAAAAGAGGCATCGGTTTTAACAGGTAATAAAGTGCGGATGAAGCCTCCTGCTCCACGTTCCCATGATGAGAAAGAGCTGAGGACATTCTCCCACTGTCACACTTGTTCAGCGTTTATCTGCATGTTGTTGTGTCAGACGCCAAATGCGCATTGACGAAGGGCCACTTAATTATTTTGTATGTATTCTGTCACTAGGTTGACCACCGGTCTCCTTGTCCCTGCACAAGTACTATCAGCAACATGTTTGTTGACCTTTTGCTGTTGGTTTTACAGATAAATGATCATTTCACAGTTACTTGTTGCTTTCTTAGATTCTACACATTGACCGCGGGGACAAACCTCGTCTCTTTGTTATTTGACCCTTTAAACTTTAAACCAGCAACACGCGACCACCTCACACCTGATTCAAACACGCGCCAAAAGGAAAAAAACGTTTAACAATAGACCGAATTCATGACAAAACACAGTTTGTAACTGACTTCAAGTCTTTATTTTTATTTAAAGGGACTCTTAATCATGACTTCACCGTCAGACAAACAGAAAAATAGTCGTTTTCTCTGTTAAGATGAACATTTGCATCTTCCTAATTTATTGTTGCAGAGTCCCTCAGCCAGAATATTTTTGTCACGCGCCTTCATTTCCAAAGACATTATCCAAACATGGCGAACATCCCTAAGTCACAAAGATAGTTGATTAATCCAATGATCGCTGAAACTGAGACAAACTTTCGATCCCAATGAACTCAACGTCCACGAGTAAAATAATTAATATCACCCCGCGAGCCTGGTGCGTAATTTGCATTTGAGTAACTTTGTGTGTCCGCGTGTGTGTGGGAACCTGAGCGCTCTCAGTCCTCCACACACTTCTTTTAATGATGTACTAATTCTAGCAGATAATAAAGGTGCAAATGGACGCTTGCTTCTCTGTTTCCCATGAGAAAGAGCCGGAGTAGTGTCTCCCATGCTGTCTCACATTAGCTCAGTATCATCCAGTAAAGGTTGTGAAAAGATGGACTAGAAAAACTGCAAATTAAAATTAAAAATGACTCACATTTAAATGATGCAATTGTCTTTTATGGTAAAAACAATGTATTTCATTGACCGAGCCGTCAGAATTTATAACCTCTAGAGTTTGGATTTATGTCAACATTTAACTTCAGCCCAACCAAGTCGACAAATTCCTCCAGAAATAAATGTGACTGCGTTCTTGATTTTCCTTAATTATTTTATTAATTTGCACGATCCACTGATTGAACATACAACAATGCTCACAAAACTCCTGCTGCACCTTTTTACTTTATTGATAACTAACATTCACTGAATTCTTCACTGGTTTAATAAACTGGGTTTTATGTCGGTTTCAAACGATCCAAGAATAATAACAGTAAAAATAATTAACAGAAATCATAACAGTAACAATCAGACAGCCATGACAGGTGAAGGACAAACGTCCTCTGGGTGTGACTGAACTTCAAAGCGCTGCAGGAGGTGTTAAGACACGTTTCGTTTCCTGTCAGCGGACACGCGCAGAAAAGCCGCTGGGGGCGATGTCGAGGAGATAGTGAATACTAATCACAACGAAAACAAACGTGGCCATGAGCTGAGAGGGTGTAGAGCTCACTCAGCTTCATCCTGTCAGATTCTGAGTCTGACAAAGAAGCAGTTGTTCCTCACAGAAACTGGATATATTCTGCACAAAGTCTAATTACAACATACAATCATAAAGGAAATGATGTGACAAAGAATTGTACTTTGAGGAGCAGAACAAGTTCAGTCAGACTTCTCTTAGAACAGAGGAGATGGAAGGAAACACGCTGTGTCAGGACTGTTTGCTGCAACTAAATCTGGATAATTTTATGATTTAATTTTCTTATTTTCAACACTTTTTTATTGTAAATCCTTTGCAGAGACTGCTCCAGGCTATATTATGGGTTTTATTCTTAGTTTAATGCACAAAGGCCTTCAGACTGAGTGACTCATGTGTGAGCAGGACGATCTTTGATGTCTTTGAGGTGAGAAGTGCTTCTGAACTCATGGCCTCATGGCCAGACTTCACACCTGGAGGATTCAGCTCTGCAGGACGCCACGCTTCACACCTCCCACTCCAAACTAAAAAGAGCTGTCAGTGCAGACAAAAGGCCTTTAGCTTGTTTCTAATTAAAAAAAATAAACAAAAAACAATATGACATAGTGGGGTTTCATTTTTCATTTTATTTTTCGTATAAAAAGAATCCTGCTCACCATAGGGAGACATCCACAATAAATTAGTGTGCAAAATAGACAAGATATATAAAATACAAAGAGAATACAAGCTGCATTGTTCACAGAGCCACAGGTGGCAGCGACGCCAGCAGACATCATGGCACACAGGTGAATGTGAGGTGCTGCCCGGGCTCTCCCAGCCTCCAACCCTGAGGTCCCACACCTGGAAATGTGATGGATGGACACTCAATCATTATCCGCTTCAGTATCACACTCTGGAGTCATGACAGCAGCTGCAGCACAGGGGTTTTAGCAGTGTATGAAGGAGAACAGGAACTGTCCGGCTCCGTGACACTCACCTCTAAACTCGCTCTCCAGCACAGCTGCAGTCCAAGCCAGACAGCTCGGCCTCGGCCACGTGATCCAGCTCACGTTTGTCCTGGTGTGGGAGAGTCCCTATGCCTGTCGGCAGAATAGATGGCTGCCCCACTGACTGTCCTCATTCAGAACCATTAAACAAGAGTAGTGAGTCAGCCCTATCACACATACAGCACATGTACAAATGAGATTTTTACATTATTTACAGGCCTTGAGGTTGCGGTTAAATAGCATGAACAACAGTGTGGTTATGATTTATCCGAAGACCAGAGGCCGCTGATGAGAAGACTACAATGCAAATGCTCTTTCAGGAAGAATTGGCACCAGTCAATATTAGTCAGTTGTTGTTGAAGTCATCAAAAGTTCAGTTTTTCAAATCACTGCGTGGTGATCAGGGCCAGGGCCTCCACAGTGACTGGCTGACCGGTTGGCTCCTGGACGGGCTCTGTTTGCTTAATCGACTCGCCACTTTGTGGGGCTGCTGAGGGGTTGTGGAAGGATGGTGTGAGTCTGCACGGATCTGAACACAACCGGCCCTGGTGAGGGCAGGCCTGCACAGTGTGTTCCCGGACTTCTGTATCAGCAACTGAAGGATGGACCTGGAGGACTTTCTGAGAAGCTGAGGCCTGGACAAGGAAAGAGCTTCAGTTCTCCTTTGGACGCCTGCAGAGTCTGAATGAGAGAAGCGAGCAGCAGCAACAGATGCCTCCAGCGATGCTCCAAGCCACAGGCCTTTCCCTTCAGGTCCCAGGAACTGAGCAGCTCTCTGCAGGCAGGTTGAGAACCCGTCCTGGAAGGAGTGTTTCTGGCCTCCACCACCACCTTCAGCGCCTGTCCGGTCTCCTGTGTTCTGCAGGAAGAGGACTGTGTGCTCAAGTATCTCTGCTTTCTCCACTCTGCGCTCAGTCCCTTTCTGTGACAGAAACAAAGAGTTAATAAACACATTCCCATCTCCAACTACAAGGCTTTTGGTCTTGGAGGACGAACTGTCCACCTGAGTGATGTGGCCTTTACCTGTCGCTTCAGCAAAAGAGTCTTCAGGCTCTCCAGGCTGCAGTTCATTCGCTCTCTCCGACGTCTCTCCACCTGAGGTTTGAGACTCTACGAGACAGACACGAGAAAATAGAATTAATGAATGAAAAGAGACTCAAAGGGGATATTTCTTTTAACATACGGAGTAATGTGCCTCTCAGGATAGGTCGCACAGATAACAGGCCCTGTGATGAGCCACAAAATAATCTGTAATGTTACAGGAAAGCATGAATGATAGAAGTACCTTTCTTTTGGCCTTTGCGTCCTCTGAATCCTGAAGCAGTTTCATGATTGTATTCCAAGAACAATCCAGCGGTAACTGTCGAGCTCTCAGTCAAAGCTGAATGTGACCACTCTGCCTTCACTGAGGGCTTTTAAGCTGTAGGTGGGCGTAACTTCAGGCTCCACCCACCACAGACATGAACTGAATCCACATTTTACTGCATCCTCAAATTACTTCACTCATTTCGAGTCGTTAATGTCTAGAAAACATTCAACATTACATGTGATCGCCGACTTTGTTGTAAATCTTTGTGCCTGCAGTTAGAGTCTGCTCCAGTTTGAAAGTGAAGAGTTGGCCACATCAGTGGAAAAGGGTTATTCAAACATTCAAAATAAGAATAGAAATTAAAAATATATATTTTTTTATTTCCTGCATCAGTTTTTTTTTATTATCTGTTTTAACACATTTTGAATTGAAGATGAATGCAGACTAAACGCGTCTGAAGACCCTTCACTATTGCGCAGGCACGTGCAGCCGCCCAGCCGGGTGAAAGCGGCACGCGCCTCTGAAAGGTGTTACCAGCTCGCGTGACGCTCATTAACATATGAGAGAGACACCAACAAACATCCGCCGAAACAGCGTGAAGCTCAGACAAATGACTGTGGGTGACTTCTCACGCCATTATCATGGACGGTGGAAGGAGCCATGTCCTCAGGGCCACAGTGCCACAGAAAAGGAGAGTGGAGCCGAGAAATTCCGATAAAATCGATGAAATTGTGAATGAGTGTTTATTCAGTGACTCACTGATGATTGAGGGTCGCAGAAATTCTTTAAATTCTCCAATCAGGGAAACCGTTATGGCGTGCGTAAAATCCACTTTTGATGCGTAAATCTGTGAGGTTGTTGCCTGTTGGATGTTAAACGAAGGTGAAAATAACAATTCAAAGATGAACATTTCTTGTTTTATTTTTAATTTATTTCTCTATGAACAAACAATCTGCAGAGTCAGCAGAAAATAGCACGTATGTGTCGCGCGTAAAATTACAAACACCTGTGAAATAATGCGATTAAAACCAAACGGCGCAACATCTCGTGATGACATTCGGAGAAGCAGCCCGTGGGAACCCGGAAGCCACTTGTCCCCCAAACACTCTTGTAATGATGTATCGAATCTAACAGGTCATAAAGTGTGAATAGAGCTGCCTGCGCAATTTTCCCATGAGAGAGAGTTTACGGAGTTACTCCCACATTTACCAAAATGACTGAAGGTTTGTAGGTGTCGACAATATCTCACAGTCAGTAAATAAAACTGAATAAAGTTGTTGCGTCATCTGTTGTCGGTTTATCTACCAAAAACTTAATTAACTATCGATTTTCAAGTATCACATCACATTTTGCCAAACATGCTGTAGTTCTGACGGGAGAACCACCGCACGCGTAAAGTCTTTCCTTTTAGACTTGGCGCGTAAAGTCTCTTCTGTTACGCGCGACTCCCCCAATGAATGCGTTAAGTTACAGAACTGAAACAAAATAACAAAACATTTTCTGACCCTTGTCTCACTCTGTAGTGATTATTCGGAGTTCCACGCGTGCGTGTGGGAACCTGAGATGCACCTCTCCTCCAAACACACTTTATAAAAGAGGCATCGGTTTTAACAGGTAATAAAGTGCGGATGAAGCCTCCTGCTCCACGTTCCCATGATGAGAAAGAGCTGGGGGACATTCTCCCACTGTCACACTTACTCAGCGTTTATCTGCATGTTGTTGTGTCAGACGCCAAATGCGCATTGACGAAGGGCCACTTAATTATTGTGTATGTATTCTGTCATTAGGTTTAGCGAACACGTGACCACTGGTCTCCTTGTCCCTGCAATGTTATAACACCTTATCTTCATGATCATGTGACCTGTCCGTTTTGTCGTGTTGGAACATGTACTCAGATCCTTTACAAAATACCATTACATCAATGTAAAAATACTCGATTACAAGTCCTATATTCAAAATATTCCTTCAGTAAAAATACATAAGTGTTATCAGCAAAATGTTTGTTGACCTTTTGCTGTTGGTTTCACAGATTTATTATCATTTCACAGTTAATTGTTGCTTTCTTAGATTCTACACATTGACCGCGGGGACAAACCTCGTCTCTTTGTTATTTGATCATTTAAATTTTAAACCAGCAGCACGCGACCACCTCACACCTGATTCAAACACGCGCCACCAGGGAAAAAAAGTTTAACAATACACCGAATTCATGACAAAACACAGTTTGTACCTGACTTCAAGTCTTTATTTTTATTCAAAGGTACTCTTATTCATGACTTTCCCGTCAGACATACAGAAAAATATTCGTCTTCTTTGCTAAGATGAACATTTGCATCTTCTCAATTTATTGTTGCAGAGTCCCTCAGCCAGAATATTTTTGTCACGCGCCTTCATTTCCAAAGACATTATCCAAACATGGCGAACATCTAAGTCACAAAGATAGTTGATTAATCCAATGATCGCTGAAACTGAGACAAACTTTCGATCCCAATGAACTCAACGTCCACATGAAAATAATTAATATCACCCCGCGAGCCTGGTGCGTAATTTGCATTTGAGTGACCACTGTGTCCGCGTGTCTGTGGGAACTTGAGCGCTCTCAGTCCTCCACACACTTCTTTTAATGATGTACTAATTCTAGCAGATAATAAAGGTGCAAATGGACGCTTGCTTCTCTGTTTCTCATGAGAAAGAGCCGGAAAAGTGTCTCCCATGCTGTCTCACATTAGCTCAGTATCATCCAGTAAAGGTTGTGAAAAAATGGACCAGAAAAACTGCAAATTAAAATTAAAAATGACTCACATTTAAATGATACAATTGTCTTTTATGGTAAAAACAATGTATTTCATTGTCCGAGGCGTCAGAATTTATAACGTCTCCAACTCTAGAGTTTGGAATTATTTCAACATTTAACTTCAGCCCAACCAAGTCGACAAATTCCTCCAGAAATAAATGTGACTGCGTTTTTGATTTTCCATAATTATTTTATTTATCTGCAGGATCCACTGATTGAACATACAGCAATGCTCACAAAACTCCTGCTGCACCTTTTTACTTTATTGATAACTAACATTCACTGAATTCTTCACTGGTTTAATAAACTGGGTTTTATGTCGGTTTCAAACGATCCAAGAATAATACATTTAATAATAATTAACAGAAATGGTAACAGTAACAATCGGACAGCCATGACAGGTGAAGGACAAACGTCCTCTGGGTGTGACTGAACTTCAAAGCGCTGCAGGAGGTGTTAAGACACGTTTCGTTTCCTGTCAGCGGACACGCGCAGAAAAGCCGCGTCCCGTGAGCAGCTGGGGGCGATGTCGAGGAGATAGTGAATACTAATCACAACGAAAACAAACGTGGCCATGAGCTGAGAGGGTGTTGAGCTCACTCAGCTTCATCCTGACAGATTCTGAGTCTGACAAAGAAGTAACTTTAACGCGCAGTTGCTCGCAGAAACTGGAGATATTCTGCACAAAGTCCTGCTTTAGTGCTGCAGCATTTCTGAACGAGTTTGATTCTGCAGTCACACAGTCAACGTGTTCTAACTACAACATGTAATCATAAAGGAAATGATGTGACGAAGAATTGTACTTTGAGGAGCAGAACAAGTTCAGTCAGACTTCTCTTAGAACAGAGGAGATGGAAGGAAACACGCTGTGTCAGGACTGTTTGCTGCAACTAAATCTGGATAATTTTATGATTTAATTTTCTTATTTTCAACACTTTTTTATTGTAAATCCTTTGCAGAGACTGCTCCAGGCTATATTATGGGTTTTATTCTTAGTTTAATGCACAAAGGCCTTCAGACTGAGTGACTCATGTGTGAGCAGGACGATCTTTGATGTCTTTGAGGTGAGAAGTGCTTCTGAACTCATGGCCTCATGGCCAGACTTCACACCTGGAGGATTCAGCTCTGCAGGACGCCACGCTTCACACCTCCCACTCCAAACTAAAAAGAGCTGTCAGTGCAGACAAAAGGCCTTTAGCTTATTTCTAATTTAAAAAATAAACAAAAAACAATATGACATAGTGGGGTTTCATTTTTCATTTTATTTTTCGTATAAAAAGAATCCTGCTCACCATAGGGAGACATCCACAATAAATTAGTGTGCAAAATAGACAAGATATATAAAATACAAAGAGAATACAAGCTGCATTGTACACAGAGCCACAGGTGGCAGCGACGCCAGCAGACATCGTGGCACGTGAGGGGCTGCACGGGGCTCTCCCAGCCTCCAACCCTGAGGTCCCACACCTGGAAATGTGATGGATGGACACTCAATCATTATCCGCTTCAGTATCACACTCTGGAGTCATGACAGCAGCTGCAGAACAGGGGTTTTAGCAGTGTATGAAGGAGGACAGGAACTGTCCGGCTCCGTGACACTCACCTCTAAACTCGCTCTCCAGCACAGCTGCAGTCCAAGCCGGACAGCTCGGCCTCAGCCACGTGATCCAGCTCACGTCTGTCCCGATGTGGGAGAGTCCCTGTGCCTGTCGGCAAAATAGATGGCTGCCCCAATGACTGACCTCATTCAGAACCATTAAACAAGAGTCGTGAGTCAGCCCTATCACACATACAGCACATGTACAAATGAGATTTTTAAAATATTTACAGGCCTTGAGGTTGCGGTTAAATAGCATGAACAACAACGTGGTTATGAGTTGTCTGAAGACCAGAGGCCGCTGATGAGAAGACTACAATGCAAATGCTCTTTCAGGAAGAATTGGCACCAGTCAATATTAGTCAGTTGTTGTTGAAGTCATCAAAAGTTCAGTTTTGGAAGTCACTGCGTGGTGATCAGGGCCAGGGCCTCCACAGTGACTGGCTGACCGGTTGGCTCCTGGACGGGCTCTGTTTGCTTAATCGACTCGCCACTTTGTGGGGCTGCTGAGGGGTTGTGGAAGGATGATGTGAGTCTGCACGGATCTGAACACAACCGGCCCTGGTGAGGGCAGGCCTGTACAGTGTGTGTCCGGACTTCTGTATCAGCATCTGAAGGATGGATCTGGAGGACTTTCCGAGAAGCTGAGACCTGGACGAGGAAAGAGCTTCAGTTCTCCTTTGGACGCCTGCAGAGTCTGAATGAGAGAAGCGAGCAGCAGCAACAGATGCCTCCAGCGATGCTCCAAGCCACAGGCCTTTCCCTTCAGGTCCCAGGAACTGAGCAGCTCTCTGCAGGCAGGTGGAGAACCCGTCCTGGAAGGAGTGTTTCTGGCCTCCACCACCACCTTCAGCGCCTGTCCGGTCCCCTGTGTTCTGTAGGAAGAGGACTGTGTGCTCAAGTATCTCTGCTTTCTCCACTCTGCGCTCAGTCCCTTCCTGTGACAGAAACAAAGAGTTAATAAACACATTCCCATCTCCAACTACAAGGCTTTTGGTCTTGGAGGACGACCTGTCCACCTGAGTGATGTGGCCTTTACCTGTCGCTTCAGCAAAAGAGTCTTCAGGCTCTCCAGGCTGCGGTTCATTCGCTCTCTCCGACGTCTCTCCACCTGAGGTTTG
This sequence comes from Chelmon rostratus, assembly GCF_017976325.1. Classification (NCBI taxonomy): domain Eukaryota; kingdom Metazoa; phylum Chordata; class Actinopteri; order Chaetodontiformes; family Chaetodontidae; genus Chelmon; species Chelmon rostratus. Next base: position 5,389,323 of record NC_055665.1, read on the forward strand.
AGACTCTACGAGACAGACACGAGAAAATAGAATTAATGAATGAAACGAGACTCAAAGGGATATTTCTTTTAACATACGGAGTAATGTGCCTCTCAGGATAGGTCGCACAGATAACAGGCCCTGTGATGAGCCACAAAATAATCTGTAATGTTACAGGAAAGCATGAATGATAGAAGTACCTTTCTTTTGGCCTTTGCGTCCTCTGAATCCTGAAGCAGTTTCATGATTGTATTCCAAGAACAATCCAGCGGTTACTGTCGAGATCTCAGTCAAAGCTGAATGTGACCACTCTGCCTTCACTGAGGGCTTTTAAGCTGTAGGTGGGCGTAACTTCAGGCTCCACCCACCACAGACATGAACTGAATCCACATTTTGCTGCATCCTCAAATTACTTCACTCATTTCAAGTCGTTAATGTCTCGAAAACATTCAACGTTACATGTGATCGCCAACTTTGTTGTGAATCTTTGTGCCTGCAGTTTGAGTCTGCTCCAGTTTGAAAGTGAAGAGTTGGCCACATCAGTGGAAAAGGGTTATTCAAACATTCAAATAAGAATAGAAATTAAAAATATATATATTTTTATTTCCTGCATCAGTTTTTTTTAATTATCTGTTTTAACACATTTTGAATTGAAGATGAATGCAGACTAAACGCGTCTGAAGACCCTTCACTACTGCGCAGGCACGTGCAGCCGCCCAGCCGGGTGTGAGCTGCACGCGCCTCTGAAAGGTGTTACCAGCTCGCGTGACGCTCATTAACATATGAGAGAGAAACCAACAAACATCCGCCGAAACAGCGTGAAGCTCAGACAAATGACTGTGGGTGACTTCTCACGCCATTATCATGGACGGTGGAAGGAGCCATGTCCTCAGGGCCACAGTGCCACAGAAAAGGAGAGTGGAGCCGAGAAATTCCGATAAAATCGATGAAATTGTGAATGAGCGTTTATTCAGTGACTCACTGATGATTGAGGATCGCAGAAATTCTTTAAATTCTCCAATCAGGGAAACCGTTATGACGTGCGTAAAATCCACTTCTTATGCGTAAATCTGTGAGGTTTTGCCTCTTGGATGTTAAACGAAGGCGAAAATAACAATTCAAAGATGAACATTTCTTGTTTTATTTTTAATATAAATCCTCATGAACAAACAATCTGCAGAGTCAGCAGAAAATAGCAGGTATGTGTCGCGCGTAAAATTACAAACACCTGTGAAATAATGCGATTAAAACCAAACGGCGCAACATCTCGTGATGACATTCGGAGAAGCAGCGCGTGGGAACCCGGAGGCCACTTGTCCCCCAAACACTCTTGTAATAATGTATCGAATCTAACAGGTCATAAAGTGTGAATAGAGCTGCCTGCGCAATTTTCCCATGAGAGAGAGTTTACGGAGTTACTCCCACATTTACCAAAATGACTGAAGGTTTGTAGGTGTCGACAATATCTCACAGTCAGTAAACAAAACTGAATCAAGTTGTTGCATCATCTGTTGTCAGTTAATCTACCAAAAACTTAATTGGCTATCGATTTTCAAGTATCACATCACATTTTGCCAAACATGCTCTGAAGGGACGCGCGACTCCCCCAATGAATGTGTTTAGTTACAGAACTGAAACAAAATAACAAAACATTTTCTGACCCTTGTCTCACTCTGTAGTGATTATTCGGAGTTCCACGCGTGCGTGTGGGAACCTGAGAGGCACCTCTCCTCCAAGCACACTTTATAAAAGAGGCATCGGTTTTAACAGGTAATAAAGTGCGGATGAAGCCTCCTGCTCCACGTTCCCATGATGAGAAAGAGCTGGGGGACATTCTCCCACTGTCACACTTGTTCAGCGTTTATCTGCATGTTGTTGTGTCAGACGCCAAATGCGCATTGACGAAGGGCCACTTAATTATTTTGTATGTATTCTGTCACTAGGTTGACCACCGGTCTCCGTGTCTCTGCACAAGTACTATCAGCAACATGTTCGTTGACCTTTTGCTGTTGGTTTTACAGATAAATTGTCATTTCACAGTTACTTGTTGCTTTCTTAGATTCTACACATTGACCGCGGGGACAAACCTCGTCTCTTTGTTATTTGACCCTTTAAACTTTAAACCAGCAGCACGCGACCACCTCACACCTGATTCAAACACGCGCCACAAGGAAAAAAACGTTTAATAATACACCGAATTCATGACAAAACACAGTTTGTAACTGACTTCAAGTCTTTATTTTTATTTAAAGGGACTCTTAATCATGACTTTCCCGTCAGACAAACAGAAAAATAGTCGTTTTCTCTGTTAAGATGAACATTTGCATCTTCCTAATTTATTGTTGCAGAGTCCCTCAGCCAGAATATTTTTGTCACGCGCCTTCATTTCCACCGACATGATCCAAACATGGCGAACATCACTGAGAAAAGTCACAAAGATAGTTTAATAATCCAATGATCGCTGAAACTGAGACAAACATTCGATCCCAATGAACTCAGCGTCCACGAGTAAAATAATTAATATCACCCCGTGAGCCTGGTGCGTAATTTGCATTTGAGTAACTTTGTGTGTCCGCGTGTGTGTGGGAACTTGAGCGCTCTCAGTCCTCCACACACTTCTTTTAATGATGTACTAATTCTAGCAGATAATAAAGGTGCAAATGGACGCTTGCTTCTCTGTTTCCCATGAGAAAGAGCCGGAAAAGTGTCTCCCATGCTGTCTCACATTAGCTCAGTTTCATCCAGTAAAGGTTGTGAAAAGCTGAACAAGAGGAACTGCAAGTTAAAATAAAAATAACTCACATTTAAATGATACAATTGTCTTTTATGGTAAAAACAATGTATTTCATTGTCCGAGCCGTCAGAATTTATAACCTCTAGAGTTTGGATTTATGTCAACATTTAACTTCAGCCCAACCAAGTCGACAAATTCCTCCAGAAATAAATGTGACTGCGTTCTTGATTTTCCATAATTAATTGATTCATCTGCACGATCCACTAATTGAACATACAGCAATGCTCACAAAACTCCTGCTGCACCTTTTTACTTTATTGATAACTAACATTCACTGAATTCTTCACTGGTTTAATAAACTGGGTTTTATGTCGGTTTCAAACGATCCAAGAATAATAACAGTAAAAATAATTAACAGAAATCATAACAGTAACAATCAGACAGCCATGACAGGTGAAGGACAAACGTCCTCTGGGTGTGACTGAACTTCAAAGCGCTGCAGGAGGTGTTAAGACACGTTTCGTTTCCTGTCAGCGGACACGCGCAGAAAAGCCGCGTCCCGTGAGCAGCTGGGGGCGATGTCGAGGAGATAGTGAATACTAATCACAACGAAAACAAACGTGGCCATGAGCTGAGAGGCTGTAGAGCTCACTCAGCTTCATCCTGTCAGATTCAGAGTCTGACAAAGAAGCAGTTGTTCCTCACAGAAACTGGAGATATTCTGCACAAAGTCCTGCTTTAGTGCTGCAGCATTTATGAACAAGTTTGATTCTGCAGTCACATAGTCAACGTGTTCTAATTACAACATGTAATCATAAAGGAAATGATGTGACAAAGAGTTGTACTTTGAGGAGCAGAACAAGTTCAGTCAGACTTCTCTGAGAACAGAGGAGATGGAAGGAAACACGCTGTGTCAGGACTGTTTGCTGCAACTAAATCTGGATCATTTTTTATTTAATTTTCTTATTTTCAACACTTTTTATTGTAAATCCTTTGCAGAGACTGCTCCAGGCTATATTATGGTTTTTATTCTTGGTTTAATGCACAAAGGCCTTCAGACTGAGTGACTCATGTGTGAGCAGGACGATCTTTGATGTCTTTGAGGTGAGAAGTGCTTCTGAACTCATGGCCTCATGGTCAGACTTCACACCTGGAGGATGTAGCTCTGCAGGACGCCACGCTTCACACCTCCCACTCCAAACTAAAAAGAGCTGTCAGTGCAGACAAAAGGCCTTTAGCTTGTTTCTAATTAAGATAAAATGTGACACCGTGAGTTTTCATTTTAAGAAATGTGTTTATTTTTCGTATAAAAAGAATCCTGCTCACCATAGGGAGACATCCACAATAAATTAGTGTGCAAAATAGACAAGATATATAAAATACAAAGAGAATACAAGCTGCATTGTACACAGAGCCACAGGTGGCAACGACGCCAGCAGACATCATGGCACGTGAGGGGCTGCACGGGGCTCTCCCAGCCTCCAACCCTGAGGTCCCACACCTGGAAATGTGATGGATGGACACTCAATCATTATCCGCTTCAGTATCACACTCTGGAGTCATGACAGCAGCTGCAGCACAGGGGTTTTAGCAGTGTATGAAGGAGGACAGGAACTGTCCGGCTCCGTGACACTCACCTCTAAACTCGCTCTCCAGCACAGCTGCAGTCCAAGCCGCACAGCTCGGCCTCGGCCACGTGATCCAGCTCACGTCTGTCTCGGTGTGGGAGAGTCCCTGTGCCTGTCGGCAGAATAGATGGCTGCCCCAATGACTGACCTCATTCAGAACCATTAAACAAGAGTCGTGAGTCAGCCCTATCACACATACAGCACATGTACAAATGAGATTTTTACATTATTTACAGGCCTTGAGGTTGCGGTTAAATAGCATGAACAACAGTGTGGTTATGATTTATCTGAAGACCAGAGACCGCTGCAATGCAAATGTTCTGTCAGGAACAGTTGGCACCAGTAAATATCACTCAGTTGTTATAGTCATTAAAAGTTCAGATTTCAGACGTGGGTCTGTCTGAGGATCAGGACCAGGGCCTCCACAGTGACTGGCTGATGGGTTGGCTCTGGGACGAACTCTGTTTCCTCGATCGTCCCTGCACCCTGATCTCAAGCCGGCTTTGTCTCTGAGCCTGTTGGGCGGTTGTCGGAAAGCCCTGCTGGACTGCGAATCGGTACGGATGCGCAACACCGTCCACGCTGAAAGCTCGCGTTAGCAGTCTGTGCTTGGACTTCTGCCTCAGCATCCGCAGAATGGACTTCGCGTGTGGCAGAGAGCTGGAGGAGCGCGCTTCGGAGTCCCTGTGGACGCCTGCAGGATCAGAGTCTGAGCGGGAAAAGCGAGCGGCAAAAGACGCATCCAGTGCGGCGCCAAGCCACAAACCTTTCCCTTCAGGTCCCAGGAAGTGAGCAGCTCTCTGCAGGCAGGTGGCGATGCCGTCTTGGAACGAATGTTTCCGCCCTCCACCACCACCACCACCTCCTCCAGCTGTGGTCTTGTCTTCATTGCCAGTGTTCTGCAGAAAGAGGACTGTGTGCTCCAGTATCTCAGCCTTCTCCACCCTGCGCTCAGTCCCACCCTGTATGGAGACATCGGTGTGAGTTACTGGAGTCTGCTGGCTTCACAATGAGGCCTCAATGGTACTTAGAAAAAACTTTTTTTAAACTTAATTTTGTACTTAAGTTTGTATTTTATTCCATGCAGCTGTTTTACAAAGCAACATTTTTAGCACTTGAGATAAGTTTTTTTCGTAGTTTTTTACCAGTTGTTGCGGCTCCTGAAGCAACATGGTCCTCAGACGCTCCAGGCTGCTGTTCATTCTCTCCCTCCGACGTTTCTCCACCTGAGACTTTATGAACTAGAAGACAGAGGGAAAAAAAGAGCAAACGTTGTGGGAATTAACGAAATGTACAACTGTGGTGGTGATTCACTTGCTTTGATCAAAACTTTTTCCTGTTTTCAATGTTTCCTGGAATATTTCGATAAATCAACGAAATCATTTCAACCACTTTAAAATCTAAGAGCAACCAGGCAGTCGTTGTCTATATAAAAAAAGTTTATAACACATGCATTAAGATTTATTTTACCTTTCTTTCGTTTGTTGCATCCTCCGTTTCCTGTAACAGATTCATTGTATTCAGTGATCCAAAGCGGTCGGTCTTCATCCAGTGGTGACAAGTCAGAGTTCCTCCGCACTCTATTGCTGATCAGGTATTGAGATCTGCGCTTCAGGCTGCTTATTTTAAGCCACCTCCACCAGGCGAGTCCCACAGACTCCTCCTACCATCCTACAACATGTTACAATCCCACTCACCTCCTCCAGAAACCACCCACCCTCTCCTGACCCCCACCGTTCTTTATTCACTGTAATGTAGATTCTTTTAATTATATGGACTTTATTCCTCTGAAGCCTTGACCTCACCATCAGCTCGTGCTTAAGATGCATAAAACAGAACATAAGTGTGTGAGACCTTACGCGCAAAACGGTGCGTAAAAAGCCGTGCGTAAAGGGAAAAATACAGAATTTGGATTTTTACCTGTAAATACAGAAAATTTAAACAACGATTTGCTTCTATGTGATGAATCAGTTATGCTTAACTTAAACTGGTAACTGGTAACCAGTGGTGGAAACTCAGATCAGAGCAATACCACAGTGAAAAAATCCTGCATTCAGAATTTTAATTTAAGATTCAAACTTATCTAAGTGAAAAATACAAAATTATTTGCATCAAAATATACTTAAAGTACTGACAATAAAAGTGCAGAATGGCACATTTCAGAATAATACTGTATATAGTACAGTATATTACCTGATTATATTAATTGATTAGCTGGTAAAGCTGGGGCTCATTTGTGTACTTTATATACTTTATATACTTTATGTATCTTCATCTAAAATAATACATATTAAAACTGTTGATTTATAATTTGTAATAATAATCTAAATGTGCAAAGTAACTAAAGTCATCAAATCAATGTGCTGGAGTAAAAAGCATAATATCTGGAAATATCTGGAATATAATATATAATATGGAATATATTTATATTCTATAAAAATAGAAATACTCAAGTAGTCATACATCAAAATTGTGGTACAATTATGTACTTAGGTAAATATACTTAGTTACATTCTACCACCGTAGGAAGCCTCACTCTACTGTTTCCCAAAAATGCTGCATTTTAATGATTTATTTGAGAATTTGAATATTGATTATTTTTTTTTTGCGTTATGAAAATAATTAAGATGAGTGGAAAACAGCAATTCACAAATCTTGACAAAAACAGCAGTTAGGACGAATTTAAAACATTTCTTATCATGATCATTTTAGTTTTCTGCCGATATTTCCTGTGAAACTAAGCTGTGATTAAGATGTTTTACCATTTTATTGCACTCTAATAGGATTTGCCGTTTCCTCCTGATATCAGTCTGTTGTATAATAGGACTGGACAATGGACAGACTTGGATGTGCAGCTGCACCACTGAGGGCGCAGAAGCCATTTGTGAGCACCAGCTGAGGTGCGAGTCAGTGGTAAGTTGGCACGTCTGTCCGTTTGTTCCGCTGGTTTATTAATGTACAAAAACCTGCGACATCATCCATCTGTGGTTAAACTTCTGGTGCCAAACCGAGAAATTATAGCCCGCGTATTATTGTATCATAATCGTTCATTAGACGTGGCTTACCAACATCACTCAAGTGTTGATTTTCCTGATAAAACTTTTTTTTTCCTTTCTCCCTCCTTGTTCCCTTCTATCCACCGTGCGCTCACTTACGGCGAGTGCCGACACCTCACGCAGACACCTCACACCGGCCATTCACACTTGACGCCTTTGCATTTGTTAGTCAGTCCTCAGGGTGATGGTGTAACAATGGGTTTACGTTTTGCATTCACACCTCCGTGTCACAGTAGAGCACGCGTGCCATTTGGGGAGCTGTCTCGTGCTGACGCGCCGTTTGGCACCACAGTTGTTCCACATTTGCTTGTGGAAACCCTTTGATGCTGCCAGGCGACCGTGGGAAAGCTGAGTGACGGCGAGGACGCACCCGTGACTGCTTTGCCTTTTAACATTTCAACAAGTGGTTACCAAAGTGGAGCCCGCGAGCCCTCAGGGGTCCTCACCTGATACAGGTTAATCAACAGCCTTGCATTGTAGGTGGGGCGCGTGATTATACTATAATCCTACAGCAGTTACAATAACACCCCGCCTCATCCTTTTAGTCAGGTAGTTAATCTTAGTTATAGCAGAAACCTCTTTTCCTGCATGAAAAAGTCTCCAGCTCCACTGCATAAGAAAATTTGCAAAAAATACAAATAAACGAATTACTTGTCTTCTTACGCAGCAACATAAAGTTTTGTTTTAATATCCTGATTAAGAGTGACATCTACAGTAAGAAAGACCTCTGAAGTCTAGAAAATTGTCCTCATGTGGACTTCTCTCTACAAGCTTATAGGTGTTAGAATAAAGCTGAAATTCAACAGCAACACCTGTTTCCATAAATAACATCTGGATTAACTTGGTGCCTCTTGGTGGGCTCCTCAGTGGTTTGTAGTCATTTTATTTAAGTTGTAATTATGTATTTGAATTTCACATTTTTTGGTTTTGTCAGGTTTGAGGTTTGAAATTTGAGTGAAGCAACCCTTTAATACCGCCCTCCATATGCCTGCTGCTTCTTTCATTCTGACGTCTGGACTTCACATAAATCTGGACCGATCACCATCTGGTAGTGAATACAGAGAGTCTTTATTGTAAAAGAGGTAGAGAGAATACAGGTGTTTCACTGTACAGAAAAAAGACAGCACTGTTGATATACTCATTCAAACCACTAATGTGGACTCAGTCGCACTTCATTCATTTTACAGGGACACATAAGCCCGGTAGAAAAAAAAAAAAACAGACAAACAAAACAGAGAAACAAACACACAAAATCTTTGGATTTTTCTCTATTGCCCTCTCATTCACTAAATGCATTCTCTCTTTCTGAGCTGTTAAAATGAAAATAGTTGTAGCACTAATAATAAAACAGCAATAATATTAATAATAATAATGATATAGTGTGCTAAAAACAATAATAATGCAGCCTCCCCCCTCCCACTCCCAGCCACAAACACACACCTCAGTAACATGTTAAAAGTCGTGGAAAACAAACCCTCCAGCCCCGATAATAAAACCACATCTGCATGCACACAACACACACACAAACACACACACTTTCACTCTGCCATCCGTGCTCTCAGCTAATCACACAAACATAATAATGACCATCGCTGAGCAGTAAGAAAAGAAAAAAACAAACAGTGTACATTTAAAATAGTCAAACCAAACAAACAACATACAAAAACAACTGCAGCCAAGTGGGAAGTGTGAAATCATTCTTTCTGTCTTTTTTCCACCATCGAACTTTCCGTCGCTGTCGTTCTGTGCCGGTGGGCAGGGATCAGTCAGAGTTTTCCGAGTGGTCGCTGTGGGGAGAGGCGCGGGACGGGGGAGAGTTTCGACCATGCCAGTTCCCGTTAGCCTGAGACGTGGAAAGGGAGAAACAAACACAAGAGGTGTCAAACACGTGACTTATGTCTGCGTCGTCTTTGTGCAACACGACACCTGTGGATTTAAGCCCGCGTCCAACAAAGTTTACACCTGACATTCCTGCCAGCTATTCCACACAATCCCAACAAGCTTTCAATTGATTTCACGTGTTCCAGGCAGCTGCCGTCACAGTTCACGTGTGGAAAGCTGAAAAACCAAATTTGGTTGTCTTCACTTAGATGATAGCAAACTGAAAATATTTAGGTTCTCGACTGCTGGCTGGACAAACGAGACATCGGGTGACGAGCTCAAGAAAATTGTGCCAAGTATTTTTCATAGTTGTTTGATGTTTTAAAGACCAAACAGTTAACCGATAATGAAAATAATCGTCAGCCCTAGTTAGTAGTAATGTAAAATATGCACCATAAGTGTTGTAGATAAAGAAAAACTGAAACGCTGATAACATTAAAAACTGGCATTCCTTTAAGGATAAAGCTGGACTTAAGTCTGTATTTTCTTATTGTCAACAAATTCCATGAAGACCAAAACCAACAGCGCATTAGTCCATCTCTCTAAGGAACAGCAGAGTATTGTAGTTTTGAGGAAACGTTACTCAAACAGGGGTAAAAAGTGCATTACAGTCTACAGTCAAGTCCTCTCTGAAAATCTGGAAGCAGTTTTGTGCCTTCCTATGTCAGTACCACTCCCTGCCAATCATTCATTCCCTCCATCAGCCAGTGGAGTCGCTCTCTGGTCTAAGCATAGGACACTTTATGTTGATGGCAGTTTTACATCTTTTCAACAGTTGGTGGAAAAACATTCAGTCCAAGAGGACCACTTGCTCGCTACGTCCAGGCCTGCAGCTGAACTGAACCCTGATACGTCTTCCGGTTAATTTCTGAAACCACCCGCCTCCCTAAAAGGATAATACCTCGACTACATGAATTATTTCAGTCCATCTGGATAGACTCCCTAGGGGAGATTAAATCCTCATGGGAGAAACATTTCCTTTGAAATTTCACTGAAAACAAGTGGAATAAAATTCTCCACTCGTCTTCTGTTTGTGCTGAAGATGGAATTATTGAATCCTTCATCGAATCTTCTGGACCAAGTCAGACTCAAAAAAAAAAAAAATTACCCAGCGATAGGCCCAGTCTGTGTCAGCTGTCACTCAGCCACTGTAATTCATATGCTCTGGTCCATCACTCATCGCTCATTTTTGGTCTACAAAATTTCTCAACAATATCAGAAGCTCTGAATATGCAATGTAAATCTAACAACAACAACAACAGGGCTCTGTGACACAGTACAATAAGATAACACTTGGAATTAGATCAATTCATTGTTGGTTTCTAGGTTTTCATGGGATTTGCAGACAATTTCACCAGCCTTATCATTTAAATATGTGTGTAACTATGTCGTAAGTGGTATAAAGTACCTGCACGCCCATTTGGTAAGCAGACTGCTCGCCGTTCACAGGTGGAACCCCGAGGAACAGATCAGCTGAGCCGGACAGAGAGAAGGACCCAGACCCTAAATAAAGACAAAAACAGGAGAGAAACCTCAGCGTTTACTAGTAATAAACCTGTTTTACATATGGTACTTTTAAAATGTGGTGGCGGTTGTTGTCGCAGCTTAGAGTGGAATATAAACACGCTATTAATGGCATGATAGAATTCTGTTTAGGGTACTATATTGCCTTTAAACGTGAAAAGTCAGGATGTCTTTCAAAAGGAACAAAGAACTACAATGTGCAAGAAAAGTGAGAGAAATACTCCACATTATGTCAAGCCTGTATGTGCGACCTGAGCTGGATTCATACTCTAAGTCAGTAGCAAACTAGGCTGTGGCAGGAACAGCGTGGCTAGCAGCCACAGCGCAGGCAGTTCAAAACCACACCAAAGTTGGTATTACTGTTGTTACTGCAAATTGTCTTAATTTACTTTGTTCAGTTTCCTTAGCCTCAGGTTATACATTGCGTTCAGGTTCACACCTCAGACATATGACAAGTTCTGGGACAGGGACAAAAGACCATTTCATTGTCTCAAGATGACTGGTTGCGTGCTCAGGGTTTTATAATCTTTCAGTACCTGTGGAATTGGGTGTGTGCGGGGAATCGTCGCCCTGTCTGGCCCCCAAAGCTGTCTTCATGGCATAAAGGTTGGCCTCCTCTTGGAACTTGCCAATATTTTTCTTGTAGCGGATTCTCTTGTTGCCAAACCAGTTGGAGACCTGGCAGAAAAAACAGAACAAACAAGGAAAACGTGTATTAGAGAGTAAATTATCAATCACGAGCAGCAAATTCAAACACATGAAAGCATCATGTTGATGACAGATTATAAATGCTGTAAGCTTAAGCACGATAACCTGCTGCTCTATTTGTTCACTGAAGCTAAAACTTATTTACACACAGCTTTAAAAACTCTGAACGTCCTTCTTAGATGTTGTCGGAACAACAAAAAACCCCTCAGTGCAGCTTGTTCCCATTGGTACAGTCAGAGGTTTACCTGAGAGACGGTGATTCCACACTGTTTGGCGAGTTCCTCTTTGGCTTCTTCACTGGGGTAGGGGTTGGACAGGTGGGAGTAGAAATACTCATTCAAGACCTCTGTGGCCTGTTTGCTGAAGTTGCGCCTTTTGCGCCTGATGAGACACAAAAGGGAAAAGACAAATATCTCATTTATGGTTATAAATTACATTTTTGTCACAGTTACTATCTTTGGCCCATATCCTTTCTCCACAATCACACACACAAGTCTAACTTGTGGCTACTACGTTAGTAGAATATGCTGTCAGTGGGATACGTTCCTCAAAAAATAATACAAATTATACCTAGAATTGTTTATAAAATGGTGCAACGTGACATGAAAAGCCTGAACATGAATTCTAAAGCTGCATATTATGGCTATCAGCACAGAGAAATTACTTTCACTCTCAATTTTTGGCTGAAACAAAACATGTCAAATTGGGAAATATATCAGTTTAACTCATTCACCATTTGAAACCAGAATAAATGCTAAGCATCCAAGTCGACTACTGCTACTGTCCTCTAAAAACAGGAAAAGTGCAACCTTTTACCTGCAGGGTGAGTACTTGGTACTCAAAAAATAGATGAACAACCACAGATGCCTACCTGGCATCAAGGAAGCGGGACCTCAGGATCATGACTGCCTCACAAGTGCTCTGCTTCAGCTGCGTCTGGATCGAACTGAACTTGCGGTGGATGATGGCCACCATGCGCTCAATCTCCCGCGGAGTGACGGGCCGTGTGCGTGACTGCTCCCTCAGCAGGTTCATCACATGGGTTGTGAACTCAGTGCATGCCTGGGTAGCAGACGCATAAGACGACGGACAGTGAAGGACAGAACGGTGCAAAAACAATGAAGGTGGGTGTATTGTTTCATGTCGGTTTGTTATGAATTATCAAAGCCAATTCTGAATTTTACAAAGTTTTTGTAAAGACAGTTTCATGTGACAATAAAACATTCTGAAACTGGTAGATTAATATCACTGTGTTTGTTAATAATCATGTATGATCATGTGTAAGCAAAATAATAAAGGGCATCGCATAACTGGTAACTGGGATCATCTGAATGATCCATAAAGAAGTTTAGCTCATACAACTATATTGTAGAGATTTGCTTTACGTATTACCTGTACAGCAAGTTGAACAGGCCACTTAAACAATTTGAAGGTTTTAATACATGTTGCAGGGAAAATGTACTGTATGTTGCTGATGAGCGTCACTACAGTGCTGTATTTTAAAACACATCCGATCGTCTTTTGAATAACTGCACACAAATGCACTTCAGTGTAGGTCTGAATATGTGCTGCTCTAATAATCTTAAGATGCCGCTTCTTATACAAAGACATGGAGCTCATACCTGCCATGTTTTGATCAGCAACATAAGGACAGAAACGTATTCCCCAGCAGAGAGAAGTTATGTGACTGAACTCTAGACCTAACATGCCAATGGATTACGCTTCTGGCGAACAGCTTTAATACAGGAAAGCGTGTACGGGCAATGTCAGCACTCGTCTCCTGTTGCGACACGGTACCTGCTCATACTTCTCCAGCTCAGTGTGGTAGATACTGCGAATCTGGCTCAACTTGCTTTTGTAGTCGGAGTGCTCGAGCGAGCTGTCAGGTGACATCCCTCCCGAGCTGGTGGCAGCAGACACAGCAGCAGCAGCCCCACCGCCCTTCTCTGGCCCCGCCACACCCTCCGCCAGCAGCATGTTGTCCAATCGCACCAGCTGAGGATCCTGAGGCTCATCCTCCTGGGCATTCCTCATTGAGAGGCCTGTCAGTAAGACATATGTCTTGTCTATTAATTTTGAGTGTGTAATGTCAAAAGAAGACTGCATATATGTTAGGGCATAGTCACATTACATTTCTGTCCAGCAAATATTTCTGCCATCACCCATTAATTTCAACTGAGGCCTGTACATTCATGCACACATTTCCTGTTTTGGTACAACTCGTGGGTAAGAGTTGATTTTTGTTCAACTTTGGCCTTCAATTTCACGGGGTCAGCCAAAAGAAACACTGACTGACTGCATTTGAAAATGGACAAGTCATTTTGTGCATCACTCTCATATAATGTTTATAGTTTGCAATAACTTAGCTCAATATTTATTTATTACCCATGTCAAAACATCCTTTTGCAGGGATGAGTGCAGGCCTGAAAGCAAATGTTACTGTAACTTTTAACAGTGACTCTGGGGGAATCTGTTTTTAAACGTATGCCTTTAAAGAGCAGCTTGCTTTGTACAACAATCAATCAAATCAAATTAGCTTTTATAGCATAAATAAAAACATCAAGAAGCATTAATCATCAGCATCTTACTTTTCTGTACCAAAAACTGTTGCAAGGATTGGAACTAGTCTCAACTCCTATAGTACAGTTATCAAACCAACCAGCAACATGTGACATGGTTTGTATTGCAGTAGTAGGCATTGTATGTCTGTTTGTCCAGCTGTTGTATCTATTGATTTTATTTCTTTTTTTTGCCAAATAGCATTTTACATTATAGCTTTCAAATTATGTTAATCCTTCTAGGCGTTTGTTTTAGACATTGCTAGTAAATATACTGAGTTACTGACAACCGCAATCTAATCCAATTTATCTTTGTTTACACTTGTTTTGATTGTATTTGCTTCTGATGACACGGTGTCAACACAGTCTAATAAGGCCGCAGAAAGCAAATAGCCCAACGCACGTCAAAACTCATCAAAGCGGGTAGATAATTAAATGCATTACGGCGTAACACACACAACAAAACACCTATCAATATTTATAAGAAGCGTTACCAGTTTTTTCCTTGATCTCACACAGGACGCTGAACAACGCAGGTTTCATTCGGTGACAGTTGAGCGCATGTTTCCTGTGCAAAAAGAAAATAACATGATATGTAGCTAGCATAACAGGCTACCTGTAAGCAGAGGTAAAGCGATGGCAAGCAAATAAACCAAAACAAATACACAAAAAAAGTGGCTGGCCAACTACCTTTACCATGGCTAATTTAGCAAGCGTTAGCTTCTGACTAGCTAAGAGCTAATGAGGCAACTGTTTACTGGTAAGCTGCAGTAGCCGGTAGCTGTTTACTTTAGTCGTATTTACATTAGTCCGTGATGAAATTAAGTCTTAACATATGCAGAAATATAATGCTTAAACGTTTACATTAGCGGTAACGTTACCTGTTAACTACCTATTGTAGCCTTACCTAGTTAGCCTTGGCAAACGTAGCCTAGCAGGGCTAACAATGGCTAACGTTACGTTTTCGACCACTGCTGCTAAAAGAAATGCGTGTTTGTATATGGCAGCCAAGAAACAATAAGCATTGGGTAACGCACATGAGCAGCTTATTAAAAAAGCAACGGTTTTCCGCTATCTTTAGCTTATTAATTAGCTACTGGCTAAATAATCTAAACAATAGATTGAAGTTGTGGAAACTTTGCGAGTCGAGTCGACGAAGCGGCAAAACAAAAAAAAAAAAAAACAGCTACATCATCAATAACACTGAAAAAAATAGAAGTTATCACTAACTTTGCTTGTGCCTCGTCCAAACTTTGGTCGGTGATGGTCATTATTTGCTGCAGTATGTCGCCGATATCTCTGCGGGTTTCATGTCCGTTTTCTGTGCCCTCGAGGCCCGAGTCCCCTCCTCCGTCGGACCGATGCTGGGAAGGTTGATGAACCGAGTTAAGCGGGTGCATCCCGGGGTGGCCACTCATGCCGAGTCCCCGGCCGTTGGAGGGCCCATTGCCCGTCAGAGGCTGCTGCTGCAACATTTTCAGCGACGCACAGTGGCGACGACTGCTGCCCAACTGTGCTCACAGACGCACAGCACAACCTGATCGGAGGCATCGCACAAAGCAGGGTCCCCTAGCGATTGACAGGAAAAGGTACAGCCATGTAAACGCACTACAACACATGGCAGACAGTGCTTTTCTGTGGCAGCTGAGGGCTAACACCGCTGGGTTAAATGTAACCACAACAACAAAACATCTGCAGCCTCTGCATTTTCAGAAAGCAGAAGTGTGTGTGTAAGTGTGTTGTCTGCGTGTGCATATGTGTATGTGTGCGTGCGTGGCAGGAACTAACAAAGAAATAAGATCTAACTAAATAAAATTGAGATTATGCGCTCTGTTGACATCCTATAGTGCTAAACCTGACCACAAGCACCAAGGGAGACTTTCAGATTAAAGAGGCTGTTTTTTTAATTAATCTGGTTTAACTCTATAATCTCATCTAGACAGCTTTTCTCACTTGTCTGACTCCACTTCTTGTTTTAGCTGCAAGTCAACAGGATGTGTGCCAAAACCACAGCAGTGTCAGAAGAGCTGCGCCTGTTTCAACATGTTGCAGTTGGGTCTGTCATAATCAAATGAGCAGCAGTTAAAGCAGCAGCTGCTTAGAGGTGCTTTGACAGCTTTTAAGTTGATCTCAGATGATGAAAAGCTGTGCTTGGGACCGTACCTAGACTAACCAAATGCACGGCAGGGTTTTCTGCTGCTTTTTGACGGTAATATTTCATGTCTTGTCAGATGTGGGCCAAATAAATAGGGGTGGGCTGTGGTAAGAGGAACAGGAAGAGAGGAGACGAGAGAGAAGGTAGCAAGGCAGACAGAAAGGGCTTGTCACGTCGGCATGTGAAGCTCTTTTCGTAGCAGGGTTTTTTTTTTTTTACCTCACAAGAATATTGACAAGACGAGGGACAAACTAAAAATGCTGTGCTCCGTCTGTGGTGACTTCAAGAGATGATGCTTTGATGAGACAAATTTCAAAACATAAAGGTAAGAATAAAGTTACTGGATTTATATTTACTGTATGGTACAATAAGGTAACTTTTAGGCTAAAACAAGAGAGTATATTGGTGAACAAGAATTACAGTAAAACTTTTGGTATTAATACAAGAGAAATCACCAATCAGCAACAAGAAAGTGACATCTCACACCTTTGTTGTCATACAGCTGACAGGAATATGACTTAGAGTGGAATTTTCAGCTTTAACATCTGTAGCCAGCACACCAGAACCTGCCAAACTGGTTTCATGTACATATCATTGCAAGGAAGACACGGGTGCTGTATAGCAGTTTTCATGCCAATTCTAAGTAACTTCAGAGTGTGTATGTGCCATGTTTACAGAGTGTTTTTTCTCTGAAATATTAACAATGGGGTCCTCAAAGTCTTTGACCTAAGATCTTTGACCTGACCCCTGTTTCTGTGTATCTTCTTGTCAGGGCTTTGACAGTGAGATTAATGGACTACACAGAGATCAAAGTTGAAATGGCTGAAGGGGGGCTGCTGGAACCTCTCTTCATCACCGAAGAGGGAGACGAAACCGAGGGTGCCGCTGAAAGAGAGGCATCGAGCCGTTCGGTTGCCATCGCGCAGAGCCCCAGCGGAGAGTCGGCTCTAAAAAAGGAAGAGGAACACGCAGGAGAGCACAAGAATGAAGACGACATAGCGACTAAAATGTGTTTAGAAGATCAGAGCCTGGAAAAATCGCAAGCCAACGCGGAGGACGGCCAGACAGGAGAGGCTGTTGTGAATGAAGAGGACAAACAAGAAGATGATAAACCAGAGGAAACTGAGAACATGAGTGATGGACAAAACAGAGGTGATAGTGAGAGTGAAGGGCAGACACATGAGGTGACGAGCATTAATGAAAAACCTGAGAAACCTGCAGACACAGAGGGTGAAGAAGCTAAACAAAATGAACCTCAAGTGGACATACGGAGGTTAAAGTCCTCTGAGCAACAACCTGAAGGGACTAAAAGCCAAGAAGTGGATCCAAAAAAGGTTTGTGGACTGTTTGTTCTACTTTATCATATCCCCCCCTGTAATAACTCACATAGTCTTTGTTAGTAATGTTCCTGACTTTACAATCCAGCCACCGTGTACTCTACAAGAAAAAACAAACTCGTGGTGGAAAAACAGCAGGTATCATTTTGTTACAGAGCATGTGGGAGTACGTAGGAGTCGGGTGAGTTGTTTTGCTGTGCCAACAAACAGTCTGTGCCAGTCACTGAGAAACTTTTCCTCCCTCCTCTTCTCTGTCACCTACCCGCGTGTTCTCAGGCTCACCGGTTAACTCCTGACTTCCCGGAGGCCCTGTACGAGCTGCTCTGCACCCTTCAGGAGGGGAGACGGCTCAATGACCAGCGCTGCTCCTTCAGGCTGGAGAGTGGGGTCAGGAGGAGGAGGTGCCACTCGGAGCCCAACACCACCAGGCCCGTCAACAGAGGTGGGAGCTCTTTTGGGGGCTCGTTTAAGTGATGAAGCTGATGCATTTGTTTCCACGTAATGATGCTGACTCATGTTGATCCAGCTGGAACAACACGAAACTACCCGTATACCTCCGTGACTCAAGAATGTTTTGATACTTGCGCGACTTAAATGTTTCCACATCTTTCCATGACCGCTGACCACTTAAAGTCTCCTGCCGTCTGACCATCAAAGCTCCTTTGTCTCGTTTGTCCACAGTCGTCTTCTCCTCCATGACTTCACTGCAGAAAGAGGAGTTTTTTGATCTGGTCGCCACCGCTCAAGCTCGCCGGCTGGACGACCAGAGGGCGCAGCTCGAAAGATCTCCACCACCAAAAGCAAAAGCCAGAAGTTTCAGAGGCAGCATAAAGCAACTCTCTTTTGTGAAAAAGCCCGCGCCGGTTCCCGCGCCGGTTCCCGTGCCCAAAGAGGATCTGTATAATATGATTCTCACGACACAAGTAAGCAAGCTAGAGTGTTTAGATGCTTCTTTTGTGACACAAGTGTGCAGTTAAAGCAGAACACATCTCATCTAGGGCCAAAACATCTAAATTATTTGACTTTCCGCATAGTTTCACTCATTTTCTGACTTACCTTCCGCTCACAGGCCCAGGGCAGGCTGGAGGACCAGCGCAGCAGAGCTCCTGGTCCCATGGACGATGAGGACTTCTTCTCCCTGCTCCTGAGGGTCCAGGGGGGACGCATGGATGAGCAGAGAACTGAACTACCGTGCATGCTGCAAACCTGAGATGGAGAATGAAAAAAACTGTGGGAGCCATCCAGTATTGAAGCCTTTTAGCCTGATTTTTTTTTGTTGTTGTTGCCCACGATGATGCTTGGTTTTTAGGGAACTGCTATCCCTCTTGATAGTCAAATGGTCAGTGTTAAAGCTCTTGGGATTGTAGCAAAGACGCTAATGTTTGAGCAGCAGAGCTTTTAATGTGACTTGAGGGACGTTCCTGATGAGATTGTGAAGTTTACTGCTAGTTAGTTACTTTTTTCTTTCCTCATGAGTAGGATCAGTAGATATGATTTCTTATCTCACCAAATTTTGGATTGTCTTGAGACTCTGCGATGAGTGCTCCCATTCCTATCGTAGAGGAGGCAGTCTGCTGGTCTCTGTTGTTTCTCCTTATTTGTACAGTAGACATGAAACACACCAGACATGGTGGTGAGGAGAAAATAGCCCCAAGGCCACACAGTGCTTGACTGTATGTAGATAATTCTCCGCTGGAAAATAAACCAAACGTGTGACTGAGCCATTTGCATTTACACATTTATTCCATCTGCCACTGAATGCTGTCAGGAGAAAAAGAGATTCAAAACTCGCTCTAATCTGGACGCTCTAGGATTTCATTCTTTCATTTCATTTTCATCAGTTTGTTTTTGCATATTAAACACAGTCGCCTGTAATTACATGCATTTTAGCAGTGACATTAACAAGAAGATGTTAAAACTGTGCTAGGTCACATTCCCACAAACTTCTGATAGCTAATCTTTTTACAACATCCCATTGCATATCAAAACATTCGCAAAGAAAGAGATGAAGTGGCGATGTCCCATTTAGGGAACAAATGAGACAGATAAGGGTGTTAATTTTTCACTGACTGAAAGGAGGGAAATGGGTGTTATCTCAAAGTTCCTGAATTTTGATTTACATTACTGAGTCATTTTTATTGAAGGTCACATCACCCCAGAGCAAAAAGGAGATTTACACGTTCAAGGAATAGTAGTATTTATCATTAACTCCTGATGCACTTATGTGTTTCTGAAGGCCTCATATACCTGCAAAAATGCTGCATGTGCTGCACCCAGGGCCACGCTATGTCACTAGCCAGAAGGGGTCTCCTGGAAACCTGTGACCTGGTTCAGTCCAGTCAGGTCAGAGCAAAGCTTTTTGAGGAAGTCCTGGCTGGTAGGTTAGAGGTGACGAGTAAATGCTGTGTCACTTCCTCAAACAGAGCACCAACTACGTGATATGTGATAGCAACACTTTGACCAATACTGTCCCTTGAGATCGACATCAAAAGGAGAAAACATATTGTAACTTAATTAAAATATTGCCTCTGAGGATAATGCATTTTTGTTGGATTATGAAAAAAGGGAGATCAATTAATTCATTAAATTTCTGATGTGAGGTCAAATGTTATGACATATGTCCAGAGTCTTGATGAGTCAGTCATTATTCCGTCACGTGGCCTGCTGTTCTCGACCTCTGCTTCAAATCATCAGGTGATATAAAGACAGATCAACATTTATAACAAAAAGAAGAGGAAGAAGAGAAGCACATAACAAAAGTGAAACCACACTTCTCACCAGAATTGTGAAAGTCAAACAGGAAGCAACAAGAACAGGCCTGCTACCCAGATTAAAGTTCCACTTTTCAGATGGATGTGTGAAACATGCATTTAGACTCGGGCTGGGTCAGTATGCTCCATCAGTATGTCAGGTGTGGCCTTGGCCTTCGTTCAGAGTGGCTGATTGAGAGTTCCCAGTGTTGTGATATTTTACTAAAACAGACTTCAAATTAAAGTAGAAAAGCCTTCAGATAATCCTGCACCCTAACTGTACTCTGGAGGCTTGCTCTCTCTTCAGATTCACAACTATGTATAGAGATTAAAGCACTGACAGTGTGTCATTTATAGCAAAGATAGCTATCCTGCCCCAATAGACCAAATCTTATCAATTTAGATTCAATATCTTTAACAATATATCTGTACTTATTTTTTAATTTAATTTAAATTAATTAAATCGATGCATTTACCTATTTAAAGGTTCAGATGTAACCTCTTTTTCCTCTTTTCACACCACGTGACTCCACAAATCACGTGACTGAAACCTAGGACTTTTAGAGAAGGATAAGCCAGGAGCTAGGAAGTAAAAGGATCGTTTAAAACTGAGCTAACAATATTTTCCATTAGTCGTTGTTTCGTACAGTTTATATTCTTATAGTTAAAAACGACTTAGCTTGTGTTTGTTGTGATAATTTTTCGTGTTAGAAGCCTGGTAGCTAGCTTTGTACGGCTGTTTACGTCGCTGTCTCATCCCGCTTGCCGTAGTCCCGGACCTAAACAAGAACGTGGGCGAAGATGAAACTTGTTCAGATTTGGGAGCTACAGTTGATATTCAAGCCGGGAGCAAGATAAGAATCTCTTGAAGACATAAATGGGGAGAAACGCGGCGAACCAGAGGTGAAGTTAAAGTCCGTCTGTGATTTCACTGACTTTACCTTCCCTTCGCGGCTATGACAGTTAGCAACAAGCTCAGCCGCTGCAGCTCGTAACAGCGTCGGCTGTGATTCATGTTGCCACTTGAAGTTCAGTTTTAGCTTTGGTTGGTGAAGTTTGCTTCAGTTTTATATATATATTATGCACTTCTTCCATTGTAGAGCATTTTTATTTAGCCTTGAGCAAGATTTTACCGTAATACACAGTGTTGTAGCGCGTTTATGTTTGTATTTACTCCGCTGAGACTGGACTAGTGGGGAAATGTAACTAAGTACATTTACAAGTGCTGTAGTTAAGTACAAATTTGACCTTTGCCTTAACCTCAATATTTCCATTTTGTGCTAAGTTCTGCTTCTTCTTCACTACATTATAGAAGGAAGCATACTTTTTACAGTTTCACTTTTAGCAGCTACAACATTACAAGTGATGCTTACTCATTAATGCATCATTAATCATAATCCAGTCATATGATACAGAATTATGCTGAAATAAGTAATTCTATATAATGAGTACTTTAACTGCAAGTAAACTATAATGTCTGACTTTAACTTGAAACAGAGTTACAGAGATTTCTGCAATGTTGTGTTGGTACTTTTACTTAGGTAAAGAATCTGAGTACTTCTTCTGCCACTGGATTGGAGCAGATGGCTTAACTCAATATTTCACTACTCTGTTGAGTTTGAGTTTAATTTAATATTTGTCATTAATGCTGAAAAAGTTGTCACAGTAGTGCAAAACTACTAAAGCAAGGCAGAGCAGTTTTATTGTTGAAGGTGGTCTAACTTCAAATTTTGTTGGATATGTATTTTTAGAGTAGTGTAAGCGTTTCCCTTATGCAGTGTAATATGCACAAAAGCCTCACTTCCCTGTGCAGGTTTTAAATGAGGAAGTCACGTGCATCTTGCGGCAGTGCTCAAATCCATGTGCACATTCGACAGCGTTGCTGGTTGCTGTAGTTCTTCCTTCCTTCAGTTAATACTGGCCTCAGGTTTTAGCTGACTCTGATGTGTAGCTATTACCTTCAACAGAAATATGTAATGCATTTTTACACAGAACCTCCATCATTTGCATTAAATTGATGTAAGAAGCAAAATCCCATTGCATAAAAATGGCTTTGTAGCCAGGATGAACAAGACAAAGAATTACAGCCACCCTTTTTATGTACATGTGGGCATAACCGTATTGTGCTATCCTTTAATTCACTATTGTCCATTAGCAATACCATTGTAATTGTAAAAATATGTACATATATTTGTGATGATTAATTTAAGTCTGTCTTTTTTTTTCTCAGATGCTTCTGTTCCTATCTCTCCTGAGCTTCAGTGCGCCACTAGGGGGCGACACCTCACCAATCAGCTGCTACAATGACAATGGAGCTGCAGTTGATTGGTAATTTACTGATAAAAATCCTGAACAAAACAGCAGCAAAATACATTTTATGATTTGTTTTAATCCCATTAGGTGTCACAAGAAGGCTAATCAGAAAATTTGAATATCAAGCATTTACATCTTTACAAACGTCTTCCTCTCCCTCGTCCCTCACATGTCTGACTCTCTCATTCTCAGGTTCTATATGTACAAGCTGCCCAAAGAACATGACAGAAAATCTCCCCAGCAGGGCGAGAACTATTTACTGCTGGAAAAAGGGAGTGAAGGGTGGACTAATGGGAAGGCGAAAGTGAACGACACCACAGGAGCTCTGGGCAGGACAGTTGGACAACTCTACTCACAAGGAAAGGTCTGCTTCTATCAGGCGTCTTTTTGACTGCAACAAAAATGAAACCAATACTGAGTTTAGACATTCTGAGTCAGTTTTGTTTTACTGAGAGCTCATTTTCTACAAAATCACCCATGTGAAAGTCAGGGTCCTTCTACATGTCATTCAGAGTTACTATTCACGCATTTATTAAATATACGGACACAGGATTAATGTGCTTGGGGTTGACAAAGTCTGCCTCTCTCTTATGGCAGCCAGGGTTTCACTTTCTATTTCACATTTCTCAAAAAAGCAAACGATATCCTTAAAGAAATACAGATCTATCCCGCTGTGTGTTTGACAGCAATGACCAGACCGCCTCTAAAAATACACATTTATTCTATAATTGACAGTTTATGTGTTATACAAGGATATGGTTTTGGTATTAATATCAAATTTCTTTTGAAACAATTTAATTTTAATATTGGATTATTTATTTGAATCTTTGATACCTTTTTTCATAGTTTTTCTAAATCTTTCAGGAGTATTAATATTAGCAAAACTATAACTATATAACACATTGTCGGTACTAACTACTTGTTTTTTTGGGCATAAGCAGATGTTATTTATTTTTGCCAGCTTCTCCTTTTTCACTGCAGTCCTGCGACTACTTCTCATTTTATAGACAGACTTACTATATGCAGCATCTTTTGAACAAAGTGTCCGCTATAACCTCTTGACATTATTAGATCAGAATAAGAAACTGAGAATGAGAACTGAAATGTACTTGTTCATTTATATGCAGTCGGTCTGTTTCTCTGAACAGCTGTGTGAAAGATATGCTATGCTAAGTATAACGGTTTTTCGTTTCAATAATAAACCCTGTCCTCTTCACAGAACACAGAAGTAGCCTACATCCTTTACAATGACCAGAGGCCACCGCTGGACTTTGGTGACAGATGGGTTGACAACAGCGGAAGCAGAGGGGGGCACACAAAAGGTGAGCAGTCCAGATCCAATACCTGCGCAGCCCAGATAGGCTGCAAGAGATCTGACTTTATACTCAAAAAGTGCATCATACATCCGACAACAGTGTGTCAAAACAGTCGCAACGCTGTATAAAACAAAGCATTTCTTAAATCAAGCTTCATTATACACTACGTCCATACATTGCTTCCTGTATGGAAGAATGGGAGAAATACATATAAAACAAATGCTAATCCAATTCACACACTTCAAAAGAGAGCTGTAAGAGTTGCAAAAATATAAATGAATAAATTAAACTACTAAAATTCAGAGACTTGGTTGATTTGGTTGATCGATGTTGCGAGAGGAATATGCATGTTTAAAGCATCTATAATTGATATTTTTATAAGAACAATGCATCAAATGACTGAATAAGAGCGATGTGACAGTGTTAGAGGGGTTGTTCATTGTGGTGAACCTGCAGAGACTTATCACCAGAATCTGCAGCTCTCTTCAGCTTTACAGAGCTTTTGTTGTTTGTTTGTCCAGCCCAAATGTTTACTGCTTTGGTTCACTCTCACTGCTCTCGGATCGTCGTTTTCAGCCGCCACTGGTAGCTGCTTTAAGTGAAAAAGCTCTGAAAACCCACTGTGCACTACCTGCTCAGCACTGAAGGGCAGACAGTCAAAAATAGAGACTAACTGGTGAACATGGTGGAACATTTAGCAGCTAAAGAGCCAGATTACTGTTTCTCTGTAACTGCTGGATGTGTGAATGAACAGTTCAGCAACAGTTCATGTGTTCATGACTAGTCTCTGCTGCCCTCAAGAGGCCAAAGAAGTCAGTTATTGCAGGTTTGAGAAAGAAAGCAGGACAAATGTAAAAGTGGTGAATTAATGGAGCAGTTGTATGTCACACTTTGTATGTTTATTTTTTAAATAAGTAAGTGAGCTTGATTTGCATATCAACTCTGACTGTCTGGAGGGAAAACCTTTGCTGACAATTTCAATATTTCTGTTCCTCAGGTGTTGTCCTGCTGGATAAAAATCAGGGCTTCTGGTTGGTGCACAGCACCCCTCAGTTCCCCCCTGTGCAAAAGGCAGGGCAGTATTATTACCCCAGCAGCGGCGTCATCAACGGACAAAACTTTATCTGCGTTACCTACCCGCTCGACCGCTTCCAGACCATCGGTAAGACTGGAGTCCTGCCATGTGGCCAACACTGCAATGATATTCAAATTAATGCTTGTATAAGATAACAACAACAGTATGAGAGCTGGAAGCTAATGACGATTGATACTCTGCCTTCTGTCTGCTGTTATATTATAAATAAATATGCTTTGATTAAGAAGGAATTCCTTTTCAAACTTACATCTGTATTGGTGAAAAGGGTCAGTTTTTGCTTAGTATATTAAACATTTGTAGCCTCTAAAATTATTATTTGTGATGTTGAATCTCAAGTTGTGTGGTTAGTGTAAAGGCTTTGTCAGCTTGAGAGGGATCTCTCCACTCATTATTGTCTTGTCGTCACCCAGTACTTAATAATCCAGTCAGGTATTGACACAACAACAGTCCTGATCCAAGGTAATCAGTGTAAACAGGTGTCATCACCATGTCACCGCGCTGCCTGCAGTTCCCTGGCAGACCCAGCAGTGGCACAGTTGCTATGGCAGTGCCTGGGGTAATGTAATTAGACTGAGGTATGTTACCATAGAGATATCAGCCCTCACACTGCGGCATGCGTGTGCTCCATCAGATTCTTGCCTCTCCAGCTGGGATGTTGAGAGTGTGACATGTACACACAGAGCAGAAATTCTGTCGAACAGCAGAAGGAGATCACATGTCACGTTCCATTTTCGAGCAGCTTGCAGCATCAGTTTGCTCATCAATGAAGGGAAACTGGGATTTGATCAATACTATTTGTCAAATATGTGCATATTGTATTCTCCTTTGTGTCAGTTAGCGTTTATTAGCATTTCTGTAGCATCTTTTGGCAGATTGCTTTCCAAACTTAGAAAACGTGTCACGGACTTCTGACTGGCTTCATGATGGTGTAAATTTTGAAACTCCTTCAGCACAGAATTCAGCAGTGTTCAAGGTTCAAGGTTCAAGGTTCAAGGAGTCTTTATTGTCCCCGTGGGGCAAATTGCTCTACAGCCAGCAGTAACAAAAACAGGCAACAATTACAAAAAAGCAACAACATATTGCACAGAGAAAATAATAGATGGGACAGTACATTAGTCAGTCACTTGTTCAGAAGACCTATGGCAGCAGGGACAAAAGAGTATTTAAGTCTGTTGGTCCTGCATCTTGGCAGGATGAACCTGCGGCCTGACGGGAGCAGCACAAACTCACCAACCAAAGGGTGACACTCGTCAGTGAGAATCAAGCGGGCCTTATTCAGGGTCCTGAGCTTGTACATGTCAGCGTGTATGTAGGCTATTGAGAGTAAAAGCATTGAAATGGACTGCAGATGATCAACTTCTAGTACATTAATTTCATGTCACGTTCAGGGGCTGCACAAACTCTCTCTGGGGGCCACCACTGGCCTGTGGGCCGCACTTTTAGAACCTATGCTCTATAACATTAAGAGAATTAAAGTCATGCTGTCAATCTTTAGGCTTCTTTCTATGACTGCTGTTGAACACCAAGAATCATACAGAAAGAATGTTTATGTGCACCTGAAGTAGATATTGATAAAAGAATACAGATTTTTCTCATTGCAGTAAACATCAAGGTCCTCACACTGTACGTGTAGTTATCCTCTATCATCTGTTTCTGTGTATAGTTGCAGTTGCTGCAGTGTCTCTGCACCAATGTCACCAAGACAGTGCTATTCACTTACTGTACTTAACAGATAGAGTGATTCTGGAGTGCCGTTAGCAGCGTTCGCCTTAAATCTAATTTGTTTTGCACCACAGGAGAGCAGCTTCAGATCAATCAGCCTAATGTGTACGACTGCAACGTCCCCGAGTCCTTGGCGTCCCTGGTGCCTGCGCTCGCTGCTGTCTGTGAGAAAAAACATCTGCCTGGTCACATTCTTCCACATATCAAACCTGTGTCCAATCGCAGCGTGACTCTGACCTCAAAGGACGGCACCGACTTCATCAGCTTCGCTAAAGGAGCCTCTTTTGACAATGGTACGACTTTGGAGAAATAAAGTTTAAAGTTCAGTGAAGTCAGCTTCACCTTGAGTTTCTTTGCAGGTATAAATAGGCCAATGTGAGCATGACACGTCCTTATTAGTGATAATAATTCGCCCTCCTCACTAAGACCACGTTGTTTAACACAATGCAGGCAGTTTACAGGCAATAAAATACCTCTCTATCCCACCAGACCTGTACCACTCCTGGGTGGCCCCCACCCTCCAGTCAGACCTCCTGGTCCAGTTCTGGATTCGCTCCCCGGGAACCCTCCCCTCCGACTGCTCGCAGGGCTGGAAGGTCCTGGACATCACGCTCATCAATCCGGGGCAGGCGTTCACCTTCCAAACCAGCAAGGACCACTCCAAGTGGGCCGTCAGCCCCGAGGCGACTGGGTCGGGGGCCAGAGGAGGCTGGGTGTGTGTGGGAGACATAAACCGGAACAAGGCGGAGGAGAAGCGAGGCGGCGGCACGGTGTGTCTGCAGGACCCCGTGGTGTGGAAGGCTTACCGGACGGCAGCGCTGCAGTGTCAGGCTTGTGGAGGAGGCAAGATCCAGTGTTGATACCCAGCTAGAGCCAGGTGGGTCAGCTGGGCTTAAGGAGAGGGCCATCACAGGTTGATCAGGGTGAGATAATACCAGGCAGGTGGGTTTTTAAATGTTTGAACATTATTTGTTACCATGAATGTTTTGTTTAATGTGATAAAATCAAATTGGAATAACCCATGTAAGGAATTTAAAAGTAATATGATCCTTTCTGGAATTGTAAAAAAAACAAAACTCATCCAACTTTGTCTGAAAATAGTTAATGAAGAAGCTGATTGAGAAAATATGTTTTTGCATCCTCTGACACACAAAAACTCTTTCACTTGTTCAGAATGACTGTCAGCTGCTGTCAGGGGCTGCTACAGGCTCGTCTTCAAACTAAATGCACGCTAAACGATGCTGGAGGAGTAGAAGTAGTGCAATCTGACAGGAAGCTGAGAGTTTTATGGGAAATATGGTTTGCGTTTTGAAAAACACAAAAGCCTCAAAGTGCTCCTTTAAATGAAACCATTTGTTCAAGTGTCTTTAAAACCACTGGGTACTGTTTTAACTGAAACTGATGAGGCGATGTTGGGAACTGTGCAAGTGCTGCCTCACTAACTTGAAGCTTTTCTGTTTAAATCAACATTAGCCGGTTTGTGGGTTTGTTCTCAGGGAGCGCGGCGAGCTTCGCACGTTGAAATCAACGCTATTCTAAATGGCTTTCGTGGAATTTCAAATGTATGAACAGCAGCTGATTAACTGCACGACGTTAACATTCAGCACACGCACACAAATCACTGAAAGTATTGAACTACAGACACTGATCCAGGTGTGGGGAATGCTTTAATACTGTGTGTTTCAGGAGTGTTTGTTGTTAACCGGCTTGGTTTGAGCGTCCGTGAATTTAAAATGGCCTTTTCTGACGCATCCAGAACTCTTTTATAATGCGCCTTAGATTTTATAGTTCACATTTACACATACATACATCTGTTCTGACCTTGATTTTGCTTGAAGATAAATATGCTGGCTGTCTTGAATCTGAATAAAAAGACTAAAAACTGTATTTTTTTGTCACTGAATACTGTTCACCTTGTTTTGTTTTTTTTTACCTTATCATACTTACTATTTGACATTTAGAGACAGCTTTAATTGTTTTTATGGGATACTGAGCAGCAGGGGAAAAACCCATCTGCACTGAACTTGGAATATGTTACAGCACATTAGTCAAGAGCAATGGGATTCGTATAAAAGTAAATTTATTACCACAAAAATAGGACATCCTGTATGTAGTGCATAAATAGCTTTGATGTGAGACACAGCACTGGAGGTGACTGCTCTGTGTATACTGGATACATTCTAATGCAAACATGGGAAAGATGGGCATCCGGTGGAGAAAGGCACTAAAACAATCAGTAACATAGCATAACGAGAGCACACGTCGTCTGAAGAATCCTCTCCCTGGTCCCCCTGTGCTTCTGCCTCAGCCAATCAGGAGGCCTCACCAGCACTGAACACATACAACCAGAGGTCACAAGAGTTCGTCAAAGTCCAGGCATTTTTTTTTTTCAAAGAGGCTGTGTAAACCTACACTGAAGTGAACATGTTTATTCATAACATGACATTGGAGCTGAGGCGTTGTCCTGCAGGTAAACAGCAGTGAAGGTGTGTGTGTTGCTGATTCGTAGAAATCTGCATAAAAGAAGTTTAGCTTATGCTCTGTTAAAAAAATTCATACCTGGAAAACCTTAAACTGAACAATGTTGGTGTATTGTTTTGTTTTTCTTACTGTTCTCCTCGTGGTTTTGGGGCTACAGTGATAAACTGAAGCAAAGTCACAAGCTTTGAAAGTGCTCCGAGGTGATGTTAAAGCTGCAATAATCCATTTTTGGCCACTAGGGGTCAGAAGGACTCCAAAACAAGCTGCATGACATTTTCCCACCTTATAAAGATGTTAAAGATAGCAAACAGCTGCCTACTTTCACATCTAGCTGAAGAAGAGGTATTTATCTGGAGTTGTATTTCTGTCCATCTGATCTCACTCTGCTTTCATTTGGTCTGCAGCAACTCCTTAGAAAAATATTTGACTCTTATGCAGCTAGACGTTTGACTTTTTTCACCAGCTAGTAACCAACTTTGTGTCTGCTGGGCCGGTACTATACTGTGGGTTTATCTGATCTTTTTTTGCTGAAAACAGCTGCAGTTGGAAACACGGTTGAGAACAGCTGTGAGAATGAACCATGAAGTCAATTTCCGGGGCCCTGAAACCCAAACAAATGAGATTAAAAACAGGCCAAAAAGATCCAATGAGCTGCAGTGCTGATTTTTCCTTTCAGGTTAGTCACTAGAATGAGCCCCTTTCACTTTATGAGTAGGAATTTAATTAGTTGTTAATATAAAAATAGTGATTAATGCAGCTTTAAGCTTGTGTGTCAAAACTGGAATAACTGCTCTTGCAGTGTGCACACACACACTGGCCTGTTTAAACTGGAACTCCTGCAGGTATTTGAAGCATTTTTCCTTGATGAATTAGTCACTGGACAGTTCAGACACATGGACCTAGAGCTCCTCGCCAGTGTAAACACAATGTTGACATCATACAGACGTACAAAATATATAAATATATACAAAACATATATATGTCTCCAGTGTTTTGCTACAGTGACGCACTTGCACTGTATTTTTTGGTCTTCCTCATGTGTGCTGTTTACCCGAACCAGACTTGACAGGCTCTGTGTATTTCATTATAGATTTCATGATACTTCTTCCATGTCCCAAATCCTTCATCCTTACATCTCTGAGGTTCTGACCGATCAAATCTTCTGCTTACATTTGGAAACGTCACTCACGACTGAGGCAAACAACAACAAGGGATTTCCTGGAGGCTGTAAGCAATTAAAACAGATCTTATTCGTTGAGCTGGAATGAAAAAAATGCTACCTGACTGGGACTCAAGAGCCAGCACCAAAAAGCAGCCAGTTAAAGGCCTCCACCACTCTTCCTCTTGGTGTAAATTAGTAATGCATACTGTTTGGAAAAGAGGAAAACTGACATTGTTCTTCAGCAGCAGACGGCTCTGGTGAGCGCAGCAAGGCAGCTGGAGGTCTGAAATGTTTGACAAAACCTGCTATGGAGTCGCTGATAAAAACACAAGGGAGACTCGGTGCTTTGCAAGCTTTGTAGGAGCGTGGGAGAAAGGCATGTGTAGATTTTTGTTTTGCACAGAAAAGGCCACATTTACTGTCTGTGAGAGCTCGCCCTGCTTCCATGTCAGGACCGCGAGAAAAATCCATCACCGTGGACAACGTCGGGCCGAGGAAAATCTGGTGTCAAAACAGAGTCCTGACCAGTCTCCTCCCCTTGGCTTTGATTCGAGGGAAAGTGGCGCTGGTCTCTGTGCTGATCGGCTGTGAGCCCAGAAGAGTGCTCACGCCTTTCCTTCTCAACAGGAAGTCAACGCTGGATGACGTCATGGCATAGAAGACGTTTCCTGTAGCAGGGATGACCAGTTCTGCAAGACGAGAAGAGGAGCGACAAATGAGCACACCAGAATTCAATAAAGCTTCTCCAAAGATGCTGCGCTGACAACGTCAGTGCTGTAAAGCTGACCATACAGTTCAAGGCTGGTTAAAGCCCGACATGAACGCAACATCCTAGATGACGTCTGAGCGAGGACTGCTGCACGTCGTCCTCCTTTCTCTCTAATGTCACAATCTGTTCAGGCACAAAATGTCCCGAAAACATCGATATATAAAAGAGCTGGCAGGGCATACAAATCATCCAATGAAATCATCATATTTGAATAGATAGAAAAGGCTAAAAATGACTAAACAAGTTAATTAATCGTCAAAATAGTTGTTGATTCATTGGCTAATTGTTGCAGCTCTTAATATAAAAGCTGACACAAGAAGTGATCAGTCAGTGTTCAGTGCACTCTGGGTTGTGGTCAACTGTTGAAAAACTGTTTTACTACAACTATAACTACAAACCACCAGAGGAACATAAACCTCAGCTACGGCCACACAACTATAGAATTTGTTGTTTTGATAGAAAATGTTTAGAAAGTTTACATTTGCAAATTGATCGGGATCTGAACCGAAACGCACACACACACATTCAAGGAAGCAAAGTAAAGAAAAATAATGAAAATGTTAAAAAATGCTATAAAATGCTCCATCTTACGAATAATGAAAATCTGTGAATCTGCACCAAAAAATGAGTTTGGCTTTATTTCAAACCAAATTTCATCAAAATCTTTAACAAACATTTTCAGATATTCTGCTGACAAACAAACTGGACTGAAGTTACTGCCCAAATAACGAATGTTTAGTTTCAAAACACGAAATAATGAGTGTCAAAGGAAGCCTGTGATGCACTAAAAACCTGAAGTTAACCACAGTTTCAGATAGATGGAAAGCACAAGTAAAAATCTGAAGATGATCTCTGTCCTGTCTCCATTTCCCTGTGCTGGAAACACGTCTTTACCTTTTCCTTCAGGCAGAAGTTGGATCAGCTCATATCTGGATGCCTGTTTGGGGTCCTGATTGTGCTTTTCTAAGGCAGAGCTGATCACAGTGGGGGTCTTGTCATTGCTCGTAACCTGAGGGGAGAGAGGAGAATAACAATGACAGTAGGACAGCTTGATTTGCACTGATGACATCCTGGGTCCATTGTATCCCGAGGATCTGATTCTGATGACTATCATTATGGGATCTGTGCAGATTAGAGGAGAGGCTGCAGCATGTCGCAGATAATTCGGGACCGAGCATTTTCTACAGTCTCACTGCTAAAAATAAATTGGATTCAAGTGGTTTGAATCAGTACCAGTATGCTTCGGTACAGGTTTCCATCCTGCAGATCCATCCGAATCCTGATGATTCGCATGTCGGGCCCCGAACCTTGGATGTTATTGGGGGGGTTGTTGCCGCAGGAGGCTGATCGGCGGTGTGATTTCGTGGGAGTGGATGGAGTCAGCGTGGCAGGGGTGGAGTCGTTGCTTGGAGGAGATGTGTCAACATCCAGGCAGGACACAGATGGGGATCTCATATGCTGTGATAGGAAAAAAAATTAAAAGGTGATAATGATATTAAAGGACGTGACTGTTTTTCCAGTATAATATAAGTACAGGATGACGTGTCTGTGAATCCTGCTGAAAAAAAATTCAAAGCTGACCTGAAAGTACATGTAATTATATCTTACCTTTGTGAGTTTTGACAGCAGGTTATTGACAGGGGAGGGGAAGTCAAAGAGGCTGTCACTGTCACCAGCCAGGCTGGTCCGGGAGGTACTCAGGCTGTCAACACATGAATAAACACATTCAAACCAGGGTTTAAACTAATGATCGATTTAAACAGCCATTAATAATCATGTAGAAGCTGGAACCAGCAATTTATTGGCTTTTTTCTGATGGCCAGCTAATTTGCCTTGATCACAAATTATTAATGATCAAAACTGTCGTCAGCTAATTTTCTTTGTAAAGGACTGATTGTGCCATCACTAATAGACTTTGATCATTCAGCGATTTAGTTTTGCTCTTCTGTGAGATCAGAGGGAAAAACGGATGGTCAGAATCGAAGAAACAGACTGAAACATGCTGACTTGTTCCTTGGTACAGTCAAGAACCAAAACTCCTTCAATTCGAGTACATTTAATTTCCATATAACCATAAATCACAAATTAGCATCTTTCATTAGACTCTTCCTGCTTGGGAAATGCTAACATCTGTCAACACCCAAAACACTGAAGATATTTTTCGGATTTGACATCCAGACTGAATTCATGCGAGTGGCTCCAACTACGGAGACTACTGATCTAAATCCCAGTGAACATATTCAGAATTTTACTGTGTCCGCCTTACTCTGGGCACTGTGTGATGATGACTGTTGGAGTAAGGCCACGGGGGCTCGGCTCGCCAGGCGCTTCAATTTCATTGGACAGTCTGTAACTGAAATACATCATCGAACAAATGTGAATTAAAATTTGACGAATACTTTTTTCTTAATAAGAGCAATAAATATGTTAGTTACCATATATTAAAATGCATTTAAAGGTCCAGTGTGTACGATTTAGTGGCATCTAGTGGTGATGTTGCAGATTGCAGCCAAGTGAATACCACTTGCCTCAAGCTCTCCTACTGGGGCTGCTGAAAGTACAAAAGGCGCTCTTTAGAGTCAGTGTTTGGTTTGTCCCTTCTGGGCTACTGTAGAAACATGGCAGTGCAACCTGACCTTTGTAAACCGATTACAGTTCAGAGAACTGGTTTCAGGTGATTTTACACTGATGAAAACATACTTACATATATTACATCTCATTTCTTCCATATTCTGCCAGTAGCTCACCCTAAATCTTACACACTGGACCGTTAGGACACTTGTTTAATCTGTACCAGCACGGAACGTATAGATATTTACCTTTCCTCCTCTCTTAGTGTGGGCACACTCTGATACCACTGTAAGAAGGCCTCGTCAGTGGAAAAAACACAGTTTTTGCAGGAAGACTGCAGGAGCCGGATTTGAGCTAAAACCTCAAATTCCTGTTAACAAAGAGACATATCACCACAAAGTTTCATAATAAAAAAAAAAAGCACCCATGTTGGCTGATCTCATATTACAGTGCCAGCTTTTTTTTTCTTCCTCATCTTGCACCTTTCAGCGCCCTCCACTTAATCATTTCCAGCCTCAGATATTAGGTTACCTCTGCTCGCGCTAATATGCTCTTATCCCAAAAAATTATCCCACGTATCTCTCTTCTTTTTATAGCTCTTGCTTTGTTCAGTTCTTCTCTCTAACAGGATTTTTGTCAGGGTGCTACCGTTCTAACTCAAGCACACCTGACTACTCGCTTGTTGTGTGAGTGCTGCAGGAGCAGAAGCTTAGTCCAGTGCTGCTCTTGTTAAAACTGCACAGTATCAGAGCATCAGCCACATGCAGTGTCACTTATTATAAGTGTTAAAGTAGGTTGATGCACGTTGCAACACTCACCCTTCTCCTTTTGTCAAAGTTGATGTAGCCGTTCTGCAAAGGGAGGGACAGGATGTGTTACAGTCAGTTTGGTAATTGTAAAACACTGAGCAACTTCCAGGGGTTGTGACCAGCTTTGGCCTTGATTGAGATGAGAGAAACTTACATCCAGCCTGTCTTTGTGTGCTGTGTCCAGCATGGTGAGGTCTGTGAGGAAGATACCCAGGTAGGGCACGGTGCCCTGGGCGTTGGACTGTGTAAGAAGAAAAGAAAAAGGTGTTTCATCCGTCCCCCAGAGGTTTCTGTTCACATCGTAAAGCGCCCACACAGCGAGGGATTTCAGAGCAGCCGCCTGCAGCTATTTTTCAAACGATGGCTCAGGATTCAGCACATCACACCCTCGCACACGGCAGCCGCTCTGTTCCACTTCGCCGCCGCATGCCGGTCGAGCCCCCTTACAACCCTCCATCAAACTGCCGAAACACCCCCCCGCTGAGCAAGAGTGACATCAGAGTCGATGTTTGAATGTGCCGTTTTGTAGGAAAACTGTGCTTCAAGTGCTTTTAGTTTGAAAGCCATTATCAAACCCTCAGCAAAACCAGAGAGCTTTTTATCAATTATACCTGAGTGCTTTCAGCTCATAAGCATGAACTCACATGAACACCTGGACCTATATTGTCCATTTATGACACAGAACATACACTGTATGTGCAATAAGATAAGATTCATAAGCCCTAAAATACACCTGAATCCGAGTTTCACCACAGAACCACAGATTTCAAAGATTATAACACATTTTGTCCCCTAACTTTTACACATCTAATGACACTTTTGCAGAGTCTTACATCATTCCTAAATCTACCAAGGTCTCCCATAAAGGCCTGTGGGGGTGTTCAACCCCTCAGGCTAAAACGATTGGTATGCACTCCAGACGGGGGCTGTAAAGTTAGTGAAAATTGTTCTTTTTTAATGTGATTGAAGATGTGAGGTTTTGCCTCAGCAACAAATGTTGAGGTCCTTTCAAGTTACTCCTCTGTGGCTGGAACTGAAATCTGAAACGTCTCGGTGACCCCTGATGATTTAACACCCCAGTGAGAGGAATTTAGTGCATGTGACTGTACTGTACAACAGTCTTTGCTTTCAATTGATGTGGGAGTGAGTGTTCCCAAACCTAAATGTTCAGCCCAGTGACCTTCCTCAAACAAGCTGCCAGTCTTCACTTCCACTCAACTTACCTTATTAAGGTGTTTGTTGTTGAGCCTGTTGTCGAGGTTGGCGAACTTTGACGTGCCCTCCTGCAAGACAAAAGCAAGAAAATTCTCAGGTTCAAGTTCGTTCTCAACCTCCGAAACAATCGTGTTGTGTTCATTTAGTGGCTGTCCCTGAGCTTTTCGTCATATCACATGATTCTGGATCCTGGTTTGTCAGCGTTTGATAAGTTTTGACTTTAAAACTCCACTTTTAGGCCAACGTGGATGAGAATTTCTTACAGTGCTCAGAAAAAAAAGAAAATTTGAACATCTGCAATGCTGGCTGAGCGAACTCCACTGGCTTTTAGGAAAATCATGCAATGCCATCTGATCCTCCAGGACAGCTGCTCGATGCATCTTCTATGAGGTAATTCTATTAGGTTGATAAAAAGGTGTTCCTGCCAGAATGCACAAATGCTAGCATGTGCTATTTCTGCTAGCACATATTTAGTGGCTTTAAACCCTCCAGAACAGATTTGTATGGCAGCTTGGCGGCAGTGGAAACAACACTACAAATTGTCATGTGTCAGCAAACTGTCAACTGATTACGCATCCAGAAGATCTCTCAGCAGTCCAGTAGTCATTATCTTTTATCTCTGATCTGATTTCCATCAACTCCAGCTGGAAACATCTGGCCGTGTAGCAGCTAAATGCTCCACTTTGCTCACTTTGCTAGGTTCTAACTTTGCCTGGCTGTCATTTAGTGTTGGGCAACACCTTACAGCTGCCTACTGTGGCTGGAAATGGTGGTGATGAGAGCAGTGAGAGATGAGCTGAAAGACGCTAAGTGGCGTGAATAATAATATCACTTCCAATGCAAGTTTTTACTTCTCTATTTAACATTTATTTATTCATGTTTACTTGAACATATAACATGACATGTAGCATCTATAGCTGAAGCTAATGCTTGACTCTAGATGGGATTTTATTTTATAGAAAGAAATATTCATGGTGATAAAAACATTTAAAAACATTATAAAAGATATACAAATTACCATGAATTCAGTATTTAACTAAATAAAACTGAATCCTGTCAAGACCACTGATGTGAACACAAATTCATGTTCATGAATTTTTATGACATGAATAAAACCCCTGAGTCCAAAAAAGTTGATGTGCAAAACATCAGTAAAACAGAATGAGATCATTTGCTTATCTTTTTTTGACATATACTCAACAGAAACAGTACAAAGACTATATATTTAATGTTCGACCTCATCAGCTTCATTGATTTTTCTGCTTATTCTGAATTTGATGCAGCAACATGTTTCAGATAAGTGGAGACAGGAGCAACAAAAGACTGGGAAAGTTGTGGAACGCTCCAAAAACACCTGTTTGGATAATTCCACAGGTAAACAGGTTGATTGGTAACAGGTTATAGCATCATGTTTGGGTATGAAAGGAGCATCCTGGAAAGGCTCAGTCGTACACAAGCGAGGATGGAGCGAGGTTCAACACTTTGTGAACACATGATTGTATAAAGGAGATTAATACATGGGCTCAGGAATATTTTGCACAACTGTTGTCAAGAATCACAGTTCGTTAGTTAATGATTGCTTTCTGTTTTTATTTACGTCACAGCATCTCAACTTTTTTGGAATCGGAGTTGTACGTCTATGCAGCTCCGTCAGGAGATCTATCATGACAACTTGATGTTAGCCAAGAAATGTTGTGAATAATTTCTTTCCCCAAACTTTTAGTAAGTCTTTTATTAGTCTGAATCATTCATCTTACACTCTGTCTGCTAGTCGTAGTCATTTTTAGACAAGCTGAGAGATGAAGGGAAGCAAGTAACTGTGCTGAAAAGAATCAAAGGGCAACAGAAGGCGATGGTGTTTTTCTGGAATCAAAGCTGAGAGTGAAGCTCAAAATGAAAGCAAATGTTTGGATGAATTCCTTTGGGGGTATCATGGGTAAAATCACAGCTAATGCAAAGGTATTGATGCCTGCACTGCACCATAACAGCGAATCAAAACACAGCTAATCCTGCCAACTTCCCCAACTCTGACACCGTGCAAACTAAATATAATGCACGTCTTCAGATGGGTGTCTCACATTGAAGTGAAAGTGTTGACAGAATAAGGGCAGTCCTACTCAACCAGATTAGACTGGTTTCTGGTCTTTAAAGCAGTCATAAATCTCTCCCGCTGAATGTTGTTTGCAGCTGAGGATAAGGCTCGATTTCAGTCTGTGCAATTTAACAAATGTGGTCCAGTAGTGGCACTTGACAGACACATTAATAAATGTCTCAGATTGCTGTTCAAGCATGCAATGCTCGTCACCAGGATGTGAGATGTCAGTCAAAGTGCAGAAGAGTCGCGTGGTTTTTCAAAGCTGCAGTTAGAGGCTTAACAGACGTTACTGTATGCTAGCAGTGTTGTTTTTAGCCATGCTAGCTGCATGGTTCCAGGTCTAGCAATGTTGGTCAGCCCAGACTGAAATATCTTGACAGCTATTGGATGGATTCAGAGGTAATATTTGTACAGACGTCCATGGCTCTCAGAGGATATATTCTAGCTATATTGGTGATAGCCTGGCCTTACCTCTAGCGCCACCGCGAGGTTGACATTTGTGGTTTTGAGTTAAATGTTTGAAAAATGTTTTATGAATTGTTAAAACTCTGGCGATTTATGGCCGAATACCCACAAAACTAATGACAAAACATCAACCTCTGCTGTGCTTTGCGTTTAGTGCTAATTAGCAAATGTTAGCATACTAACACGCTAATCTAAGAAGTCAAGTCAAAAGTCTAGTCAAATTGATTTCTTTAGCATTTCTGTAGTATTTTATGCTTATTAGCAAACATTAGCATGCTTATACACTAAACAAAGACAGTCAGCATAGTATGCATTATACCTTTAAACATCAGTGTGTTAGCATTGTCATTGTGAGCATGTTAGCATGCTGATGTTAGCATTTAGCTCAATGCCTATTAGCCTCACAAAGCTGCTTGTGTGGCTGTAGACTGTTTAACTGTTGAACAACATCCTGCTTAATTCTCATGATGTTCGTAAAAGATATTAATAGATATTAAATAAGGTAATTAAATTCAAAACCAAGACTTTCATTGTCTTTCCTTCCGAATGTCACACTAAAGCTTCAGGAGTCTATGCATCCACAGTGCTGTTACACATTGTGCATACAGGCATCAACTCCAAGTGTTTGTAGTGACTGATGGTAGAAAGTTAGAGGAAAAAAGTGCCTTTAAAGATTTTTTTAGCAATGATAAGCAGCAACCAAGAACAACACAGATCAGAGCCTGAGACAAGTTCAAGACATCAGAGAAGAGTTGTTGAAATGTGACTCCAGAGCAAAACTGCACTCCAACACTGCAGCCCTGCGAGTTCAAACCGGCAGCTTTCCAGCACAAGACGCCGCTCCTGCAGCCTCGAAGCATCCGAACCTTTCAAACCTTTCACTTTAAACTAAATGACACTGGTTTAATGCTGTGAAATGACCCAACCAGCCTCTGTGCACCATAAATAAAAGATCAGATTTCTCACTGAACCGGCTCGCTCATCATCATTCAGAGCCTGATTTCCTGTTTTTAATGCTGAAAAAGTGCTGTAGATTACATTTCCTTTGTCATTCTGTATGCAGAAACTCACCTCCTTCAGCAGTTCTCTGCTTTGTGAGTAGTTGTCTTTGTCTGAGAATATTTCCGACAGCTCCTCGTATCTCCTCACCGCCTCCCTGTCGAGTGACCAAAACACTTTAGTGTTAATGAACATTTAGATTTCACCGTCAAATGTCATGAAGATATTTTGCACAAGCTGAATTTTCAGAGGCCGTAAAGTCAAAAGCATGCACTGTTAATGTATGGTAGTGTTTGAGAGACTGATGGAAAAGTTGAGTAATGTTTGTTAATATCATTAAGAGAATGACACTGAGTCAGAGACGATGCCGTGACTGAGAGGCTCGCCGAGGGGACGATACTGCTGAACTGGCATTCTCTAGTTTTAGATTAAGGAAAGACATTTTACTTCTGCTTCTTTATGGGGTTGACTTCAGATTTATTTACAAGGTTGCCTTGGCATTTAATAAATAAATTGCCCCGAGGGTAACACCAGTTTCCTGTAAGGCTGTCTGAGGCTATGAAGAAACTGTCCTCCCTGTTCTAATCACATTTAATTCGTGTTAACCGTCTTATATTTACAGTTTATATAATACATGATGAAGAGGAGCTGTTTTAATCACTTTCAAACACATGATTAGTATACCATATAGCTTTTGACAACTTTCTTGAAGGTTATATGGTTAATTGATTAATTGTTCAGTCTAAAATGATGTCCAAAGGCGCAAATAACGCAGATTTTTTGTTATTAAGGTCAAAGAAAAAATAATATATTTTTTCATTTTGATTTTGAGAGTGAGAATATAATCTGTGCTGAAGTGGCTCTGCTGCAATTCTGTGGTCACCAGCAGAGGTCAATAAAATGCCTCAGTTACTTAATACTGCAATATCTACAGAAATGCACATCTCAATGTGCTGTACAAATATTTTCTTCTATTTTACGCCTGAGTTGTGTTCCAGATTTGTACAACTGTTGCATGTCAAACTGTCAAAACAACGTTTTTTCCCCCTTTTTTTGGGTGAAACGAAGAAATAAGAATTTTATTGGTCTCGGCCTTATAATTTTAAAAATCTTAATTCCCTCTTTAAACTAAGAGTTGTTCAGATGCGGACCTGTCAGTGTCCTGCCACGTCTTCCTCAGCCGATGGATGGGGTTACTCTGCAGGGCCGACACGATGGCGTAC
This sequence comes from Chelmon rostratus, assembly GCF_017976325.1. Classification (NCBI taxonomy): domain Eukaryota; kingdom Metazoa; phylum Chordata; class Actinopteri; order Chaetodontiformes; family Chaetodontidae; genus Chelmon; species Chelmon rostratus. The sequence goes on from NC_055665.1 coordinate 5,429,869, forward strand.
AGCGAGGAGAAGTTCTTCCTGGCTCGGCACTCCTGTTGCAAGCACACACAAATGAATACGCGCATTTGCATGCGCACACACAGATGCACTGCAACTGAGAACACCTGTGGGGGTGGCTCTGGCTGGTATTAAGTTACAGTGTCGGCCTGAGGTGCTGAATAATGTATACTGCTAAAGAGGTTTGTCCCAGAAGAAACCTGGGATGAGCTTAGGACGCAGTTTAGCACCAAACCATTGATATCTGACTTCATGCAGCTTCATACAGGAAAACTGGAGAGAAGCTGTGTTTTATTCACAGATAAAGAAGCTTGGAAAGGACTAAAACTGATCCTGTTGCTGCTTTGAGCTCTTCAGTATCTTAAAAGAAGCCGATTGTGCATAATAACCACTTTTACATAACTCAGTTCATTTCCATTTCTCTTGTATAACACTGACATTTTTAAGCAGATTCAATCCTTCACTGTTTGCCTCGAGGTCACACATTACATTTTTTTGACTCAGCACATTCCTGGTGCATACTGTTAATGCAGAGTACGCTGCCTTTCTTCAAGGTGGACTCGAACTGTAAGTCCACTTCCAGCATAACAACTGAATGCTGATTTTTAACAATCTATTTGAAAGTGGTTGACCACCAAATGCACTCGATTAAAGAAAGCATTATTCTATTCTGTCATTTGCTGTTGCTCTGTCCAGCAAAGGACCACAAATGGAGACTGTGTTTACCTCTCAGATATTGATTACAGTGAAATTACGAGTACAGTCACAGCACAAACCAGGCAGACTGTGAATTTGTGATGGTATGTGCAAAATCTGAGCTCAGAATAGGATTATGGTCAGGAGATTAATGGGGTTTATTGTAGGAAAATGCACAGCTGAAGGGTTTGGAAGACTTGAAATCTCAAGTGACATACAGCTAACAGTGTCATTTCATGATGAACCCTTATGAAAAGCGTCTTAAAATGGCATCAAATCCTGCATTTTTATAGCTGTGACCTTTGATTTTTGCATACTGACCTCTGCCACGCTGATCCATTTCTCCAGCAGCCGGGCTCTCTGCTGGCTGCGCAGCTTCGTAGGCCAAAGGCAGGATGCTAAAACTGCATTGGCCAACTTATTGAACTGACGTACGGTGGCCCGGACGGACCAACACACGTCTTCCCTCCCTTTCTTATCCCGCTGTGACCACAGCGACCCGAGGCAGTGGTACGGGACCAGACGGACAAACAGCTCCTGACAGGTGACAGCAAATAGATCCATAAATAAAAAACCATGCAATGCAAGCATGCAAACATATTCTGTAAACCAATTCTCTATAACTTTCCATTTCATCGGTCAGTTTTTTGCTTCCTGCTCTGAACATGCTCAGTCTTAAAAGAGAACTCACTGTCTCTATCTTGGTGAGCTGCTCGGCGATGAGTGCTGCAGGGAATCCCAAGATGCTGGTGGGTTCAAACCTGGAGGCGTCAGGAGGAGGGCTGGTGAAACTGGTCTGGTCTGCAAAGGGTGAAGTCTTCAATAAAACTGTGCATCCAGAATATGAAACACACACACAGGCACTGTGGAGCTTTTCACTCCTGTAGTTGCAGGGATGAGTTTCTCTCAGAGCTCTGATCCTTCACTGTGTCCAGTCTAATAATGAAGCGGTTTTGTTCCAGGGAATGGTGGCTTTCTCGAGATAACAGCTTAGTCATCCAGTTATCTCTAGGAAAACCCCAGGAAACGAAATATCTCATTGTAATGAGGAAACAACGTCGTTATCTTGAGATAACGGGCGACTTCACTCCTGACCTCAAGATTGGAGGATGAGAGGGAACAAGATTAAGATTCAGTGCGAGCAGATCTGAAGCTGTACTGACACAACAGTGCTAAATGCTAATGCTAGCATGGCTGCAGGCTCACAATGACAACGTTAAACATGCTAACGAGTTTAGCAGGTGCATTGTTCACCATTTTCACCTGCACAGCCTGGAGTGATTGCAGCCTGTATTCACAGAAGACTGCTGTTTCCACTGCCTCCAAGCTGCCACACAAATCTGTTATTGAGGCTTTAAAGCCACTAAATATATGCTAGCAAAAATACTACATGCTAGCATTTGTTCTATTCCGTAGGAACACCTTTTTATCGACCAACCAACGAACTGAAAACTGAGGTGCCTCTCATTGGCCCTCCTGAATCCACCAGCACTCTGTGTGGGAAGCTCAGTCCACTGTGATCCTTTGTGAAGCCAATGCAAAAAAAACCTTGGGATCATTTTTGATTCTGCATTTACATTTAGCAAACAGATCAATTCTGTGGTGAGGGCAGCTTTTTCTGACTGTGAGCTTATTGTTTTCAAAGCACTTCATGGATTGGCTAACTGCTGCAGCCCTAGCTGGATCCCAGTTAAAATACAGACCTTTTTGGGCGTCAGGCAGCAGGGCTTTCTCGCTGAGCTCCTCGGCTATCCTGAGGAGGCGAGCGCGGAGGTCTGCCGCAGACGAGGAGTCCTGGGGGAGGAGGGGAGCCAGGCGCAGCAGGCGAGAGGGCTCCCCCAAACTCTTGAAGTCTTCAGGATACTCGGAGAGCCACGTGCTGAACACTGTACACACCGCTCTGCAAAAAAGAGGACAGGAAGAAATTATTCTACCTTTCCTTGCTAAATTTTGTGCTGGTTCAGCATTTCCATGGCTTTGAGGAATGTCAGTCCAAACTTTATGCTGTGTACTGTGGCTGCTTCAGGTCATCAGGAACCAACCTAAGCCTCATGGGTTAAAAGAGTAATTCTCGAATCCAGTTGTGATAGTGGGGCTTGCATCTGTTTCTGGTTTAAACCCTGAGCTCTTGTAAGTTGCCGGAAGCAGATAAACAAGCTGCTGCAGATTGGCATTGATTGATTATATTGGGATTTTCCAACACATCTAAAAAGTTGCCTAGAAATCACATTCTCAAGGGGTTTAGACAAGAAAAGCAGCTTAGAGATGAGTCTATAATTGAGTGGAAGCAAAGGATCAAGATTATTCTTTTAACAGGAGCTGAACGTTAGCCTGTTTGCGAGTAATAGAAAAGCTATTTGTGACAGCAAATAAGCAGCACCAAGGACCCCTCTCAAGAAGGCTTCAAATGATGGGTGACATCTGTATATAAGGAAAAACTAATTATGTTTCCAGTTATTGGTGGGACCATTTGATTAGTTTGCTACCTTCCCACAGCTACTTGTCTGTAAAACAAAACTAAGGGCTTAAATGCCCAAAACGTATGTTCCATAAAGCAAGCTTAATAGCTTTAAAGAATAAAAATCACCTTTCTTGTAGTATGTTTGGACACACAAACATCTGCTGATATTCAGTTGCATTCAAGTTGCAAAAATCTGTTTTTTATATCAGCAATGGGTCCAATGATTATGTGTAATATAAAAGGAGTAGCTCAAACAGAGAAATGTACCCTGACCCGTATAGTACCCATCGGTTCTATGTAGCATTTCAGCATTTTGATTTTTCAGTGAAAACTGCTCTACAGCACCTGTCCTGCACCAAAGGGCAAATTAAAGTTAGCGGTTCATGTTAGCGAGTGAACACGTGGAGCGTTTAGCAGCTAAATAGCCAGATGTTTATCTCAGCAGCTGGTGGAGACCAAAAACAGAGTTGAAGGAAGAGTGAATATTCAATGATTCCCTGTTGGTATGTTCACTTGTTTCAGGGTCTTTTTTTAGACGATGTAGTTCTTGGCCCACAGCCAGACATTTATTAAAGTACACAAACAGACGCGTCACCTGTCACACTAAAAGTTCAACAGAGATGCTGGGCAACATTTCTAAAAACTCACTTGTTGAAAGATCGTCTCGTCTGGCTCCTCTCGCCGTCCCCAGGCGGGTTCTCCAATCTGTGAACAGAAAAGAAAACGTTAGTGAAGCAGAAAAACAGCAGTATCAGTATCATTCAGCTTCAAATATGAGCATGTTCTGTGTCACCAATAACAATGAAACTTTCTGATAGACTTGTTTATGGCTTGCGTTTTAGAGAAGGTGTTGTCCTCATGTTTACAGGTAAACACGGCTGCTGCCAGCAGTCTAAACTGACCCTCCTTTTGGAAAATCTTTCCAAACAGGAGTTTCATTCAAATGCTTCCATTATTTAATTAGGACTTTATAACAGAACCAAGAGCCTTCAAAAGTGAGCTTTTTTGCTGAATTATGCAGCAGTTATTTTAAATAAGCAAACAGGTGCCTCCTGCACTGTGAAGAAATGCAGCCTGAAGACAAATTGCAATGCTAAACTTAACACCTGTCTTGTGAAAAGGGAAATTAAACTGATCAATCAGTTTGCCGAGCATTTAGCGTGCTAGCAGTGTGGCTGTAAACATGGCAATATCTGTCAGTTGTGCCACCGCTTTGTTCCAGACTAAAATATCTCAAGATGAATTGGCACAAAACCTTGTACAGACATTCATGGAGAGGATGAATCCTGCCAACTTTGGTGGTCTCCTGACTTGTCCTCTAGCGCCACCATGAGGCTGACATTTGTGGTTTTGAGTGAAATGTCTCAACAACTGTTCAACATTCATGTTCCCCTCAGGATGAATCGATTTGGTGATCCGCCCTGACTCGAGTGCCATCCTCAGGTCAAACTTTGTCCAATACTTTGGTTTAGAATATTTGAACCTGCAAAGCTAATGCAATTCCTCAGCTGCCGTTTTTGTTTAGCACTAATTTGTTAGCATGCTAACACACTAAAAAGCTAAAATGGTGAATATTCCAAACACGTTAATTATCCCAGATCTGCTGGTATCGCTTTAGACTGTCAGTCTTCTTATAAATCTGTTACTCCTCTGAAATTCTCCATTCACGTCCTCCACCCAAGCTCCCACAGGACAGGATCAGTCTGAGATTTCATCACTTCCCACAGAACAAACCCAGACAGACAGGATACTGACAGCCGCTGTGGTTGCTCTGCATAATTGCACCTGGAGCTGCGATCATACCAGTCGTTTAGCCTGTTTTCCTCTTTAAAAAAAAAAAAAACCCTGTCTGAAAACCAGATTCTCTTACCAGACAAAAGCTACAAACAAAAACCCTTCCCACCTGTCAGTGAGGATGTCCAGCACTCTCTTCGTGGAGGTGAAAGATCGATAGGTGGAGAGGAAGATAGTGATGAAGGAGGAGTCTCCCATTGAAAATGAGTGGAGGAGGTGGAGCACCAGCTTCTCTTCCGTCCCTGCTTTCACACACTGGGAGCGAGAAATCGCCGACTGGAGGAAGACAGGAAGGAAAAGAGGCTGAGGAATGGAGTTAATATGCGAATGGGAGGTGTTTTCAGTCACACACGACTTACCAGTGGACTATTGGGGGCAGCATGCTGCTGTTTGACCACCACTGTGTAGATCACTCCATCCTCCTCTTCCTCCACCACAGTGGACTGTAGGGCAGACCAACCAGGTTAAGACAACGTTCATGTGTTGCAGAATGCATGAAAATCATTCTTTATCAGTATCTGACACTGGGAGGAATAAACTTTGGCTCCAGGTACAGAGAAATTAGTCAAAAAAAAAGTTTTTGCTGCTAATACTGATTCAAAGTAATAAATTAAACTTTATCCTTCTGCTGAACTAAACAAACTTACAGCATTAGATTTAGAAGAGATATAGTCTCTTCAACGAGAGACACCCAGCATCCACGTATGTGTTTTAAAAAGGGCCCAAATCCAGCTGCTTTGAACTCATTTCTCACATCCGACATGGAGCTGTAACGATCCCGTTTTAGCCTCGGGGAAAGTCCCTGACACAGTTACCCTATTTTATGCAAGTACTGACTCACAGGCACATTATCCCCTGCATGTGCAACACAGCTGGCCTTACCAGATCCAGAGGACAGTACCAGGTAGTCTTCATTGGCGAGGGCTCTGCCTGTAGAAGAGACCCAAACAAAACAGGCGTGTTTAACTTATTTGTCTTATTAGAAAAATGCACTGTCGTCACGCTCTACAATCATTAAGTGTAATAGTCTGAAGCTGTGTTTGCAAAGCATGTGCACTTCAGCCACAGAATGATTTTCCTTTTTATAGCTTGTTTCATGTGATGAATCACATGGGACAATGATGCAGAAAGTACAAAAATACGAAATCCAACATTTTGACAGCTGCGGAGCGTCAGGGAAGGCAGGGGAGAGCGAGGGGCTGCTAGCCCCGACTCATAGCAGGCACTCCCCCAGGTGAGCCACAACATGCTAGTATTTTACAAGAGAAAGTGCTACAATCGTCTTCTTATGCATAATACTATAACATTACCTTTATACTACCTTCATTCCCACTACTACTCAGTATTTTGCACTTTTATGCTCATATTGCACTGATATTGAGCATATTTTATATGTAGTGTTTATATATGTATGTAATTAAGCATTTCCTGTGCATATATGTTTGTATATGTGTAACTACATCTATCTTCCTTGTAAATCTCATTTAGTTTTTCCTTATTCGTTTCTTCCTTTAGTGCCTCTTTTATATTTCGTGTTCTACTTTATTGCCTATTTTATTCTGTGTGTGTAGTGTGGAGGAGGCTACAACTGCACTTCATTGTGCAATCCTGTGCTGTATGATGACAATAAAGCTAAGTCGTAAAAAATTGAGAAACCTATGATAAAAGACAACACCATCTTTCAGGACTCTGGGGGCTCCGTATGCATGAGATGCAAGACAGATCCCGACTTTTAGCTTAATAGTCTCACCATATTACACAGCCTCCACATTTTCAGCACTCAAGCCACAACGACCTGCAGAGAATTTACTCGTGTTTTCCTGTTTCACATATTATATCTAACCAAATATTTATTGACAAGCCCGACAAACTGGGTTTAGGTTTATTAATTAGAGTTTAAATGGTGCACTGCACTAAAACATAATCAAACAATTTTAGATTAGCAATTCGGCAACGTGTCTGCCAATCACACACATAAACACCCCAGACTGCACATGCAAACAGAAAATGATGCTAAATGATGACATACACTCACACATGCTAGACTGTCGTTTAAAATAGAGCGTTCTTGCTGCCGTAAAACCACTTAAACAAGTACATTCAGTTTGTCAGAATTTGTCTTGGCGGCATTAGTGCCAGGTCTTATCAACAACTACATGTTGACACACAGAGGTCTTCGCAGGATCCCACAGCCCCAGTCATGTGTACTAATATCATAAAACACTTACTTTAATGTGGCTTTAAGGGCCAGTGGTGGAGAGTGGCTGCATACATGTAAGTAATTCAAGTGCTGTCGTTTATTACATGAGTATTTCCATTCTATGCACTTTATCATCTACTTCACAACATTACAGATGCAAATATAGTATTTCTTATCTGACGGCTACTCTTTAATTTGAGATTTTACATTAAAATCAACATATAACAGGCTTATATAATACATTTGGCCAAAGAATAAACACAACTTTATTGGCATGTGACCCCTTACAAAAACAGTGTTGTTGGGGCCTTTTGTCTCATTTTAGGTGTTTATTTATTTATTTGGTGGTATTGTTGCTTAAACCTAAGTAAAGGATCTGACTCCCTCTCCGCCACTGTTAAAGGCCCATGTTTTCCATTTGATGCATGTCCACATTCATACCTGCAGAGTTTGAGTTAAAAATGGAAAATCAGCATTTCTCAATGTTTTACTGATGCTAGCCGATCTTTAAAAGCATCATGAACATTAATATTTCAGATCTAGTTGTCTACTAGCGTCAGTTCTTGCAGTGAAGGAGCTGTCAGCTAACCAGAGAAGGACCGTCGGTCACAGTCTTCTGTTGTGAGCTGTCAGAGGTGGGTGAGGCTGCCGTTTTGTTTACATCCTGTGCATTTTAGCAACACACCGATCAATAACACTGCGTACTGACACTGACGGTTTCGCAACTGTGACTTTCCATGATAAAAAAAAAATTGCATGACTAAAACACTGTGTGATGTCATCCTGGTTGTCTGGCGAAATCTCCAGACCATTTTAGACTGTTTGCACTCGTTGTGAGTCAACAGTTTTGGCCTACAAAAGGCATGAGCAGCGCCTTGGAAACAACAAACAACAAATACGCCAAAAACACCAACTCCGCTCAACCATTTTGACCCTTCATCAGCCTCTCAAAAAGAAAAGCTAATGACTGTCTTACAATTTTATCAATTGTGCATGTACTGACTTGTGAGCATTCGCATATGCAAATTCAAAGAGCACATATGAGCCAAGAAACGCATTAATACAGACAGCAGATGTGCCTGAGTTCTGCTATTCCTCCTGCCAAACCCATGCTGTAATTAGATGTAATAAGCGCACGTTAACCTCTATTAGCCCCTTTCAAATTACCTTGACTTGACTTGGTCGAAGGTCAACGCTCCAAGCAGGCGCTCCTCGCATTCAAAAATGATCCTACCGCACTGAATTACATGGTACATGTATCAAACCTGGTACTCAGCTTGCTATCTCTGCTCGCTTCTACGCAAATCTGCCTGCGATTCTATCTTTCCCATGAAAGCAGCCCAAGCACAGAAACACACACACACACACAAACACAAGGAAAAAAATGGTCACCTTTAGCTCGGCAAGTCCAGACAGGTAGCGATCCCTCAGCTTCCTGGAAATCTTCAGGATAAAAGTATGAACGGCAGTTTCATTTTCTCTGTTTTCTCTCATCTGGCGTTCCTTCTTTTCTCTCTCTCTCTCTCTCTATTCCTGACCGTCTCTTATTTCACCGTCAGTTGACCTGGATCTGTGTGTTTATGTCTTTACTGTTTGCCTCCCTGCGTCTTGTGGCTCTATATCACGGAGACACACCTGAAGCAGGAGCTAAGTCCGGCCCCTGCGAGCCTGCATCACCTGGGCACACCCATTATACACACACAGACAAACACACACACACACACACACACTACAAACATAGAGATAGGGATATGCTGGGGTTGACAGCACAACACTAATTTCCAGTAAGTCACCTCTTACAGTCACCCACAGACACACATACAGTCAGCGCATGAAACACTCCCATACAGACACACTGCTCACACAGATACAGACCCTCATCAATAGACACATGCATGGGCACTCTCCTGCACACACACACACAGACAAAACCCTGAAGCTATTTCCAGAACAATACCCCCTCTCTTTCAGTCTCTCCTCTCTGCTCTCTTTGTCTCTGTCGATGACCTTCCCATGCAGATAAACCAGTTTAACCGAGTATCCTGTTTAATACAACACCAAGCAAAACAACAATTAGAACATCTCACACCAGGTAAAAGTTGGGCAGCCTTCATACTGTATTTTCATTCGGAGGCCCGACACGCTCTCTGAGCAGTAAGAGGCCTGTAGTCTTGTAACGAGAGGTGATAAATGTTAAGACAGCCACGAAACCAGGAAGCAAGCTGTGTTTATTTAAGGGGCTAATGACATCGCAGAGTGAAGCCATGTTAACTAGGTGGAGACTTTCACAGGTGTGTGTGTGTGGAGGGCAGTTAGCTTATTAGTGTGTGTCAGCTAAGACACAGCCCAGACAATGATTAAAGCGGTAGTCATTGACTTTTAAGTGCTTTACACTATTCATTGATTTCTATTCGGCCACTTGGGGCCGGTGCAACAGGCTGGAAACACAACATTTACTTTATGAAGTTGATGGCTAACGTGTTAGCAAACAGTTGAATAATGAAATATCCAGAGGACATATTGGCTTAGCATGAATTAATATTCATTATGCTTCTGTAAGTCCAAAATTCATCCTCCTTTTTGCTCTATTTTTGGGTTGACGTCTAAAACAGTGATGTTGCGAGTCATAAAACTAAAACAATGAGCTAAAAGATGCTAAAAAAATATTGATTAGTGTAGTTGTAAGTATATAGAGAATGTTTTATTCTTGTTTTATTGAGTCTGTTCTGACATTTTCTTTTATTTGCTGGCACGGCTTACTTTCCCTCAAGAACAAAAACAGACTGCAGGGAATAGTGAGAGTGTGCAGCAAAATTGCAGGCATTCACCTCAATGATCTCGCTGACATGTACAAGCTCAGGACCCTGAATAAGGCCCGCTCGATTCTCACTGACGAGTGTCACCCTTTGGTTGGTGAGTTTGTGCTGCTCCCGTCAGGCCGCAGGTTCATCCTGCCAAGATGCAGGACCAACAGACTTAAATACTCTTTTGTCCCTGCTGCCATAGGTCTTCTGAACAAGTGACTGACTAATGTACTGTCCCATCTATTTTCCCTGTGCAATATTTTTTTTTTTTTTTTTTTTTTTTTGTTTGTTTTTTGTTTTTTTTTGTGATTGTTGCCTGTTTTTGTTACTGCTGGCTGTAGAGCAATTTGCCCCACGGGGACAATAAAGACTCCTTGAACCTTGAACCTTGAACCTTGAATAGAGAATACAATTTTAACCTAAAGCCAAGTCCTGCAGGTAGTTAGATGCTTACTGGACCTGCAAAATTTGGTCTAAAGCAATAACAGAAAAACACTAGAGTTAAATGCAAACTGTTATTCAAACAGGACTGGTGCAGTTAGTGGCGTCAAGTCTGCTAATGCGCATTAGTCATCCTAAAAAGCCAGACTACACACAAAGTAAACTGTATTTACTCTGACTGAAAGCCTGACATCAGCGATCATCAGGCCCTGCTAGACACAACTTGTAAAAGATTTATTTATTTTGAGTCTTGAGGAGCACACATCGAAACTCATTCATACAATCCATTATTTACATTTTCACTTCCACAGCTGAGGCTTCATGAAACATTCAGGATGTTGATGGGACAAAACACACTGAATTACAATTCTGTAACAAGAAAGTAGTCATATTTAGCATGAGCTTGTTTCTATATAAGATAGTGAAAGCACAGTGTTACTGCTTACTTACTTAAGAGTGAGAGTGATTGAAGGCTCTTTTTCTGGTCACTTGTTTGGCCTTTAGCGCCTTTAGACCCTGTGGGCCTTTATCACAGACACAAAGAAAACTAGCCCTAAATAAAAGCCCTTTGGTATGTAATATACCACAGCTGGTATACTGAGATACTTGGGATAAAAATATATTCCATGGAGCATCAGTTGGGTTTGCTTTCTCAAAGTAGGCTGAATCTGGGTCAGAGAAACCAGCCTTTTCTGTGGAGAAACCTTTGAAAGCCTGGTAGGTGTGTGTAATTTGGAGTTCAGCTGCCTCAAAGGCTGGTGGATAAACATCATGATTACAGGGCACTGTGGTGGGTGGCATGATTTGGTTGTGGTTCATAAAAAAGGACTCTGCAGCTGCTATTTGGGAATCGCATGTCAAAGTTTTACCAAAACCACTGATTCTTCCTTTATGTACCATCGTTGTTGCCATAGAACGCTTTGTTTATGTTCTTTTGAAAGATGGGATCTTCTTGCAGGGCCCTAAGCTCTCCTTTTTCTTTAAGTCCCCCCACCCCCAGCTGCATGCAGGAAGTACATAATAAGTAGAGACAAACACAGGAAGCAGGACGTGCTGTCGTGTTGCGAAGCTATTTTTCTTCCTTTCTCCTTCCATCACAAGTCCAGGCTGCGTCAACCTCTCGTCCTGAAAAACTACGTCAGCTATTGGACGGCAGCAGGCAGGAAGCCGACTCTCCATTTTCACCCCCCATGCTCAAAAAACAACCAGTTCCAGCCTTTTTCCTTAAACAAATCCATGCAGTTGGACTTCCACAGTGCAAAGCTTTGACTTTGAACAAATACACACGCTGATGACGCCCTTATTTACAACCCTACACGAGTCTTTCCACCAAACAGGGGGTCATAAATACATCTTCTGAAGCCTTATTTAAAGATAACCATTGTTTTTTTGAGTGGTCCGCAGCCCCGACCCCTTCCTTCCTATCTTTCTCTCTGCTCCTCTTCTCACGCTTTCATCTGTGTATCCCTTGGTGCCCGTTATCTGCTCTCTTTCAAGTAAAACTCTGTGGGATCAGAGTCAAAGCCCCTCTATTCCCCTTAAAGGAAAAAATCCTCCTGTGGATACGATTACTCTGTTTCGGTAGATATCATCAGTCTGTGATGTTCTGCAAGTTAGTTTGCAGGCAATAGTTGACTTTTCAGTCTGTAAACTTTTCCTTAACCCGCCTCCTGCTTCCTCTCAGTCTATGATAGTGAGCCATTTCCATGAAAGTATCCTGATAACTGGAAGGTGGTTTATGAGTATGTACAGTAGCCAACTAAGCAAGGTGTGACAAGCAATCAAAGTCGGTGAACACCTGAACATTGCACCCATAGGTGATTGTTGAACGTGGTAGTCCAGGACCATGGGCACCAGATGTTGGAACCTGGAGCCAGCTGCATGAGCTCAGTTTAAGACTAGTCCTGGTCTTAGACTGGTCTTTAATTCTCAAATTAGACGAGCCTCGTTAAGCTAGTCTGTAGCATAAATATTAAGACTAACTGAGGTAGGAAGGTTTGCCACCTCTCCACCTGGCTAAGCCTGAGGTGAGAGCTTTGTTGCTACGGCAACAGTCTGTTAGAACCAATGAGAGGGCAGATTCAGCTGCCGACAACACTATATCTAAAGTCTGCTTACTTTACTGGGATTTTGGTGCCCGCTAAACTAAACCGTGGGAGCCATGCCTGTTCCTATCAGATACATCCTTGGCTTCGCTTAACTCTTTGAACGCAGAGGTTTTTTCCAGACGGGACTGAGATATTTCACTATTCAGGCAAACTGTCAGGGGTACAGCGATCTGTCAGATGGGTGATGTGATGACTGACAGCTGGAAAATCACACTAAAATGTGTTGATCTTCTGCCGTTAAGTGTTGCTGTTGCATCCGCCATGTTTTCTACTTTTCATTTCACCCGTAACGCATTGTACAACATTCTTACATCTTACATTAGACACTCATACAGAGGCTTTAAGCAACAGGTAACTTGAAGTTTCAACAGTCAAGTTATATTTAAGTCAAAGACCAAGTCTATTTTTATGCAACTGGCCCCTTTTGCTCCCATTCAGCCACAAGAAGACCAATGTCACTGATGTTGGGCGATAAAGCCTGGCTCAAGGCGCCAGTATACGCCACCAGAGCTGCTCGTTGGATGGTTTAACAACTTCATGCAGTGATTGGCCAGCAGTGTGGTCTCTTTAGCTCTGTTTTTTCATTTGTGACACAATTATTTCTGTCACATTTCACGTGTACAACCAATTAAAATGCAATGAATGACTTGCAGGAGAGGCGTTATCTCTGATACGACAGGCCTTTCACCCCGCCTTCGACTGCATCCATTCAGATCAGCTATAAACACTTTTTACCTTCCAGTGTGGTCAAAATGTCTTCTAGCTGTGTTTGCGCTCCTGTCTGCTGAGGCTACCTCCAGTACAGAAAGTCTCATTGTGTAATTCTTGAATATCTGCACAAAATTGTGAGTTTAGACAAGAGGAGACTTTTATTCTAAAAATAGTTCAGCTGAGCTTGATATTTTGTCATGTCTCGTCGTGTTTTGAGGTTTTGTTCACTGGCGTCGTGTTGTGTCTTGCACTTCCTGTTTTATTGTGAAACCTAACTTTCCTCTCGTTTCAGGCCCTTGACTTCCTGGTGTGTTCCCCGACTGTCTGATTTTTCTGCCCCGCCCTGATTGTCTCCACCTGTTGCTCGTTACCTCGTGTATAAATTGTCTGTTTTCCCCTCTCCTGTGCCAGATTGTCTTGTATAGTCGTTGGTTCACGTCAGTCCTGTCCTTGCTACCTTGCATTATACCCTTGCCTAGATATTCAAGAGTCTTTTGTTCATCGTTTGCATTTTGAGAAACCTTAGCGCCTTTAGTTACCGTTTTCACCTCTCACCATTTGTTATATTTTTGTCATTGAGCTTTTTTTTGTTATTAAACCGGCTTCGAGCCTTTTTGATTTCCAAGCGTGTCTGAGTCTTGCATTTGGGTCCAGCCTCAGCGTGCCTGAGCGAATTGTCTTACCACAGCTGTCTAATGTTTTGTAGCTGCTTTTGAAACCATTCTCTACATCTATCCTCCCGCAGCAGAAAAATACAACACCAAGCAAGAAAATAGGCTCAGGCTTGATTTTTATGAATGAAACTGAACTTGAAAACACAATTTGTGTCTTTCACCTACAAGCTGCATTGTTCACTCGAGGTTGCTACTTCATGCATTCTGACTCACACGTTCAAGTTTCCCTCATTAAAAAATGAGCAAGTGGCTGTATTGGATTCCACTCGACAGACTGTCCTTGGAGACAGCCCGTGATACTGGATACTGTTTATAGGGAGAGAGCAGGTGTCCACCACATCGACCGGCCAAACCGCCACATGCATTATTTACTGCAAGGTCCAACAGCCGCCATGTGACACAAGCGCAGAGGAAGTGTGCTCATTCGGAAAGAGAGCCAGTGCAACTTCTTTTTTTAGCTGCAAGGAGTTTCTTGAGGTCCGATGTGAAGTAAAGCCAGAGAGCCATTTGCAGGTCACGTGTGGTGGAGGTCAGAGAGCTGGTCAGTACACCATCTTGACTCAGGCTAACTGTTTGTTAGCGGTATAGCTGCTGTTGTGGTCTGAAGGTTTTTACCACATGTGCAAGAGAGAAGAAATCCTGTCCACAGCTGCAGATATCAACAAAAAAAACTGAACAATACTGAGAAAAAGTCTCAAAGTTCTCTAACAAGTTGTCAAAACACCCTGAGTGTGTGAGAAGTTCCGACAGCAATAATCTGAAAAGCTTCAGATAAGGCTGAACAAACCCCACTATCAGGTCGTTAAACATTAACAGAGGTGAAAGGTCGTGGGAATTTTACCTGTGCCGTGAACCTTTTAACTTCCTCAATTTTAGTTCAACTTTTGTCTGTATTGAATGTGTGTCTTACTGGAGTGACATTTCAGTGATGAGCTGCATTCACACACAAAAACCACAAGAGCGCAGAGAAAATGTCTGAAAAGTAGATTAATCTTAAGACTTGGAGTCTGCAGCCATGCTAGCTGCCCTGTGAGGCTCAGTGGTGCTTTGAGCTAAATGCTAACATCCACATGCTAACATGCTCTGCTCATAATGACCATGCAAACATGTTGATGCTAAGCAGGTATATGGTTTAGCATGTTAAGCATCTTAGTGAATGCTAACATTTGCTAATTAGCATTAAAGACAAAGTAAAGCCGAGGTTAATGGGATTCTCATTAGTTTTGCAGATTATAAACCAAAGTAATGGAGAAATCAGAGCTCTGACTGCTGTTGGTGCTACAGGAAATATGAAGGTATCACCAGTGTTATCACCATTCATCCTGCAGGGGACATAAATAATAGCTCTGATGAGAATGAGTTTGTTGAGAAATAACATGAAATTGCAACCTCTTGGTGGCGCAAGAGGAAAAGTCAGGGGATCCAGGACCAGGAAAATTATATATACTATTAAATATATATTTATAATGCATCCAATAATTGTGGACATATTTCAGTCTTGACACAAGTGATGGACAGATGGACTGACCAACATGGAGAAGAAAGAAAATCACATTCAACTATGCTTAGTACTAAAAATCCAACCTTGGGTTTTTCAGCAACATGTTGAGAAAGGCTTTGCTTTAGTTTGCTTTAGCTCTAGTATCACCATTTATTCAATAATTCTGTTTCTAGCAACTAACAAACAACATTTCCCATAAGTCTTGACAAAAGAGTTGAGTTCATGGTCGAGATGAGGAGTCGGAGTTAGTTCAGATACGTCTGAAACAGAGAGGAGCGACCAGTGTAGAAGCTGAGCTGAGTTTACAAATAGATTTTTTTGAAAAGCAACTCTAGAAGAGAGCTTTGGTGAAGTTTATGGAAATGCACCAACTCACAATGACTGATGGTACATTTACTCCGGAGCTGAAGGAAACGTCGTTTAAATCACGATGCTTTCAATTCCTAATAGCGCCTGCTGTAGTGGACGCCGATTTGTCTTAGAATATGAACAGTAAATCCTGAGAACACACTTTATTTTCTCAGAAAGAACGAGGAAATGAACGCCGGATGAGAAATTGCATGGAGTTACATGAGCTAGTGGAGGCCAGCCATCACGACTTCAGCTCACTGTTGCTGTTTAACACACTTCATGAGATGAACGGTCTTGTGGTGGAGCTACAATGTAACTGCCCTGTTTGGAGTCTGTGTACCAATATTCCTTTTTAAAAATGAGCTTAATTTTCATCTGTGTAACTTGTTGAGTTTATTCATCTTGTGGAAACTAACAGCATTTGGAGTAAGCAGTAAACACACACACACACACACACACACACCATCTTCATTTCTGTCTGTTTCTGTCTGATTCACAATGACTTTATTCCCACAGGGTTTTCTGCAAATCAGCCGACTGCATCTGCTGTTTATTCAAGAAGCCGGCGGCCTTACGCAGCCTGTGCATACTGTTCACAGAGGAACGCTCTGAATGCTGTTAGCTGTGTCGGCCAGAGGAGCCGTGACACATAAAGAGTTCTCCTAATCCGCTCTCAGAAAAAAACTAATGAAAAAGGTGGAGGCAGGAGACTGTCAGTGCTGAAATAACAGCACAAAGAAAGCTGTGAGGAACAGTACAACTTCATATCACAACACACTCGAGTGACAAGATGGATGTGTTTCAGTAAAACACTCACCTGTGAAGTGTCCAACTCATCGCTGCCTCTGCCCCTCCCTGATTGGCTGCTCGGCGTGCCGCTGTCAGGCGGCAAGGGCC
The DNA here is from genome assembly GCF_017976325.1 of Chelmon rostratus. Lineage (NCBI taxonomy): Eukaryota > Metazoa > Chordata > Actinopteri > Chaetodontiformes > Chaetodontidae > Chelmon > Chelmon rostratus. The sequence goes on from NC_055665.1 coordinate 5,446,504, forward strand.
GGTAGCCGATGAGGGGCACCTCGCTCGACTCCACCCCCGGCAGGTCAGAGCCACCTGTTCGCATGTTACGGGGCAGCATGGTGCCAGCTGCCACAGACAGGAAGGACACAAGACATAAGTGGTTTCATGGTCTCTTAGGCAGCTGATCTGAAGAGTGCGTTGGGACTAAATTAGTTACTACACAGAATAACATGAGGCTTTTATTCTCCTTAGAAATCACTGTGTTAGTCCGTGAGACCTCACTCTGATCAGGAAATACATTTCCGACCTGCTGTCCCTGTGCATTATGAATCATCCAGACCTCTCAGGTGGTCTGGGACAGGTCTGCTTCTGTCCTCAGGGTCAACACGGAGAAGCTCGGTTTCTTTTCATATCTAAAACACACTCTCAGAAATCTCGAGGTCTGCTTTAACTTTCAATTCTTTAAAACTGAGGTTTAAAACTTGTCACTTCCTTTTATTAAACTAACATGGCACGATTCATTCATACCTCCCACTGCACCGGACTTTTTCTGATTTTGTTTATTCCGTTTTATTGAACTATAGCTTATTTTGATTCTCTATTTTTTTAACTCTTCTTAAAGGTTCCCAACTTTTTTGTCAGTCATAAAACAATAATCAGGTGCCTGTATAAATATTAAAACAGGTTTTGCTTGCTGTAAACATTCCTCCTGTTCATACAGGTCATTAAAAGATCCCTTTCTCACGAGCTTTCAGTATAACCGATGAGAGTCATTCTGTGCAATATTGTTTTAAAAGCTAATATGCTATCCTTGAATACCTTATGTAAAGCACTTTGAATTTCCTTGAATTTATAGAAAACTTTAAGACTTGGTAGAATAAAACAAGGGTTGATTGAACTCTTATTGACCACATTTCAGTCTAATTAGAACAAAATAAAGGAGCCTGCTGAGGATCGACACTGGACAGTGTATCAGGCACAGTTTGGCCTTTAAAAACAGTTTAGCAGCCTCTGAGTACAAATTCAAGGCATTTTTAAATGAAAGGAAAACACTCCAGTGCAGCCTGGAGGCCATTTCGTGGATGATTTGTTTAACACATTAATTGCGCCCCACAGCAGGTCAGGATTTGCATAGCAACCCCTCCTTCTGTTTCCCTTTCCCCCCCTTTTGGTATTTGGATTGCCGTGAAGATAGACATCTAGTAAACACTGTATCAGGAAGAGAGGTGCAGGAGGGAGGCAGATGCAGAGGTTGATACAGTGCTGTATGAGCTCTATGGAAATGTGAACTTTTGCACGCCTGAGCCATTAGAATGAAACCAGTGTTTGAACATACCAGTTGAGCAGGTAGCGCTGCATATTGATAACCGATGTGTGCTTTGCAGTTTCTTTTGGACTCTGAGAGCAAACTGTGCAGGCTGGTGCAGCTAAAAATCCACAGCATGAATCCCCTGAAGACCCCCTGTTGACTCACAGCTCTGAAAGAAAGGGCAGGAGCTAAACTGCCTCAAGTGTGACATAAAAATGTGCTGGCACACAACTTTCCACCGTGCTTTTGTCTTGGACTCCTGCAGCTCTGTGGCATTTGTGCAACTTTACTCTCTCTTACATAATCACGTATCATTGTTTCCAGTTTTTGCTCATTACAGCCTGGCTTAAGAGTTTGCAGTGTGCACGAGAGAGGAGAAGAGACATACAGGCCTGCAGGGAGAACAAGGCAAACAGTGCAGCTCATGCCCTGACCAACGGCTCTGCAGACGTCTGAATGCCTGCTATTCACTGGCTCTGACCACATATGACTGAGCTGTGCACACATACAGCTGTAACTAGGTTACAGTTAAGTCACACCCTTTTTACCTAATGCTCCTTTTCTGCACAATAAATGCAGCCGAAGGGTGGTGCTGCAGTTGTGTTCGGTCCTAATGAGAGCTGCTGTCACATTGTGAGCTGGATGATGAGAATAAAGCCCGACTCTGTGAAGGCTCTGAAAGTTTGTACGTGCTGACACTCCTGTTACAACACACACACACACTGACAGACGCTTTGCTTCCTACTATGAGTCACTCAATGACATGAAGGGCCTGGAAATTTAAATACAGGACATGAAATTAAGCAAGTAGTGGCAGAGAAATGGAGAAACGGGGGCAGCTGTACGTGCACTTACTGATGGCCGAGTGTCATTCGCAGGATGTGGGATATCCAACTGCGCTCAGCTGGATCCGGACAGCATTCAGGCAGGGTGACCGCTGGCTCAGCTGAGGAGAGTCGCACCCATCTGTACCACCGTCACCGACGACAACGACGAGGGAGCTCCGTCCTCCGCCTCCTCCACCCCCCTCTCTCTCTTCCCTCTATCAGTGTCCACACACCGCTCGTCTGTCCAGACTTCTGCAGCTGATAGCGCACTTTGATCGAGCTGCAAGCCCCCCCCCCCCTCCTCTTTCCTCCTCCTCCTCCTCTCTCTCTCTCTCTCTCTCTGGCGTCGCAGTTCCTGTATGTTGTGCACTCAGCGCTTTGGCAACAGCTCCGTCTCTCCGGGTGGCGCACAGTTTGAGGATACTGTGCACCACACCGGCTTCAACGCACCGCTCCTCGGGGGAAATGTCACTTCAGGGACCGAGGAAGAGACAAGTCTCGCGCACGAACGTGTTTCCGCACGGTGGGCTGGCGCGCAGGCACCTGCGCGTGCACACGCACCTCATTAATCCAGACCGTAACTGCAACCCTGAATCCAGAAGATCACGGGTCAACTTTGTAACTTCAGTTAAAAGAATGTGTTCATGTTACAAACATTTTTTTTTTCATTACAATCGTGCAAATCTTATTACGAAATTATCCTCGACTTTTTCACCTAATTTGAGCCAAAAACAAACCTTGATCATAAATTTTACATCTAATTTATAGCTTAATCCTAATTCTAACCCTAAACTCAACCCCTAAAGTTAAAATAATCATAATTCTAATTCCAGTGTTTCCAGTTTATCTCCAACTGAACTATATTTGAGATGAACATATAGTGCTTTTAGCTCCTCTGTTTAACAGCTACACAGAAATCAATAGTTAGTTTGCAGAACAGCCTTTAACTCACAAGGAAATCCACTGATACGATATACTGCATATTAATGTAGCACCCACAGGGGCAATTTTTCTGCATAACAAGTACCTGTACTTACCTGTAACTTACAATACAATTTTGCATGCAGGACATTTATTTCTAGATAGATAACTGCCACACGAAGTGGGAAATAAAATAACCAGAAACAGCACAAAGACACGATACACGGTGAAATATTGATATGATGTATCATCATTTCCAGGTTCTGGTCATTCTGGCTTGACATTTTCTGCTGGGACCCTCTAAAGACTCGCACTGCCTCCTCACACTGCACGAGCTGTGAGAAGTTCAACCAAAGTGTGATGTTCTGTTTCCTTTCATTTGAATTGTTTTAGAGTCCTGTGAAGGAAGCAACTCTGCAAGCAAATTATATCACACAACATCAGTCAGAACGGACCGACGGGCCGTGAACATCTCTCGGACTGACTGGCTGATTGCAGTGCAGCTGTAGACCTTGTATTTGCTCTCCACCTAGTGGCGACACTTGGAAATCGGCACTTTAACACTTTTTAATCTGCCAGGGGCCATTTTGAACCGCACGGCGGTGTTACCACACGGTTGGCTGGTGTGAGTAATGTGTAAGACACGGGCTAAATAAACACGAAAAGACACAAACACGGAGAAATAAACAAATAACACCTTGAACTGGATGCGCGTGCCTGCAGCCAAAACGCGTAATTCTCCCAAATCAACTTAACTGTGAGTATGATCTACTGGACCTGACGCTTAATTAAGCTTTGCTAGAATTTCATCCTGTGCGTGCGTGTGTGTGTGTGTGTGTGTGTGTGTGTGTGAGAGTGTGAGTGTGAGGCAGTTTTGGCCGGATGTTTCTCTTTGTTTTGAAGCCATAAATGAGTTTTCTGTCATTTGCATAGTCAACAATGCGAATTTTTGGTTTGCGAGGCAGAAAAAGAAACAGCCTGTTTGTGCCAAACATCTCACGTGTATAACCCGACTCTGTGTAATCAGAGTCAGACTTGTTCTGTGCGAACAATATTTTCCATCACGCGTCAACTTGCGTCCCGGATGTGTCTCGTGAGAGGAGATGACCCTCTGGATGTCACATCTGTCCTGCAGATGTGCTGTTTGACCACTTTGGAGTTGACTTCCAGTATTGTCAGTGACGAGTAGCCGTGCTGGAGAGGTTGTTCCAAAGAAATCTTTTTATTATTATTATTATTTTTAAGAAAGAATAAGATTTTATGTTCATCACACCTGCCAGTGTGCAGTGATGCTGACGTGTTTTTCAGAACAGATGGACCAATCACCTCTTTTTTATATCAGGGAGAGCAAACGCATCAGCTGAATCCTGTTAATGAGCCGGAGGTAAATAATCAGCACTGATAAGTCGGAGTGTTCGGCGTTGCTCGCTCGGGCGTCTCAGTTTGAAAACTTTCCTCCACGGGCTTGCTGAACTTGGCTGGTCCCTCTTGTTTGAGACCAATTAATGAGGCGGCTAAACTCATTAATTGGCCACTTAATTGGCCCCTGTCGCTGCGCGCGCTGCTTCCGCTGGCTTTTAGCGCACCGCCACCCCTCCCTCCCTCCTGCTGCCAGACATCACAATCCCACCTTGTCACAACGATTTAGGGTCAGTCCCTCAGACGGGAAGGTGCTCTCGCCGTGGACCCCCCCGCCACCTCTGGATCCCCCTCTATCAGTATCTCCCTCCCACTCTATCTCGGTGTTTTATGTCTGCGTCACAACAAGTCGGTGGAGAGCGAGAGGCAGGGATGATGGCGTCTCTGGCGGCTTGATTCCGGTGCTGCTCTGACAAACCCGCCTTAATAGCATCAATAGGTGGTGGCAGAGAAGGAGGGGGGGAGATTGGAGAGCAAAAGCGACGGGGACATGACGAAACGGCACAGCGGAGGACGGACAAACTAGGCTGAGAGACGGACGGACAGTTTAGTCGCCTTTCCCCCCTCCTCCTCCTCCTCCTCCCCCCTTCCTCCTCGCTGACGGCTTGACTGACACACACAGGCGCTTGGCACAGACAGGACATACATGCACATCATCCACTTTTTGCAAACACGCAGGCTGCGCATCCGAGCGGGCAGTAATTGGGCAGCGGAGATCCACAGCAGATGAGGGCATTTCATGTCCAGCCTGCCCAGGAATCACTGTGACCCCGACGGAAAGGAGTTCGACTTGACAGGTACCCTTCACCGGGCAGCCTCACTGTCCAATTTGCCTGATTTCCCTTTGATTCACGGAAGGCTACGCACACTGTTATGCATCCTGCGTCTGTCTTGACTTGAGTGCATGCACTGGAACAAATGCTCAGCGTGCAGAGATAATGCCTGCACAGTCGTTTCATGCATCTATTCAAGTTTTTAAGATGTTGGGAGAAGAAGAAGAAGAAGAAAACGGCAAAGTGCCAGGCAGATGCTTCAAGTAGCTGCACGCTGATGTTTTGCTCATTCAGTCAAACTGTATTGCAGCAGTCATCATGCAGTGTTTTTGTGTGTGTGTGTGTTTCATGTGTGCAGTAATCATTTGTCTTGCTCTCTGGTTGTGTACTCACTCTCATCTTTCACTGTGGTGGATACAGGCTGTCGCTATGCTCTGGTCTAAAAGGAGGAGGGTTTTCGGGGGGGTTGGGATTTTAACCCCTTTGCACCGAAGCCCGCCTGTCTGAGAGCCAGCTGAAACGCCGGGGCCGTAAACCCCTCTGTCAGCAATGGCAGCAGAGTATTCAGCGAATAAATCGGATTTCCATTTCACATGAGCCCTGCTCTCTCTTCTCTCTCCCCTCTCTGTCTCTCTCCTCAGGATGGGGGGAGTAAGTGAAGGAGATGATGTGTTGGCTCGATGGAGTGATGGACTACTGTACCTCGGCAATGTGAAAAGAGTAAGTGTGTGTGTGTGTGTGTGTGCGCGCGTGCGTGTGTGTGTTCGCCCGGATTTCAAAAGACTTCCATTTAGTTTTGTCAGTCATTCTGCTCACCTGCTATCTCCCTCTCAGGTAGATGGAGTCAAGCAATGTTGTTTGGTGAGATTCGAGGACAACTCGGAGTTCTGGGTACTGAGGAAGGACATCCACTCCTGTAAGAAAAACTCTTTTTTTTTTTCTCTCCACTCACATAGAGGAGTAAATAGCTTCCTGTTGGGAGCACTTTGTGTTTCTCAGGTTTAAAAATGCTCCTAGTTTGCGTTTTTTGAATGCACATGTGCTCAGCTGAACTCAAACTAAAAGGTGTTTGTTTCCGCGCTGAAACTTTGCCTGAGGAGTTGAAGGAACACTTTTCTGATTCTTTCCCCTCGCGAGCTTAAAACTTTTTTTTTTTTTTGGTACCTTTTTCTCTCAGGATCTCTGAATTGTCGTCCAAGAAAAGTGTGGAGAGGAAATTACAGTCACGTTCAAGGTTGTGATGCTGAGTGCTCGGAGTATTCTGATCGGGGCGCGTTGGGATGTAATTGGCGTATCACAGTCTGTTTATGAATTTATTAGATTAATGGCTCCTCAGAGAAATGGCGCCCCCACTCCACCTAACATCAAGCGAAAGGGGAAGTTGGACGCTTGTTAGGACCAGGCTGAATATCCGCCCGTCAAATGAAGTGAAATCTAAAAGGGTGCAGGAGACACTGAAATCAATGAGGTGGCAAGGATGTGAATCAATATACATAAATTAATGCTGTTGACTGCTCTCTCTCTCTCTGTCTTCCTCTTTCACGTTTACTTCCTCCCCTCCCCTGCCTCTTTCTGTCTTTCTCCGTTTGCCTCAGTCGCTGCTGGAGTGGAAGAAGTTTGCTGTATTTGTGACGCTCCACCTCTTAAAGAACCCCTCATAAATTGTCTTAAATGTCGCCACGGTAAGGAAGCACGCCTGATCATACGCTGTCAAGCGGCGTTTCTCCACCAGTTCTTGCACTGACCTTGAAGATTTGACACAGTATGGTAAATAACCGTGTTGCTCTTAAAAAGAAAAAACAACAGAAAACCATATATCATAAATGATAGATACGAGTTGTTGCAGCTGCTTCTTGACTGGAATGAAAATGAGATACCTGTAGACATGAAATTTCATTCACAGGCCTAAATGCCACAAAATGTCTTTACTTGGGCTAATTTAAAGATCGCCTCTGGACTTATTTTAAGAAAATACTCTGCATTGAATAATAATTTGTGTGTGATTTGATTTTTCCACAAAAAAGTTTAATTAAGAATCCTTAAAATCACATCCCTCCTTGACAAATCCATCTATGAATATGCAAATATTTATCTGTTTGAAAAGCTTTAGCCATTGGCTACAAGTGCACTCTGAGTGTTTGTGCACTGACACGTGAAACAGGCTCTGAATGTGCACACCTTAAAACTCACATTTCAAGCGAGCACACAGACGGATGTGAAAACAACCTTCTGGTGTCGAACGCTGCACATACAACATTAAACTTTAAAATTCTTATGATGAAATAAAATACACTGACGTGCAAGTGGGAGGAAGTTTCGCAAACACCGGGATGCACAAGCAGGAAAGGGAGATATTTGACCGCCACGTCTTCCTCGCGGCTCAGTTGGACAAACGCGGGTTGTTGAGCGTTTTGAGGAAAAAGCAGACAAACATGCTTCTTGCTCCCTAGGTGCAAAGAGTGTAGTGAAATGTTTTGCATGCTGCCGAAACAAACCGGCAGAGCACTAAACACGTAGCTGCTCTGCCATTATTGTCACTCCACCTGTCTGTCTTGTAAACACGAATTAAACGCTCTGCCTCCTCCTCCCATTACAGGTTATCATCCAGAGTGCCACACGCCAACCATCGAACCGGAAGCTGACAGCGATTCGTGGATATGTCGGCAATGTGTCTTTGCAGTCTCAACCAAGGTCAGGCTGCTAATCTCTCTGTCTCACACTCCGGGGGAAAAAACATTCAGTGTGTAATATGGGCGAAATCCAGTCAAATATATCAGGCTGTGCTGCCACGATACTGTTGTGTGCAGCAGAAAATGGGTTTATTCGAGGCAAAAGCCTGTTAATTCCCACAGTATTGAACTCAATATTAGATGTTCTACATTGTGTCCGAGAAATCATGAAGAATCAATAGTTATGAAGCTGAAAAATTACACTGAAGTTGAGAGAAGTACATTTAAAGTCAATCAATCACATGTGCTCCAGTTCTGTAGATATGAGATGAGAAAGCACCCGGTTAATTGTCAATCGGTCAATGTCCGTATCTCATTGTCCAGACTTCCGCTGCTTTGGACACTATCTCTCACAGCTGACCTACAATAAAATGAGACGAATTGCTTTCTCCCCATCGAGTGCGATCTGTCTCCCTCGCTGTTCTGACATGACGGTGATTCGAGGGGTCATCGACCAATCAGTTCTGTCTTAAAATTGTGTTTTCAGAGAGGCGGCGCCCTCAAACGGGGACGCTTCGCCCGACTCATGCAATTTATGAAACTCCGGCTCCCCTACCAGCTGTCGTCTTTAGACTGGGACCCGCAGCATCTGACCAATCAGCAACAGTGTTACTGCTACTGTGCCGGACCTGGAGAGTGAGTGACACTGCAGAGGCCAGTTTAAGTTTGAACGCACAGTTCACGTATGCTCTGTAACATTAGGCATCTTCTCTGAAAGCCCGATCTCATCCAAGTCAAAGTCATCTTGTGGATTATTTCCAAACTGCATGCAGCGTATCAGACACGTGTCAAACAGTATCAGCAGTTTGAGTTTGTTTTGACTTTCTTGGAATGATGTATGAGTGATGTTTGCTGCATTAATTCAGATACTGTCGGGTAAAAAAAAAAAAAAAAAGGTACACCAAACTATCCTTTTAGTGGATTTGCTGTGTTTTAACCCCACCCACCTGGCACACAAAGCAGCATAAAACAAACCCCCAGCTGCCATTTCTTTATGAGCAGTGGGACCCGGTGGGAGTTAACGCCTGAAGACACATTTCAGCTCAGCCAGTGTGACCTGGCAGCTGCAGTCATCAGCCTTCGGTCTTCTCTCAATTATGCATAGAACAACAGACTTGACAGTCTCATTCATGAGTTTAAAGTCTCCTGATGTGCTCATGTTGGTCTGCAGGTGGAACCTGAAGATGCTGCAGTGTGGAAGCTGTGGTCAGTGGTTCCACGAGGCCTGCACACAGTGTCTAACCAAGCCATTGCTGTATGGAGACAGGTGCGTGACTGAGCTTCTCTGCAGAAACCTCTGGATTCTCTATATCAGAGTTATAATTTTGTCATTATAGTAGATATAAAGGAATTTTTTTGGTTGCCTGTTCCATATGTGCACCAAAACTGAAGCAGATTTCAATATTTAAGAGTAAAAATGAAAAAAAAAAAAGTTTGGCACTGATCTCTCACATTCGCTCATTTAAGAACAAGGATAGGTGAACCAGTGGAGTACACTACAAAAGATGATGTTAACAGTAAAGTAAATTAAACATAAGATTCCAGTACATTGAACCTGAAGGCATTATGAATTATCCCTTTAAACAAGAATTCAGTGAAAAAGACATAAAAATGCAGCCTGTAAAACTGTTTTTAGTGCACTTTCCGTTTGTCAATACATATGCACATACTGATGTATTTTGGCTAAGTCAATATTAGCTGGTCATATTATGATACAGCAGTCACTATCTAATATTTGAGACATGTGACGTCTCTGTTGACCTGGTTTACACTGATCAGTTTGTTTTTATTGGTTTATATTTACCACACGTTGTTTACTACTTAGATACAATATTCAGGTCAGAGAGCAGAAACCTGCCTCTGCTAACTGAGTCACATACACTCTGATTGCAAACTGCAAATAATCTGTTGCCAAGTTATTTGATTAAGTTGTAACATTGTTTAGTCTATAATATGTCAGATCAGAGGTAACGTCTCCGCATTGCTGGTTTTGTCCAACCAACATTCATAAGATATTCAGTTTACAGTCATACAAAACAGGAAAAAGCAGCACAGTTAAGAAGCTGCAACCAGTGAATTTTTTGGCTTTTTGACTTGATGAAAAACAAACTATTAATCGATCATCAAAATTGTCAGTTTGCGGAGAGATTAATCAACTCAGCGGCAGATTCCAGTCTGATGAAGATAATCAGATGAAGACGTCTACATGACAGCTTCACTTGTCGGAGAATTACCTTAATTAGCTTAAGACTAAATCACCAGCGCGCATGTTAATGTACTCACTGGCTTGTGTCACAAGGACAAGAGCTCCTCGCACACTCAGAGCAAAGGGACAGTGACAGACAGCAGAGCAGACGTACGCATCACCTCCCCGCCACGATGTCGGGAGGATATGCAAGCTGCTGATCGCAGCACAGTTTCGTGGGCTGCATCTCATGCGTGTAATAAAATGTATTCATCCATTAAGTTATTATTGTCATTAACCATCTGTGTTAGCCGACTGAGTTCTACACCCACCCTGATGTGGTGTTATTGCCGAACCTGTCTGAGGGTGGAAGAAAAGGAGGGATTAGATTTAGATTGACAGTCGGGGGAGAGTGAGGCCGGATTGGTACAACATCTGCTGAGCAGGTGATGGAGGAAGAGTGAAGACCGAGTTCACAGTTGGAATAGTAAGCATGTGCTGCCGTCATACTGTGTCTGCTCTTCATCTTTCCCGGTGACCTTCAGAGAACACGTGCATATAGAAGGACAGATGCACATAATGTTGCTGTGGCATGAGCTGAGTTTCAGGGTCACCCACAGCAGAATGCTATAGCGAAACAGATACACCTGTCTCTTTATTTTCAGTTCTGGCTGATTTATATGATAAAATGTCTGGAGAAGAGAGACTGCGAGGAAAGTCAAGGGGGGAAAAAAATCACAGTGTATATGATTAACTTAGACCAAATGATAAGAAATGTGCAAGGTGGAAAATATGCTCGTTCTGGACAAAAATAGTTTTCACAGAGTTAATATGCTTTAAAAGAAGACAGCGATTCACAGATTGTGCAAGTGAGGATAAAAACAAAGGGCTGTATCTGACAGACAAAAGACAGTTTTTTGAAACTAAATGACAAACGAATTCATCAAGGAGATTTTTTTTTTTTTTTTTAGGATGAATGATATTTCAGAGTCACATGAAGCCTGTCTGATTTTTTGTTTTTTTTTCCATCTGTCTTTTCAGGTTTTATCAGTTCCAGTGTTCAGTGTGTACAAAGGGACCAGAGACCATCCAAAGACTACCCATGACCTGGTGATGTTAACAGTACAACCTTTATGTTTGCGCCTGAAGTCAATGCATTTTTACACAGTGGTTATGTGAATGTGATAGAAAACACATCATCAGTAAAGGCTAAGTTCTCGTGTTTCTTCTTTAATCACATTTAAAATAACTTTTTAGTGAAGAAAACATAATTGTGTCAGTCAATGTCACTTCACAGAACAACAGATCAGATCAAACTAGGCTCACAAATGTTGGAAAATATTTTAATTATGTAAAATTATTCTGAAATTTGTTGCCTAGTTTTTAAATCTGTTTCTTATTGTCTAATTCCCACTATTTTTTATTTGAAATGCAGGGTCGATTTGGCTCACTTAGTGCTGTACCATCTCTCGCTGTGCTGCAAGAGGAAATACTTTGATTTTGACCATGAAATCCTGTCCTTCACCAATGAGAATTGGGAGTCGTTGCTGCTAGGCGCGGTATTGATATTTCCTCGTTTAAACACCATGATGAAATGATGTGAAATGCTGCCAGCCCTTTTGCATTTGAGACTTAAAGCCCATTAACCACCATTAAAGTTAAAATTAATGTTAAAAAAAAGAGTATGACCTCTACGTAAGCTTTAAGGGGAACTCCAATAAATTAAAGAGTTGTGACATTGCATGTTTTTATGATCTAGGACAGAGGGTTTTTTTTGCTGACGGACCCCTGCGGCCCTATCATTCATCCAATTTTTAAAAAATTAGCACTATTAGCCTACTGAGGGTATTGTACAAGTGGATATTGCTACAATAGTTTTTCATACAGTTGATTAAGTTGGTTTAGTTTGCATTTTTACAACTACCACTTGAGTGGCAGATGCTGAACAATTCAAGTGTTTGTCCATTATTTTTTAGCTATTTTATCAATTCATTTTGTTGCTAACGTTTAGCTAACAATTCAACTTTTATCCATTACTTTTAGATAACTATTTAACCCCTTTATCCAATACACCGAGCTTACAGTTCAGCTCTGTATCCAATAAATTAAGCTAACTCATTTAACCAATACTTTTAGGGAACTACAGTTATTCAACTGTTGTCCAGTACTTTTAAAGATATCAGCTTATCATGCAATGCTGTTAGCTAGCTGACGGTTTCTACTATTTATATCAAATACTTTAACTACTTCAGCCAAGTACCCAATACCATACTACAGTATGTCAACCTTTTGTCCAATAGTTTTAGTCAACTTTTTCAACTCATTATCCATCACTTTTAGATAACTATTTAAACTGTTTATCCAATGTATTGAGCTAGCAACTTTAAGCTAGCTATTTCAAATGTTTATTCAATACTTTCAGTTAACTGCAGTATAGCAACCGTTTCTCCAATACTTTTAGCTAACTACAGTATGTCAGTCTTTTGTCCAATAGTTTTAGTTAACTATTTCAACTTATTATCCATCACTTTTAGATAACTATTTAAACTGTTTATCCAATTTATTGAGTTAACAACTTTAAGCTAGCTATTTCAAATGTTTTTCAGTACTTTTAGCTAGCTGTAGTATATCAACCATTTAATACTGTTAGTTAACGGTTTCAACTGTTTATGCAACACTTTAAGCCAGATAGCTTTTTCAACTCTTTATGAATTACTTTTAGCCAATGTTTCAGCTATTTAGCCATTCCTTTGAGCAAACTGTTTCTCTTCTCTGCTTGCCTGCTAACTAGCTAGGTTTAATCCACACAGTCATAAAACAGACCAAGGTTGGTGGGAGGTGGTTTAAATTGACTAAAAATCTTTGTTAAATGTTCAGATACTGTGTGTGTAAATATATATATTTTTATTCCATATTAGCTGAGCTACCCCACAGTCTTTCCGTGTACCCTGGCGATTGCTGAAGTACCCCCTTAGGTACCCCTGGTTAGGGATAAGTGATCTGGGACACTCTGACCAGCATTTATAAACATGAAGGAGTCTTGACAAATCCTCATACTAGAGTGCTAAGGCTCAACATTGTGATACCATCTGTTTTAAAGTCTGAAGTTGCTCCCCAGAGAATAAACAGGAAGATAAAAGTAGAGGTGACACCAGGGGGGATTTTCTGAGCATTTCCTGTACATCTATCTGGGGTTTTGAGTTCTCCTTTAAGCTGTTTTTAAAAGACATTTAAAATGTATTGTTTGTCCTGTCATCACATGACAGCAGGGCTTTGCAGCCACGTAGCTGCAACAAGTCGCTTTCCGCATTAACGCTATTGCTGTCAGCGACTGTAAAGGAAAATTATTGTATGCATTAAAGGCTTTCTGTCCGATGGCCGTCCACTGTGTAAACACAGCTTTGATTTTTCATTCCTGTCTGTCCTCTAGCTCTCTGACACGCCAAGGCAAGACCGCTGTCACAATCTCCTCAACGCTCTGAACTCCCACAAGGACAGGTAAGTCAACGCACATGATGAGAAGAATAAACACCGGCCACACATGACTGGGTTGATGAGTAGCCCTTCATGAATAGCGGGGTCTTCTTAGTGTTCTGCAGTTCGTAACGTCGGACATGCTGGCTGAAATGAGCGAGGTGATTCGTGTGGCTTTGAATAAAGAGGGAGCAGAATGGAACTACCAATTAGAGCAAATGAAATTTACCACTTCATGCTGCTTATTTTGTCTTGTCAGGAGAGAACACAAGGTGTTGTTATAAATCACAATAACCAGTCTAGAAGTCGAATCGCTTTTAGTGTTTTTCATTGACATTACCAAAAAAGAAAAACCTTGCAGACACAAAACTGCACATTTCTCCAGGCAGTCTCCTCTAATTATGTATACTTAATTACACAGTCACTAGCTTTGAAATGTTCCCGAGTCTACTTTTTCATCAGGAGAATAAGTACATTTTGTACACAATGTTAAATTCATTATTAGCATCAAAGAGAACTAATAAAAAACACACACATGTAAGGTGATGATACATTTTAAGAGCCAAAACCAGACTGTACAAGCTGCTTCTTTGATGTTGCCCCCAGGTTTGTCTCTGGGAAGGAGATCAAGAAGAAGAAGTGTCTTTTTGGACTTCAGGTTCGAGCCCCTCCCCCTCTGACGTCCGATTCGTCGCCCCTCATCACCGACCCACCGACCAACATCACGCACCGGAGAAGGTCAGAGTAAGGACAGAGTTTCTCTTTTCAGCTCTTATCTCGGCAGGAGCTCTGGCACTCCCACCGGGCATATAGTCATTACGCATGAACAATTAACTTTAGGAATCAAAGGACTGCAATTTTCATATGCCGGCAAAAGTATCAGTGTCTTAATAATCTCCTAAAAGAGCATAAAACCCTTCTGTGTGCTTACGTTTGTGCATCCGAAAGTGTGAGTGTGCATGTGTCCTGTTGTCCGCAGATGTCATAGTCACGCTTTCATTTTAAATACTTTTTAGCATTTAGCTGCTGCTTATTCAGACTGACTTGCAATGAAATAATTAGCAGTGGTGCAGTCATGAAGGGAAATGTGATCGAGGGTGGGGGCTTCTTTTTTTTCCTGTCATTGAAAAGTTTGCTTACAAGGAAACAGTATGTGTATCTTCAGTAATTTATCTGCTCCCTTTGCTCTAAATATCTACAAGCTGCAAGTTTCCAGCAGCCAACAAGAAACACTGATCTTATTGGCTGGAATCACTTTAGCCTTCACCCTTGTTTCTGACAGAATTGTAAAATGTTCAGTTTGAGCGGAGTGAAGTCTGTTTGCTTCTTCCCAAATGGACAGTGTTCAGACGGCAACACGTATTAGTTTATCCCGCTCCAGAGATCTAAATTTATACTTTCTCAGCTTAACTGGTAGCAAGCAGTAAAGAATACAAGAGTCAAAGTCACGCTGCTGACACAAAACATACATTTCTGCACTCATGGATTGTTCCCAATGTGGTACTTAAAGTCATTATGGCAGAAGAGGTTTTTGCCCTGTCAGCAGCTGATGCTGCAGATGGGGATGTTGGTCATCGGTTGATCAGTTTGTCAATCCTACACAGAATAAGATACCTGACCATACCAGAGTTAACTGAGAACATTATTGCTCTCCAGAAGCTTAACACGTCAGACACCACCTTAATCTTTTACATCACCCACAGGTTAGCATCACCCCTTGGACAATACAAACATTTAAATGTCTGCTACCTGTACGGCAGTACGAGCATGTTGCTCATTCCACTCTGCATTATCGAATTTTGGGTTGTAATGCACAGTTCAGCCTCTAGGGGCCACTTTGGGGTGTTTTGACCTCCAGCCTTGCTTTTATGAACAAAACTGGAGACTAGCTGCAGGAGACAAATTCAGTTTCGTGCAGAAGAAGAAGAACATAGTGAATGAGGGGTATTGTGGGAAAATAAGACATCTTCTTTTCTTGTTTTACAACCTTCCCGTAGATGATGATTCCACTCATATTTATGTAAAATTTGTTGCTAATAAAATACATGAAATCATTCAGTATATCATCTCACTACTCTCATCCTGCTGTCTTTTACACCTCTCTGTAGGCCTTTATGGAGACACACTAATAAACTAAACACAGCACATTGACTGTATGCTTGTCTATTAATTTATGTGTGTTTTTGTGCACTTCAGCCCGTTGTCACTTCCCTGCCAGAGGAGAGTGGGGGGAGCAGAGTCGCGTAAATCAAAGCGTCGCATCATGGAGACACAGGTCAGTGCCTCTGTCTCCGGCTCAGGGCGAGGAGGGAGGTCTGGCCACAAAACCTCTCTGATTATTTTTTTTTCCTTTTTCTTTCTTTTTTTATGCAGCCAGGTAAACAGCTCTCTGCGATCCAAATAACCTGTCAGTCAGACGCCGTGATGAAGGTTCATTTCGCAGTCTAGATCAGTCTGCGTGTCTTTTAACAGCCAGTGCAGCTCAGTGCTTCAGTATTTTTCTTCTCCCTCTTGCTGTATGTTTAATGCCTGCTGATGCTTTAAAGCCTATGGTTCAGGTAAAAGGTAGCGCGTGAGGGATGAAGTGTCGCGTGTTTGGCTCGGTTGAAATTTATAATTCAAATGCAAACTTGGCTGCACAAAAACCCGCTCGTGTATTTCATCAACATCTGCAGTTCAGCGCCGCATTTATCATGATCATCAAACCCAATTCCCAGCGGATCACACTGAAACAGGCAGCATCACATGTGGCAGTTACTATTTTTACACTGCATTCTTAACCGAGAATGCTCATTGTACTGTGTCCTCCTACACAATACTCTGATCTGGGTATGTGCACATACAGTAATCCTGGAACAATACGCTTCACAGAGCGCTCGTTTTCACTCTGGCACATCCAGGCCCCATTGTGCCCCTCTGATTGATGCTAATCTCCGGCCGTCTTGGAGGAGCAGGTTCGTTGTAGTGGAGAAAGTGAGATGGGGAGGAATGCTGATATGCATAGCCTGGGATCACTTCCAAGTGCACTTTGCAGTCGATTACAGTTTGGCCAGGTGGCACTGGCACCTTGACAGTGCAGCATTGACAGAGCACATCCATTTAAAGGCACAGCCGTCGACTAAGGCCGCTGAATGATAATCTCCCATCCTAATAGTAATGCTGGAGAGGGGAATGATAATGGGCCAAGTGTGGCGCCATATGTCACAGTCCAGCGATGAGACATGCAGAAACCTTTAGGTGGCGTCCCCCCCGATGATGTTTCCAGTGATTAATTGGTATGGTGATGCTCTGATGTTTTTACTTTTCATGGGTCCTGAGTGTATGTGTGTGTGTGTGTGTGTCAGGAGAGCTGCCTCACTAACCAGCCAGCTCCATGGAGGTGATACATCTAAGCGGGACATCCTACGGCTATCTCTGATGAGCCTTGATGATGTGACTCACATCCATTAATGCTAGTGGTCTGGGTTTATACACATATCTGCCCTCAGGCAAAGCAGGAACATGGAATTCAAGCCTTTACGTGTTTTTGAGAATGCAAAATATATGCAAAATGTTTTCACTCTGATTTTCAGCATGCAAGCCTTTAAACAGACGTGTTCACCGCAAACCTGAACGTTCCATGTGCAGACTTCATGCACGCCTGAGCACGGAGGTATCACAGCCGGGTGGACTCCTGTGATCATGTTGGCATCCAGACAAGCTGATCTGTGTGTGTCTCCTGTGCCCAGGCTTGTCCACCCCCAGTTGCTGCCAACCCCATTGAGCTACTGCCATGTTGCCATGGCTACATGGGAGGGGCCAGCCTTTACAACTCCAGGAAGTCAGAGGAGGAGCTCGGTTTGAGGTAAGGGGTGTTGTACCAGTCTGGTGTCTGTATTGATACATTATTGATGGGTATGCGATGAATGAAGTGGTCAGGCCATCTATATTACAAGCAGGCGTTGTGCTTTCTACCAACTGTTGTATTTTGTCCCTAAATTTTGTGCCTGACTCTTCTGACCTTTCTGCCACAACGGATCAACACACACAAAATTCTATGCGACGATATACAAAATATTACAGGAATGACATCAGGAGAGCTTGTTATGCTTCTGATAATAATAATAATAGTTGATTGTGTAATGTGACAGAAAAAGCCACCTGTAGGCGAGGATGCTGCAGCCTCCTCAGCACCTCTTCTTCCCACAGCTACCATGAACAACCCTGATTCCAAAAATCCTTGGGACACTGTATAAAACCTAAATAAGACTGCATGCCTGAGCCTTTCGAGGATGCCCCTTTCATACCCAATCGACCTGTTTACCTGTGGAATGATCCAAACAGGTGTTTTTGGAGTGTTCCACATCTTTCCCAGTCTTTTGTTGCTCCTGTCCCAATTTTTTTGAAATGTGTTGGTGCACAAAACTCATTATATAAATCTATATATAAATATTGCGACAGAAACGTTCGACAGCAGAGACTGTTTCAAAAGTCGTTTTTTAATCATGTGACCACAACAATCACAACTATTTTTGCCTACATAGCATTAGGGTGACGGCAGAAGTCTTAGCAGACTCAAAACAGAAATCTGCATGGGCAGATACTGCAAGGCATACGCTGGTAATGTGCTGTTTTTATGTGTTGAGGAGAACTTAACCTTTAAACGATCAGAGCCTTTTCTACTGTTTTGAAACACAGCTGGTTGAAAATATTTTCTTTTGCCTTGAAGTTGTAAAGCAGTCGTTGTCTTCAACCTTGGTGTGTCCCGTCCACAGCTCTCCACCCAAGCGGATGTATGCCCTGTACCACACCACGTACAACGGAAACACTGCACTCTCCAGGAGTCTCCATCACTACAACAGGTTTCACTCATCTATCATAACTTATCAGATCTCCGCACTTCTTTACAGCACAAAGTGACCCTTCAGTTACGTTTGAGCGTTTAATTTTGGCAGTTAAAGACTTACTTCAGTTGTTATGTTTTCTTCTACATTAGCTTAAGTATCCTTGGTTGTAAAAATGGTCATTTTGGAGAAGCATTAAACACATTAGAGTATAAAGCACATTTGTGAGAACTAAATCACTTATCAGCATTACAGTCGTTGCTACATATCAGCATTTGTCAAGCTGCTGCATGCAGTATACTCTGTATGCTTGTTCCTACTTGATATCACTGTATGCAATCAAAATATGTAATCAGAGGATGATTTCTGATGATTTTTGTCAGTCAAATGCTGATCAACTGTCATGCTGCTGATTAGCATTCAGGAATATAACTCACCTTTATAGCAGCTTTTGTAATTGGGATTGATGAATTTAATTTGAACCTGCAATTTTAACTTGGACTTTTTGGCCTCTAGGGGGCAGCGTTGACACTACATTGACACGTTATCTCCATAGACTGTATAGAACATTGAGGTTCTCCTGGCTAATCCAAAAATGGGCAAAGAGGTGGAGCATAGGTGGAGCTGAGGTGGGCTGAATGAAGCCTGGTTGCTGGAACCTAGCAGCTAGCTGTCACTCAAAGACGCCCTGCCCATAATTATGCATAACTTTAATCCTTAATATAATCTAAATGAGTAAGTTATTTTCACCCCCGTACAGTTGTCACGAACGGCAAAATTAGCTTTGTTTATTGTTTATTTCTGTTACAAAGTTGGGCATTTTAACATGGAGGTCTATGGGGATTGACTCGCTTTTTGAGTGGGTCTCAAGTGACCATGTAGAGAGTTGGCATTGGCGTCATTTTTCAGCGGGAGGTTGCCGCTTGGTTATCTCCTCATAAAGTTGATTTAGGGAAGGCATTAGCTTGTGTACACATCGTCTGTCGTCACATTTCTGGCCACCTGAGAAATGCAAGTCCACTATCGCTCTCCATTTAGCTCCGTCTTGGTCCAGCTCTTTAGGGAAGTATTCTGGCTCTTTTGCTGAAAATGCTCCACTATGATCACCAGCTAGCGCCACCTGCTGCTTGGTGCTGGGCAGGAAGTGCTTTTAGAGCTTTGACCTTCAGGAAACCAGACTGATGATCGCGGTGAGAGCGAACCAAAATAGTAAAGTTGACTCATAGTCATTTGATCCATTGTTTTTTTGTATAAAAATATTGATTCGAGCAGCTTTAAGTCAATTTTCCAAATGTGGTTTATAAAGTTTCCTTCATGTTGATAGTAAGTAGAAATGAAATGATGGTAATTCAGTGTGTTTCTTCATGAATAAAGTCTGTTGGAAAGAGGCGTGCTTGACTCCTGTCTCTTCTTCTAGTGCGGAGGACACCTGCAGATTACCACCACCTTGCTTCCCATACCCCCTCAACTCCAATGGCAGCCATCACCACCACCACCTCCATCAGCACCATCACAACCACCAACACAACCACCAACACAACCACGCACAACACCAGCCGGGGCAGAAGCAGCTGGAGCCCCTCATCCTCCGCGATATGCCCCCTTACCAGGCTGGCATGGGCGGAGGGGGCGGCACAGGTGGTGGAGGCGGCGGAGGAGGAGGAGGAGGCGGCAGCGGTGGCGGAGGAGGCGGCGTGGTCAGCGGAGGTGGGGACGGGACAGTGGCCAGGAGCTGGGGAGGAGGGGAGGCAGTGAGGATCTTGGCGAGACGCGTCACGCCGGACGGGAAGGTGCAGTACCTGGTGGAGTGGGAAAACGTGAGTTTGTACTGACACAACGAGAGAAAGACGCCATGACTGTTTGCAGTTGCCACAGGAATACTGCGTGTGTAATATGTGGCAGTTTTCAAAGTAAAACAAAACAAAAAAACAGAAAGAAAGAAAATTCCTACACGGTGCAAATCCAGGTTGCTCTCATAGTACCACCACTATCCGACGTCATTATAGCTCACTACTCGTTAATAAATGTCCCTCTTTGCTAGTGTTTCTCTGATATTTGTACTGTTAACTTTGGAATATGCCTTTGCATTTATCATGTTTTACAGTGATGAGCGAAGATATTAAAACCTCCGGATGATTTGTAAATCTTTGGGCCACACTGGCAAGAACACGTCTTAAATTGTACTCATATCTTGACATACAGGGCTGTAAATAAGCGGCAGCTGTCGGACAAGAAGTTACGAAAGATTACTGTTTTTTTCAGCGCTCAAGTACAAAATAAGTGAGTTAAAACTTTAAGTGTTGTTTAACCTGTAACTTGGTACATTTTTTACATTTTGTTATCTTGAAATCAAACTTTATTTTCCATAAATCAAACCTCAAACTTCCACTACTTGTCTTCTGACAGCACGCTGCTAATTTAAAGGAACAGTTCAACATTTTTGGGAAACACTGCTTCGATTCGAACCTTGATGCCTCTCTCATATCTAAATGGTAAATATGAAGTCAAGATTTATCATTGAGACTGAAAGCTAGCCTGTCCTCGTCCAAATCTTTAAAAAAAATCTGCCTTCCAGCACCTCTGAAGCTCGCGAGTTATCCGTGGTTGGTTTGGTGGCTATATGCTGGACAAGGCAACAGGAAGTCACTGTTTATGCTAAGCTAGGCTAACCATCTCCTGAATCCATGAAAGTGGTATCGACCCTCTTGCACAACTCTCTGCAAGAAAGCAAATATGCATGTTTCCCTAAATGTTCAAACGTAATATAAAACAAAGAAAAATCGTCTTGAGATGAAGTATGTGTGCGTACTGTTTAAAAAAAAGGGCGAAGTCTCTTTGAAATGAAGAAAGTAACAACACAATGCGGCTTGTAGCACAAAGATTTGGAGGCCAAGTGGTCAGGGCTAAATACGAGCTACGTTTTGTTTTTCATCTACTATATTTTGCATTGAATTATAATTATTTAAATGCTGCTGAAACGTTATTTGTGGCCTGGATGTCAAAAATTGTTCAAATTGTTCAGCCCCCGATTATCTATCATCTAACCTGATTCAAATCACCAAAGCGCTCAGCGATTCATTGTTAGTTTAAATAAAGGTTTAAAATGTACCTCACTCCTCCTTTTTTAAGGTAATACGACAACTTTTATTTCAAAGAAGTAGCTTTTCCCAGCATTTGCTGTGGACAGTCGAGGGATGATCAAGCTAAACAGCCAGTAGCCAAACCCCACACTTCTATCAGCCTTCACTTTTATAATTGCTCATTCATCAACGGACGGTTTAATGTTCACGTGGAGTTCAGCGAGAAAATGAGGCCAGAAATTGACAGTGATGAATGATACGTCGTCAGCGAGAGGCGTGATGACAGCTGGGCGGTGGCTACGGGCTGCTCACCAAAAAGCAGTAACCTTTCATCGGCGGTGAAGAGACGGAGCGGTGCGGCCAGTCTCGTGCGGCGTTTCTGGCCACGTAGATGGTATTTTAACGCCTTGCTTAAGGGCACTTTGACGGTCGTGGCTGAGGGATTCCACCCGGCGTCTGCCAGCCTTTCATCTGCTCCATAAACAACAGATTCTCTGGAGGTTTTCATAGTTTTGCTCATCGCGGTATGTTAATAAGAGATTGTATACATGTTATTACGAGGTTACTTATTTGTTATGTTAGATTTTGTCATAATTTACATTTAGAGTACTGTATGTATTAGAAATAGGAGCCACGAGAGGGCTTTTGTTTTATAGATAGAATTATATATTCACAATATATTGCTATGATGAAATAACTTTAATTTATTTTTTTGACGTGGTTGCATAGTGCCTATATGGGTTGTGTACCTGCCGATTGGTCCGCTGGCCTGAGCCGACCAATCAGACAACAGAGGATGGCTCTTTATCGAGTTGACAGATACAACTACGTGGGTAAACAAGGACCAGTTCTAGTGTTGAGTAGAGTTTTTCTGATCAGAACAGACTGTGACGTTATTGTACATTCCAAACAAACAACAAAAAAGACGCATATGTTATTGAAATGTCTGCTCGAAGTCACCGGGACGGAGATTATTTTGAAAGGAAGCGTGTTTCTTTTCTTTTTTTGATGAGTGTTAAATGCCATAAAGATCAGCGAAGGGTCCGGCCCCTCCGCTGCTGTTGTTCAGTTTCATGTTGTGGGGAGTTCAGCCCTTACTTTCAAAGTAACAGTACAGGTAAAGAAGACACTGAGGTGCAACATGGCATTAAGGATTCATAAGTCAGGGCCCGACCGATGGCATCCTTTCCTCTCAGACGTGTTTATAGACTCAAGTGAGGTGCTGAAGTTGGATCTTATCTTTGTGCAAACAGGTTACACAAATCTAGACTACTGTGGTGCAAGTTTCAGAGTTTATATTTTATACAGATGTTTATTTCAGCAATCTGTTACGATAAAACTTACACAACATATACATTCATCAGTGCAGGAAAGACTGTGCTACAGGTTTAGTTGGAAAAGCAAAAGACGAATACAGCATTTATACTGTTCTAATCACAGATGCAGATTTCATTTAAGTACCGACCTCTCTGTTGAAGCATCTCCTCCACCTTTGCATCCATTTCAGGCCAGTGAAATGACATTGCATTGCAATCCTCATCCTCCTCAGTGACTATTTGACTGTAGTTTATTAGGAAGGGGTGTGTTGAACCTTTCTAGGCGATGGTGATGAATGTATTTGTGTGTTTTCTATGGTATGTCTATACCCGTCAAGTGCTTGTTATAGGTTGTACTCTAGGTGGAACTCAAGCAGATTAGTTTAAAACAAAAAAGGAGGAAATAAAGACATCAACATTGAGGACCATCATTTATTTTGGGAGAGGTAGACTTCTTTTTTTTTTTTTTTGGTTTGTAGTCAAGTCCAAGCTCAGTTTGATGTATTTTTGGAGAAATTACGTTTGTACATGTATACTCTGCGTTGACACCTAATATGTAACATGAATAATAAAAAAAAAATTCACCTCGTACAATGTGTTGTTTTTTTTTAATCTATCAGGACATTAATTCAATAGTCTTTTTTTCAGTGTCTGTCTCTCTTGTCTATTTTACAATTTAAAATATGTTGGAATTCACCTTATTGTGTCTTAAAAGTAAGCGATTAGCTCTTCCAAAACACCAAAACAACTAAGAGGGAGGCCGTGCAGCACTGTCAAGATGCTGCTGATGTGTGATTAAGCGCTGCATGTTGAGCTTTGCACATGTTTGTAGTCTGAATGTGACTCAGAGTCGGGGAACAAACACACAGTAGCTCGCAAATAGTTCAACTGAGTGAAGCAGGACTAAATAAACAGCTTTGGTCGATGCGCTTAGAGGCCAAATAGAACAACTTGAGGCATTAGCATGGAAGTTCATTCTTGACAAAATAGTCTCAACTCAAGGTCCACTTACTAGCTTTTTCTGAGACTTTAACCACATCTTCCTGGTCTTCATCAGGGAACGGAACTGACTCCACTGGTGATGACACCTGAGCCAGTTTCATTCGCTGAATAAGGCCGCGAGATGCAATCAAAGTTCAGAAAAAAGCTTTTAAGTATAGCTTGAGTTTAGTTTATTTTTGTGACGGTTAGTGCTGAGAGAGACCCAGGAGCGGAAGCGGAGAGGGTTAACAAAGGTTTTATTTACAACAACAAAAACAGAAGAAGTCGCTGGCAGCGTGAGGTCCAAAAAACATAAACTAAGAGAGGTCCAGAGAGTGCTGGGCTGAGTGGGCATGGGAGGCACTGAAACAAAAAGGAGAGGAGACAAACAATTAGTCCAGGTGAACAATATCCAGAAAACACGAATGTACGTTACCACTAGAGATACGAGGCCACTGGTACCACGGTACAAAGAAGTATACTCTGGCGTCGAGGAGCGTCTCCGCAGAGAATAAATAGGCGTCTTGATTTCAGGAAGTGGATTCAGGTGCGCCCAATCACTCCTCGACGCAGCGGGGGGGAAGGGAGCCTCAGGAAAACAAAACATAAGGTTAGCGCCAACACAAAAGAACACAGGAACAGGACAGTGGACCTTCAAAATAAATGCACCGGGAATACCAACCGCCACAATTTTGTCTCAAAGCTTTTCACTCACAACGTTTTTTCACCTGTTGGGAGGAAATTTGCAACATCCTTCTCTTTTAGTCTGAACAGATGGATGCTTTCATCAAAGAGAATATCATGCATGTGAGTGAATTTAAGAGAATAATCAAGAGTCTAAGATTAAACCTATAGGAACACCTGAAAAAATCTGTATTTCAAGTGGACACAGCAGAAAGTTTTATTCAGAACTTCATTCAAATATTAATTAATTCTAGCTGTGCCAGTCTATGTAATTTTCTGTACAGTCAGACAGTATGTTGTGGTCAGTGTCCCCAGAACTTGATGAATATTGACTTATTACCTTTCGTAAAAGCAAAGATATGGCTGATATACATCAAACTATGAAGAGCCAATGTGAGCATTAAGACACATTTATCAAGAAACTCCTTACAGAAAGGTGCAACTCCCAAGTGATGAGAAATGATGATTAATGACATGTACTGTTTGCTCAGAGTGATATCCAATCAGGATCATTTTTTATTCTTTTAATGATAACAACAAACTTTACATGAAAAAATACCATAAAAACAGGGATAGAAAATTAATGTGAAATACGAAAGATGGATAAAAACAGGGATATAATGCTATAATTAGCATAAAATAAGATGGACAGTAAAACCCACTTCATAATAACAGTATAAATAAAGTAAATTATAAGGTTGGAACTAGAATACAGAGAATGCACAAGATGGAAAATAAAGCCCACTGAACAATAATGAAGTTAAAAATGGCACAAAATCAATAAAATAGAGCATTTAAAAAGAAAAAAAATACCTATATTTTCAACAATATGTTCTGCAAAAATAGATGGGATTTTAACAGAAATTAATTTTATTTTATGTGAAATCCTGAACGTCTCCGGGAGCAATTCACATGTAAGATTGACAACAACCTGTAAATATATTTCATAGTATATAAATTGGGATGAAATAGTAGGCAGTTGACTAAAATGGAAATCAGATAACGTATTATTCATCACGAGTCATATTTTGTACAATAACTGTAAAATGTGGTTAAAGTGAAGGGATTTCACTTTTATCTTTAACTTATATATTATTATTAACCTTGAAGAGCTCCAAAACATGACTTAAAAATACCATTTTCATAAGCTAATCATGTTCATTTGTAGAACATATTTATATATAGTTCAGCAGCATTGAAAATTGGGTGAGCGTTTCACCATTAAGGCAAAAGTAGACTGAGTTATCTTTTCTTCTGTCATTGTAGGTGCTAATCAAACAGGCTTGGTGAGGATCCCTGTGAATTAGTCTGATGGGGATGATAAATTGTGTTCCAGCCAAATGTGTCCTGTAGGAAAGATTAACTACTTTTTTTGGCAGAAAATTTACTCGTGCTGCCAACATGAAAGATGGATGTTTATTTTGTGTTTGTGCCAGTTACAATGAGTTTTCAAGATGAATGGAAATTCTGAATAATGACTCCAAGATTAATTCCACATCTCTGTCAGAGTGTCCTGTGACGTGATGTTTTATTTCCAAGAAGCAGACCTACTAACAACAACAACCTCAGCATCTATTTTCTAATAATTTTAATGAAACATGTATTAATCTGCTTTGCAACTGTTGAATCCATATGTGTTGTAAGCATCGCTAGGTAAAGATTTTAGCATTTTTGTGAATAACTTGAGGAACACTTGCATGCCATGCTTGCCTGTTGCTTGTCTGCTGTGAGTCTGAGGAAGGTCACCTCTTTGGCTCTGTGGCTGTTGTCTAAAGATGTGTCAATAAACATTTTTCACAAAAGACACTTTGACATTTCAGTAGAAAAACACAGGTGTAAATGAGAAAACTAATGAGGGATCCACTGAGCATCCTGGCTCACCGTCATACTTGCACACTTTAATAATACAGAGCCGCTGTTAATGTTATTGTCATTAGCAGCACCTGTGCTTTTCCTACTATGACCGCTGTGAAAAAGACCAAATACTGCACAGGTGTGTTCCATTAAGAATCTAACTGAAACAAAGTACGCATGGTAAACTGGTCAACTTTATACATTTTATCACTGCGTTTTGAATGGAGCAGGGCCCTCTCTGTCCTCTTATTTATGAAGTGATGATATCCCCATGAGAAGATGGATTAGCTGGATAGTTTACATATAAGTGTGTGTGTGTGTGTGTGTGTACATGGATTTTTGAAATCCAGGCCCCAACTGCACTTGCAGCTACTGGTATTGACCACAAGGTGGCGGCCACATCTCAACGTTCAAACCAAAGGCAGGCGCTGTACTGTGCTGCCTTCAGTGTTCCTCTGTGAAATAGGGCAGTGGCAAGACTCAGGAGTTTTAGATGAAAACAACGTCAGAGAGTGCAGTTTTGGCTTGTTTTGTTTTGTGTTGTTTTAAATCAACCTAAACACACGTGTCATGTGTTTGAAACACGAGCAGAAAGAAGACAACATGCATGTCAGACATGTAAGTATCTCTAAACTAGCCAAAAGTTACCCACAATTAGCCCAAACTTGTACGTATTTTTCTTTCAGCTGACTGTACGTTAGCAGCTACGGCCACTTCAGCTTCAGTATTTGTGGCAGGTAGATCGAACACAGACTAAAACAGATATAAATATTTAAGAAGCCATTGATATAGTTTAATTTTTCACATGCTAAACATCACAACTCGACAAGCTGAACCTGTGTCAACGCTAGCGTCAACTTTCAAAACGGCTCGTGCATGTTTCACATTAGCTTAACTCGTGTGTGCTGTTTGTCCCACGCCACGCAAAGGCAGCGTACTCGAACTCAGGGCGCCATTTTGGCTCCACAGCTTCTTTCCTTGATGCAGTTCCTGCGTTTGGTCATGTGCATCGCAAATCCAGCAAGATAGATTGTCCCTCTTAGAAACGCGCTGAGGACGAGAGCGAACCAGTGTTGCTGCAGTCAAGCAGAATCTAACTTTACAGCTTATTTTGAATTCACTGCCATTTTCATTTGTCAAGTAAGCTTTCAGGGATGCTAGCAACTAGCGTGTTGTGAACAGAGTTTTAAGAGCCAGAACATGAGCGTTAACAGATTTATAAGGCCACCTATATGGAAACAAATCACCTGTAAGTTATTAAAATACTTTATTGTGTTGCCACAAAATTATATGTCTATGATAACGAAATTATAAATGGACAATTAACTTGAGCAATTATGTCACAATTAATAATATACAAGGCAAGCTCTTTGAGAATCGTAAATAATTTTGGATATTTAAAAGTCATAGGATAGGCCTACCTTTGGGATATTACACACACACGAACACACACAGACACACACACACACAGACACACACACACACACACACACACTGTACAATAGCCAGAAACACTACAGTGAATATACACTCTCCGCAACATTATTCTAATATCCTTTCTGTAAAATGCTAAGGCTAAACATAGCTTATAGATATTGTGAAGCGTGCGCCCACACACACGCGCACACACTCACTTGCGTGCGCGTGCTCAGTCCTCCACCCCCTTCTCTCTCTCTCTCTCTCTCTCTCTCTCTCTCTCTCACTCACTCACTCACACACACTCGTGTTTCACCCTCACACCTCGGCAGCAGCGTGCAAATAAACACACACACATACACACTCACACACACACGCACACACACACATACACATCTCTGCATCCTGTATTTTTTTATGCACCGGGAACCGGGCGCTTTATAAGCGGTCGTGGATTATGATGCCAGTTTTTGTAACAGCGGAATATTGGCCTCTCCTTCGGCCCCAACTGTGAATAGCACTATATCGCGTGTTTTATTTTATTTTATTTTTATTTTGTCACATTTATTTCTAATCTGGTTCCCCGTTTACTTCAGAGCACCGAGAGACCGCCGAGACTCAAAGCTCACGTTCAATGCCGTTGGAACATGTCCTATGTTCCCTTTCAAGGTAAGACAGAGCAGATATTTTATATTTTTTTGTCCTCCACTGCATCCCTCTTTTCTATCCTCCTCCCCCGTTCCTCACCATCCGCTCCCTCTCTCTCTCTGTCCCCCTCTTCTCCCTCTGTCTCTCCGGCACTATCATATGCAATAGGCATATCTAAAAGCACCATAGCCGACAGGTGCATAGAAATAGCCTAGAGTGCCTTCTAGATGGATGCCCACACACGCACGCACGCACGCAAAAACACACGGATCCAGCGCAGCGTGTGTCCGTATAGACCTGTGCATGCGGCAATTATAGTATTGTAATAAGGTATGCATGTGTACTGGTGTCTACTCCTGCAAGTGCATTCCTCCGTTTGAGAGCGGCCACAGCGTTTATGGGGGAAAAAAATGCTGTAGTGTTCCTAAAATGTTCCTGTAATAATCCTCTGCTGTTTCAGAGTACACCATAAGGAGTTTATGGACAAGATAATACTTGTCTGATGTGGTGTCTGGACAGTTCATATATTATGAAGTTTATACTGCCCTTATCATGCTTAATGGTCTCTGGTGTAAAATTCCTATAATATTCTTATAGGCACTCTTAATGAAGCATAAGGAGTTAAAGTGTGTTTTTAATACTTAAATAAATTTCTGTCTCCAGTGAAATATTCCTGTGGGGATTTGTAGTTTTCTGTAGTGTACTTATGACATATATTTCCTCCATATCCTGAATGGACTGCATCCTGCCTCCTGTGTGCTAAAACTTTGGCCCACTAAAATATGTATATGGCTGGAATGAGAGGCTACTTTATTCTTGCTGGTCTTTTATTCCCCCGTACTCGAGTGTGAGTGGGTGAAAGGCGCTTCAGTGTACGGTAAAGGCAGATTCCCCTTGGTATCATTGCACTGCAATTGTGACTAATGCTATATGTGAGCAGGCGTGCTGCAGTGAGCTGCCTCAAATCTATCCAGTCGAAACGTTCAACTTGCAGTGTGTGTGTGCGTGTGTGTGTGTGTGTGATTAGAGGGGCTGATGTGGAAAAAGCAGGGTCCTCAATCGTGGAACACCCAACGCAAAGTTGGGAGAAAACGTGAAGGATTGGGGGTGTCGTGGTTTGTTTGAGTACCTGTTATCAAGGAGGGTAGATGCCGAAAGCTGTAGGGACGTGGAGGATGTGTGTTGATATGAGCGTGTGTGACAGAGAGAGAGAGAAGGAGAGCGGCAGCGTAGTCAGTGTGTGGGTTCAGGAGAGAGTGGAGGTGTGCTGCATGTGACCGTCAGGGTGAGAGAGAGTGATGTTTTATGTGTGGATACGAGCACACACTGGCAGACCTGTAACCCCTCGTAGAACAATACAGGTGCTTCCAAAATGGAGACTAATCTCGACCTGAAAAACTCAACTCTCAGCCCCTGGACTTCACCGTGACCCTGGAGTCATCATCGGCGCTGCGCATGAAAAGAGAGACCAAATTTAACTGTGGCTGCCCGCTCGGCTCCTTTTCACTATGCTTTTTATTCCCTCAGAGCAAAGCAGATAATGGCCAAAATGCCCTCTTGTGCAAGTGTAGCTATAGTTGCATAATGTTGGGGAGATGCTCTGCCACTGTGTGTGTGTGGTGTGTGGTGTGTGTGTGTGTGTGTGTGTGTGCAAGCCCACTCTGGGAGTCATTGCCAGGAAATTGTGAGCACAGTGCTGCACCTTCAAAACCTGCCAGCGATGGCACCGAGTACTCTTTTCTCTGTGATCGCACAGTGTTGTTTCATTTTAGACATTGTTTTTCGGAGCTAAGCAGTGTTTAGTCTTAGTCAAGTTGGTACAACTGCTGAGGATTTAGCCGTAAGCTGGATTGTAAGGCGTATCAATATGGAGAAACACCAATCTGCTCAGTTTGGGTTTGCTGTTTTAACTTTGTGATTGCAGCAGCAGTATTAAAAAACCTACACTCAAAGGAGATGACACCTGTAAACCTGTTTATTTTCTAGCATTATCTGCTATTTATTGATTATATTGTAGAATCCAAAAGCCCCCATATGCGTCCCCTTAAATGCATGCATATGATAACATCAGAAAAGCATGCCGATATGTCTTGTCGCTCACCAGGAAATGAAGTTTTACATGGAAATAAGTTGGCAAGTAGAAACATGTCCTTGTTCCAGCATCTAAATTGTGAGAATTTGATGGTTTTCTCACTTTCATATCATCGTTTAATGAGTAACTTTTGATTTTTGGGCTGCTGATTGGGCAAGACCAGCCTTTTGAAGACCATACCTTGGGAAAACACGCTATTTTCTTATTTTGGAAAGATAATCAATTGTGAAAACAATCAATCGTTGTAGCTCCAGTATGTATTTTGGTGAACCAGCTGAATACACTCTAGACAGCTACTCCATCCATCTCCCCTGTCTACCTATACATTAGAAGCTCCATGGTTACTCAAAGCGATTATGTAACACGGTGTGATATTTATTGCCGCACAGTGACTCAACATCTAGAGATAAAATATGTGCTAAGACGGCTGATATTAGTTTGACATTGATTTGGGATGAGATATAGATCCACATAACAGTAGAGGGAGGGGGAAAAAAAACCATTCAGTAATCTTGCAGATGTATTTGAGCCCACATTGACAAGTGTGTTAAGCTAATGTACCAGGCAAGCCATTTGCAGTCATGCCAAGTACCGGCTCACATGAACAGGCAGTTAGTGGGAGGCAGGCAGCAGCAGCAGCAGAGATGGGCCTTCCTATCTTGGCTAAATCTTTTTCCTCCCTCATTCGCTCACTTAAACTCACACCTCCTTTCAGTCTATCGCTTTCTCCTTCTTTTCCTTTCTCTCTCCTCCGCTGTGGTCGACCCCCCTCATGCTGAACCACCCACCCACACACACACACACACACACACACACACATGCTCTCCTACCCCCTCGCCGTCTCTTCTCTCTCTCCCTCTTTTTCCCATCTCTACAATGGCTGTATCCACGAGTGCCGATGGACACTATGGAAGCAAGCAGCCAGCCACCGAGCTATCCCTGGCCTTGTCGATTTTACAGTAGTTTGATACAGCAGCTCCTGTCAAGCATGGCCATAGTTAAAGAGACAGCACACCACCAATGCACTGCAGCACTCCTCTTCTCCCTCCTTCTCTTTCCCTTTCTTTCTCCCATGTGACATAAGGGACTGTCTTACACCCCTCCACTACCCGGGCTGTGCCAAGAACCATCATCTGTTAGGCTATTACTGTACTGCATGCGCGAGATTCATCTAGCCCTGTGCAATAGATCATCTGTCAGAAGACTGAGCCCATTCATTCTCCAGTAGGGCGCTAAGTGTACTGGAGATGCGTTTGCGGCGGCTTTTTCAAGTGTTGTGTTGAATTAGCGGCAGAGACGACCGGCGATGAACATTCGAGAGAAGTGATTTGCTTTTAATCACACACGTAGGGCTGAATTCTCCAGCCGGAGAGCTGCTCGGCTGGTGTTGACAGATCTTTAGTGATCTGATGTTTTGCGAATCAAAGAACCCCCTGTCCAAGTTCAGGGACGTTTTAAATTTGCTGGCCGAATCCCCTCTAGATGTGGGAAGTCAGCACTTCTAAATGTCAAACCAGACTGTGCCTTCAGCTTTTTCAAGTGTCCCCAAAGCTCTCTGGTCAAAGACATGCAATGATGTCAAGATATTGAGGAAATATCACTCGTGTCATTATTCTGGCCCACAGATAGTAAGTCAATCAGCGTTCAACAGGCCTTTATTTGAATGCACTCACATAATATTTTACATATTCATCAGCATGCACAGGGATGAATAAGCACACAGGGTGGTGCATAGCAGTTGCTTACTAAGCGTATATTAACATTAACTGGCAGAAACTTCATGGTCTTTGATACCCTAGAGGTTGATCAGTATCTGACCTTGACAGCATAAGATATATCTGGATAAAACCAGGGACTGTGACCAATCCATTGATAAACAAGTGTACGTACTGATGCCCCAGTCAAGATGTTAACATGATGTGACTTTTTACCGGAGATCAGGGCCTTCTGTAATGTGGGCCCCAATAGTATCGTACATCATCTGCATAGTGTGAGGTGGCTGCTTTTACAGTCTTGCACATACAAGGATTTCTTACTTTGTGGACCGTCAGTAAAAGGCTCCACATGGTTTATTTTTGGCAAAGAATAAATTAATCCCTAGTCCAGATGTGTCGTCACTTTCTCTGTCTTTTTGTTCAGTGTCAATAGATTGACTTCAGTCTCCGGCTGATCCTCTTTTCTCTTTTTTCCTATCTGTTGCCCAACACTAAACTAGCTTTAGTAAAGAATGCCCAGACCCTTATCCTCTAAGAGCCTTTGGTGCTTCAGTGATACATGGGGGAATCTACATGGGCGCTGCTGGAGGCGCTGGGAGGAGTGGCTTTTTAGATTCAGCTACACTTTGGGTGGGTGGGTAATTCAATCCTGCTGCAAAGCCGGAGTAGAATGACTCAATGGGTTTGTGCAGAGAGAGAGAGAGAGAGAGAGAGAGAGAGAGAGAGAGAGGGAGAATGCCTTGGCTTTTGATTGATCTTGTCAGGATTCACTCACAGCAAAAAGGTCAGGATGAGCTGCCTCCTCTCTCCTGAGCCAATCAGTGGGCCGCCAATCCGGGATAATGATCTCCCTCTGGATATGGTTGGCTCATAAGGTTTGCAGGCATGATGTCATCCAATCCCATGGATGCCCGTGATTCAGAACTGTGAGGTTTTAGCCAAATACCCTAGGCAGTGTGAGAAGTTACTGTACATATGTCAGTAGTATGAGTCATGGGGTGACCAATGGATGGACTTTTTTTTAAAGATAAATTCATGGCATGAAGGGATATTATTTAGTCCTTCGTTCAAGGGTATATTTTGCGGTTTGCTCTGCATTATATGTTGTACTTGCAGATGCCTAGTCAGATTGTTTAATTGTAAGATATTGAACTGTTGTGTCCAGCGATTTATTTCCCTAATAAATAAATGAACACCTATTGCTCACATGAAATTAAAAGTTTTCAAACTGCGTTGACTTCACAAAATGTACTGTCTGTGAAATGATAAGTATTGTAATTAAAGCAACATTTCTTATTAAATATAATATGAAACCCAAATTGTTCTGCACAATTTGTGCTGGCTGAAAAGGCCTACATTAAATAATATTGTGCATAATTAAAAATATATACAGTACACGAGGGGGGTTTTATAATTTCCTTTGACATGCACACAAAGTATTGCATTTCAAGTACCTTTAAAAAGTCTCCCTGAAGTAGCTTGAGGGTCAGTGGAATAAGGGCCGCTACCACAGGTTGTAAAATAATGGCCTCTGAAATTAATAGAAAAAAAAAACATCTCTGTGCACTGAAGCCTGAAGCTGGATTAAACATCAGTGTCAGGCTATCAATCTCTGGATGAGGCGCTCTGTGCTCAGTCTAGCATTCGCCAGGCTACACCACACTGAACAAGACTATACTGCACTGCTGGGCTGCTTAATCAGGCACCTGTAGAGCCGTTCATTCCTGGCATTTTTCTATTTTTACCTCTCTGCAGTTTGTCTATACAGTACGTTTGCTTATACTTTTGTATTTGTGTGTTTTTACAGTGCATGTTTGATTATGTGTCTGAGGCTGAGTTGCTTCAGTCTACCTCTGTTCAGTAGACAGAAGAGGTCATATGAGGTTATGGAAATTACTGTCCAGTACCAGCTGGGCTGAACCAAGCCTCCATTCAAATCTGGAATAAGTGTGAAAGATATGACCTTCACTTACTAATGGGACTGTTCAGGATACAGTACGTTTTCTACCTCAAATGATGAACATTTATTTTACGGTTGCCCATATTAGTGCAAGTAAACAGTGGTGGTTTCATGCATCACAATGTCATAACAGTATTGGAGCTCTTTCTCATGTTGCCCCACCTCTGTCCTCATAAACATTTCCATTTTTTCTAATCAAATACACAGATTTGAATTGCTCTTTTCTGAAATTACAGCATTTTTTGAGCAGTGAGGAGGTATTTTTTTTTGGCACAACGCCATGGCAACGTAAAAATCTGGTGTGACTGGTAAAATATCAATGAGTGTTTTATTTTTACTCAAAAATAATTACACAGGGTGTTAGAATGAATGCATTTTCATGACGTAACTGTCAAGAACAAGTGAGAACCAGAAAATAAAAGGATTGCCATTTTCAGGAAATGTCACTGCTGTGTGTGCAAGCACGTCCTGTATAGTTCCTGGGGGGACTGTATTTTGTGAGATAGGTGTGCATAGCTTGCAATATGAAATTCACACTTGAAAGTGCACACGACAGGGAGTAAGCAGAGTATTCACCACAGGAGCTGAAACGATCAGACGATTAATCGATTAGTTAATTATTCAACTTTATTATTTGTTTGGCAGAAAATTAATCTGCAACAATTTTGATAATAACACGTTTCAAGACGTCTCCTCGGTCTCTGGGAAATTGTAATGGGTATTTTTCACTACTTGCTGTCATTTTATGAACCAAACAATGGATTGATAAGTTGATTAATTATAACTGATAGGTTAATCAGCTTGAAAATGATAGGTGCAGCCATGTTTGCCGCACAAAATAACTGTGTGCCTTCTTTGCACCCGTTTCAATTAGTTTGGACCGGTTCAGTGCTGAGCCAACATGTCCATACATTTAACTGGACACTGCAACATCCTGCTCATGTGCAAAACTAGTATTCCACTGCACTTGGTGTGTTCATGAAAGTATAAGCATCACAGGTTCCGTAGTTTAGGGGTTTACACTATCGCCTCACAGCGAGAAGACCGCGGTTTGATCCTTGGCTCTTCCTGTGTCGAGTTTGCACGTTTGTGTGGGTTTTCTCTGGTTTCCTCCCACATTGCAAAGATGTGCAAGTCAGGCAGAGTGGAGACTCTAAATTGCCTGTAGGTATGAATGTGAGCGTGAGTGGATGTCTGCCTATCTGTGTTCAACCTGTGATGGACTGGCGACCTGCCCAGTGTCCTGCCATCCGCCCAGTGCATGCTGGGATAGGCTGTAGCCCCAGGTGTGCCAGAAAAGGATTAAGTGGGCAGAGAAATTAAATGAATAAATGATTAACCAGATGCATCTTTCTCTGCGTTAAAATATCAAATAAAGAAATAGAATTTTTTAAATGTTCACAGTATGATAACAGTTCATGCGCAGTCCTTTGCCTGAAACATTTTGGGATGTAAACCAGTGTGGAAACAGTTGATTGATTAATCCATTGGCAGAAAATTATATATTGTGATAATCAATTAACTGTTTTGTTGATTTTTTTCTAGCAAAAATGCCAAACATTTGCTAATTCCAGCCTTTCATATAAGAGGATTCATAGCTTGTCTTTGGAATTTGAAGACGTCAACTTGAGGCTTTATGACATCGTGACAGACATTTTTCACAATTTTCGTTTATTTTTTCGACCAAATTGAATAATCGAGAAAGTAATCAGCAGATTACTTTGCGGCTGGGGTGGGGAGTAAAAGCACGGATATGGAGGATGGCTGCCAAGTTCTACGAACTTTTTTCTCATCCCGGACAAACTCTGAAATAATGAACTTCAATACAACATTCGACGTGCTGCCAACAATATAATGCGAGTGTCGTTTCAGTAAGACAACGTCTTGGTGCTCACCTCCAGCCTGCATCTTATCAGCCGGCTTTCTGTCTGCCTCTTCCTCTTTTTTTTATTTTCCAGAAGGTGTGTGCCTACATATACACACACTATATTGGACACACAAGGGTTCAACCGGGTGTCACACTCCTGTATTCTCCTTAACAAATGGAAATTAATTGAAAATAAATAGGAAACAACAACAGACAGATCCATTAACGGGGTTCTTTAAAGAGAAGCAAAGCACAGCGATGATAAGCATGCTGTAGCTGCTTCTTCATTATCAGTGGTGGCTTTATGGATGCCAGTTGCCTCACCTTACCTTCATTTTCACAATTAATCACCTTTTTAGCTGTTACATATCTGACTTGAAACCCTTTTCATCCTTCTGTTATGAGCAGATTCTTTGAAAGGTTTTACAATCACGTGTGTTTTTTTGATAGATTCTGTGGGTTCTGCCTCGATTTCAGATGTAGATTAGAGCAATTTGTTACCCGAGAGCTTCACAAGAATGATTCAGTTCACTACATTTGTGCGTGTGCCTGTGCGTTTGTGCCTCTGTATTCATGTCATTGTGTGTAATATGTGCGTAGTGGTGTTTTACCTCCACTCAAAGGACCTCATAAAGGTTAGCAGGCTCACTCAACAGCTGATGGTAAATTTAGCCTCCTTTTCACACAGTCCCACACACGATTTGAGTATTTTTCCTACTGGATCAGACCATATCCAGGCATGTTGCTGCACTGAAGAGATGAGCATTTATTTGAGGGTATTAATGATCAGATTTAGAGGTGGTTGTGATGACAATGTTTCTATGAACAAATTTCATTTTTGTGTGTGAGGAGGAAATGTTCATTTTGATATTGGAAGTCTTTGGTTTATGTTTGATTAGGTTTGGCACTCCAGAGTAGTGATGAGTTTTCCTGGATGAGAGTGAATGTAACAGGACAACAAGACTCTTATTTTTGATTAATGGCATCATCAAACAGGTAGGAATGGATGGTTATAAGAAGGGCCTGCAGGATGCCAAAACCACACTTTTAATTTTGGGTTCTCACTTCACTCTCACATTTAAATTTGGAAATTGCAAGCCCCGCTCAAGAGCATCTAATATTTCCTAGTGCCATTTAAGACCAGAAGGAAATAAATGCTCCTACCCAAAATGTAATATTTTTTGGTAAACCAGGGGAGAATGGTTAACTCACTGTTCCTACTGTTTCAAAGTTCTGAGGTGTTAAGAAAGCTGTGTTTGAGGCCAGAAGTAGTCCTCTCACAGATAGAAACATTGCACCTTGTGTACCTTCTTATGTAAGAGGTCTGAAGTTACATCTAATGAGCTTCTCTGGTAAATTTTCCTTTCAGCACTGTGCACAGTCACATCACTAACTTCTCCTAACTGTTCTCAGCTGTGTTCACACGCTGACATTATTTATGGGTGAAAGGTTGCCTTGCAGATGCTACAATCCAAGTGGTTTGCCACCACGTCATGACCCCCAGGTCCTGGAGCCTGTCTTTATGTAACACATGTAATGTAGTGGAAAATGAACATATGACAGAACTGCTGCATGCTGGGTTGTTTTCTTAATGTTTGTACTCAAGAGGGTCAAAAAATGGCAAAGTGGCAAAAGCAAGACTGAGATTTTGCGTATCTGCTGTTTCAAAGGAGAATATTAGATTTCTGGTATAAATATATGGAGTCAGTTGGGTCTTGATATCAATGAATGTGCACAGAAGGATTCACAAATGTGTTTCATGATTTATATATAAGAGACTCAAAAAACTTATCGTATCGTTTTCTGTAAAACTGCAAAAAGGTCACAAATGTGTTTCTGATGCACACGCAAATATTTCTTATTTTAAATAAATGTTGCAGAAATCCTTAAATAAATGTATTTAAAAAGCATATTGGGATGTTGTTGCATTTATTTACCAATTGTTCATCCTGCATTTACAGACTGCTTGTCGTCTTTGAACTTCACTGGCGTGGCTCCACTCACCAATGCATTTTGTTTTTTCTAAAGGGAATTGCCTGTATTCATTCAAAGACCATTTTTGTGGCGAGAATCATTTATATATAAATCACAAAATACATTTTCGAGTCCTTCTGTGCTCATTCATTGATATCGAGACCCATTTGATTCCATGTAGATGTTACAGATGGTGAGTGTCAAGCAGCGGTGATTTCCAAATGATATCTTGCAGTGCTAACATATTGTTTTAGTCAGCATTTTACACCTGGGCGAACACTGATGCAGCTTTGTGTGAGGTTTTATTAATTACTTCTTTACTTCAAGGTCTCAGAGAGGTTTCACACAAAAGAGTGGATTTAAAATATGTTAAACTGTGGATGTAGTGGCCTAATAGGAGTTTTTAAAAAGCCATACAACCGCAGGAGAAACTGGTGATATGTGTGTATTTTAGATGAAGGATCTGACCAGACACCATAAAGAAAGGAAGCAGAGGTTTGGTTTGCATTGATCTTGGACAGCAAGTATTCCTGGGATGTCAGTTTGTGTCTAGCTCTCGTGCGCCTGTCTGTTTTCATCAGTAGTGTCTGCAGGACACTGTCACTTCAGCTCACAGAATACAATATCAATAAAGAAAACATCTGATATGATAGCAGGACTCTATTACCCGGCTACTTTAATCGAGGAAGGGCTTTGTGCCTGATCTTTCAAGTGATGTCATCACCTCAACCACTGAATAAACTCACCTGGTGGAGAGGAGACATGGAGTTAATATACTGTAGGGAAACAGGAAGAGCTGACTTGCATAAAATGAATGCCAAGCTGTCCTCCAAACACAGAGCATGCACTTTGTATAAACGCAGTAATCTTCCAGCATATGCTCATTCTTGGACTGTATTTTTGTTGTAATGCAAAAGAAAGCAGGAAATCACAAAACAATGCAAGCCAGTGAATACATTTATGGACTCCGCTGGAGTTTGGCTTGGTAGTTTATATCTCGCAATTTATGAGTGAATTTTTTTCAGCCTTTATTTACCAAGGGAAGGTTTTGCTGAGCACGCCCCGCCTGCTCCTTTTCAGCAACCCTCCCTGCTTCTCATTCATGTAGTTACACATTCATGCCTCATGCAGCTGCAGTACTCCTCAGGTGATTGTTGTGCAGTCCTGCTGGACCTGCTGGGGTTTAGCTGCCTTGCCCGGCCGCTGATTCTTGTTGAGGGACATCTGTCCTTGACGATGCAAGAATTTTTCTAGCAGGCTCGCAGATTTGAACCGGCAAAACGTTCAGTCACAAGCGCACGTCTCAGACCCTTCAGGGAGGGGAGAGTGTTACGAGTTCACTTAACGTGCCATGAATTTGCAGAGAAGATGTGAACTAATGGCATCTGGCAGGAATGGCTGCTGCGCACTGGAAGCCCGCTGCTTGTTGTCTTGTTTGTAGCGAAGGCGGATGTGCTTCCATTGGAGGTATATGTCTGTTCGTATTAGTGGCAGAACAGAGCGGCTGGAGGCCTGAGGTGAGCTCTCAGGGGGCTGGCAGTGACATCACTTCGTAGTGTCTGACATCAGAAGTAACAGTAATGGGTATGAGTGAATGAGTTCACAGTGACGCGTGTCTGTGTTCGCATAAACACACTGCTGGCTGATGTCTTACACACCTGAATACATGCTAGAGCACTGACACACACATACACACTCACTCTTAGGCACAAACACATACATTGCATTGCATAATTTATATTTTTTTTAATAACGCATTAAATGAGATTTTGGAAAGAGGGCGATGATGTGAAAGGGGTCACACGTCGTGATGAACCGAGTCTGCAGCCCTCCCCGGTTTCAGCTCGTCGTTTGGCTGTCTGGCCTGCAGCTTCACTGTTTTGGTTCACTCTCACCGCTCTCATTGTGTTGTTTTCGGCACAGACAGACACAGTTAGCGACTTGCTGGTGAACACAGTGGAGCATTTAGCAGCTAAAGAGACCGATATTTCCCTAAAAAGTTGGCAGAGACCAAAACCAGAGCGAAAATTTGTGTTCACTACTTGTTTCTGCTGCCCCCAAGTGGACAACAAAACAAAAACCAGTTATTACAGGTTTAAGTAAAGCCTAGGCCCTATAGGTTCATGTTTAAGTATATCAACTTTCAATGGAATCATATTGCCTTATCAGAACTATAGTCATCAGTCAATTAATCAGTTAATGAAAGAAAATTAATTTAATTAACAGTATTCATTCATCCCATCAATCGATTTAGAAGTTATTGGTTCCAGCTACTCAAATGTGTATATTTGCTGGGTTTTCTTGTCTTTTATCACAGTTAACTAAATCTCTTTAGGGTTTGGACTGTTGATCGTACAAAGTGCGCTATATTAATACGACAATCTGAAAAACATACAAACTTTTACACCTGATTTAATAATAATAATGGAGGTCCTGATTCAGAAAAATTACCTTAATAAGCTAAAAACATTTTCCTGATAGTCAAATGTATATAACTTACAATGATGTTTGACCAGTTGCAGTTTAGGGATCCTCTCTGTATTTAATGTGCCTCCATCATGTAGAGAAAAGTCGGCGCTCTGTTGAACTATAAAAACACAGTTAACTTAGAGTAGATTGATGTTTTAGAGTGATTTGTGTTTTCACTCACTAATTTTGGCTGAGCACAGTCAGAGGCTTCGAGAAAGCACATTAATTGATTATTTTCAGCTATATTGCCCTGTGCTACTTTCATTGTCATGTCATGTTTTTCCTACTGTAACCCGACATCAGCTGGACAAACACACACACACACACACACACACAGATACAGTATACACACATAGAAAGATGTTTGCAAAGAAACTCTTGAATCCTCCAGGTACACACAAAAAGAGTGCTGAAAGCAACAACTGGAAATAAATAATTTGCAAGTGCAATGAGACAAACATGGGGCCTTTTTTTCCTGAGATGATACAAATACCCTCACACTGTTTCTCTAATTAAAAAGAACAGGTCATGAATTACAGCACTTATGTAAAGGTGGCTTTCTTCAGCTTCAGCGTTTGTTGTGAGCTCAGCACAGTGTTCTGGCAGCTGAACTGCTGCTCTTTACCCATTCACATAATACTGTGTGTGTGTCTGTGTGAATACCTGTGTGTTTGCAAATGTCAGCGTATCTCATGTACTTTTTTTGGGTTGTTTGCTTGGGCTTGTTTCTCCCCTTGGTGTATGTGAGTGAATTTTCACTGTGTTTTATATACAGCAGACAGACCAGATGAATCATGTGATCCCTTATTAATTTCATCTGCTACGACAAATCTGCCTCACCCATGACAGTGTGTGGATGTCGATGAAGCAGAGAGGACAGGTTAAAAAGGCTGGGGCTCAGTATCAGGAATGTGCTCCTAATGGTTTGCACTCTCAGTGTGTGTGTGTGTGTGTGTGTGTCCTTGTGCACGTGTGGTTCATGCATCATGTACTTGCTGAAAAGTGAGCTGTGAAGAACGAGCCGATGTGTTAGCCCCGCTGGAAGATGTATGCGAGAAAACATATTTTTGTCTCATACACCAGTGGCTCTGACTGCCCTGTAGTTAATGGAGTTTGCAAGCATGTGCACTGATGAACTTTTATGGGAAGTGACAGTGCAATGATGGTGTGCCATGTAGTCATGAATATCTAAGAACTGTGGAGTGGAAGCTGTCAAAACACGCTGCTTAAAGTCTCAGAGGACATGAAGGTTCTCCAGGTCTTAGTAGACATGCCTGTTGTTGTGGCTGTGGATTTGTTAATGCACTTAACCTCTGCTGCAGCTTGCAATGATCTTTGATGCACCTCCAGGGGCTCTTCGGATTAGCAGCAGGGACACCACACTAGCAGATGAATCCGTCATCCCTGCATTCCTTCATGTATTGTCTGCATATTACAACTAACCCAGTGGAACTTCACTGGCTCCACTAGGATCTTGGGTGAACCCTTGAACTTATGGCCTACAAAATTACCATACTGATTTGGTTAATAAATGAATTGACCAATCATTTTGATTATTGATTAATCATTTAAGTTATTTTTCAAGCAAAAAATGCCAAACAATCCCTATCTCCAGTTTTGCAGATATGAAGATTTGCTTATTCTTTTAGTTTTATGTGATAGTAAACTGAATGTCTCTGTGCTTTTTACTACTGGTCAGTCAAAACAAGCAATTTATCACCGGGCACAAACTGTGATGATCATTTTCTGGCTTTTTATAAACCAAATGATTAATAGTGAAAATAATTTGCAGAATAAGCAATAATGAGGGTAGTCATTAGCTGCAGCCCCAATAATGATTGGCGAAAAGTCAAAGTAAATTAAAGTTTCTCTTGTGGGCTCAAAAGTGATTAGCCGACACTGCCATGATTGTGGCAGTTCTGCTCAATGTCTTTACCGCCCATTGTCAACTGAACAAGCAAAGAATTTTCCATTGCACACGTTTAATCCTGCCCTTCAACTGTCATGTCTTTGGTTATTTGGAAACCGGATCACTTTGCGTGTTGCTGAGTGATTCTGGTGAGACCTGCACCATGCAGGATCAGCAGCAGCTGCTGCTGTGGTTGCTGCTGTCTGGTTTGAGCGGCCCTACTCAAAGCTACATCAGCCTAACAGGAAAGGATCTTTATGCCCAGTACAACTGTGGAAGGGAGGCCTCACAAAGAGGCTGCTGTCAATATGTAGTCTTGAAGGCTTCAGCTATATCAAACCCCCTATACACCAGTACCATAAAATGTCAATAAAGATCATATCATTATCATTTCAACAGTGCAAAGCTGGTTGAATTGATAAGAAATGCATTTTACAATGCTCAGCAAGCACTCAGTGCAGCAGGGCAGTCCACACATAATAATAAGTCTGGGCACACTTTATTCAGAATGCTCCCAACAGATAAATTTAATCAAGTCCATCGACGTTTCAGCTGATGGGATCAAAATGTTAGTGGAATTATTGCATTCTGCAATGTCTGTCTATGCAGAGCATGCTGAACACAGTGTGCAGCTCTTATCTGAAGCATCCTGCCAGTGAAGAAATGCTGGCTGCTCATTCAGCTGAGAGATGGGCCAGGTGGAACGAACCATGTCGGTCCTATGGTCTTCATCTCTCTGCTGCCAAACAAATGACGGTCTGATAGATATGGGTTTCTGAAAGATGATACACATATTTTTAGACTGAAGCTGCAAAACAGGTGATAGTTTGTACCAGTATTCACAACGTTAACATTTGATTTTTATGCCAAAATAATCATAAGCTCTCAGGGCCAGATTTGCCTTTCATTCATTTTTTTTTTTTCGCTCAAAACCGATGCTGAGTTAAAGTCTGATTTACTAAGACAGCGGTTAATTATGCAATCAGAGAACCAGACTGACTTCTAAGCAGACTCTCTGAGTGAAGGAGAGCCTACAAGGTGCAGTTCAGACATCTGCTGGCTCAGAATAGAACCAAATGTAGTTGTAGTGAAAGTACCAATCAAAAACAAGGTTGATCAAGGTTAAGCATAATTAAACTCTGGAAAAGTCTCATTTTGATAATGAAGTGAAATGATGTTTATTTCTTAAAGTTTTGTAAAACTAATGCAGTCAAAAAACATACTTGTAAGGAAATTATAATGTTACTGAATGGCCCAAAAACACAATGTCAGCATTTAAGTGCGGTCGCTCTCAGCCAACAAGCCCCCTGCATCACTGCCACTCTGTCTGTGCTGCTTAGTTTTCTGCAGTGGTCAGATGGTCAGATCTTGTGTTCATTTAGGTGTTAAGCACTGGCCTCTTTTTATTTCTCATAAGCTGTTATTTTTATGATTGAACTGATTGTTCAACCCCACAAACACCATTTGCGTACTCACCCTTTTGTGTGCCCACATTGAAATTTGTATAGGATACAGGTTGAAATCGGCGCCCCCAGCCTGGTGCACCTGTAAATGAAAAACCCCCTAAATGGCACGTTTATTGTGGCAGAAGGCGTTTGTAAGGAGGAGCAAAAGATTTTGTAAAACTGATACTCAGTGTTGCAGTATGGTTTTCTTGTCGGACTCTGAAACATATTTAGACTCGGGGTGACTAAAACTCCACTGAACCCAGACTAATGAAATTCTTTCTCTGTAGGTTGGCACTTCCTTAAGGCGTCATGGCTGACCTAATCTGTTCAGTTGTAGAACAGAGTTTGCTTACATAAAATGTCTGCTATGCAGAGTTGAGAATAATCAACATACTGGTCAATTAAACGAAGAATTAAAACACAAAATGCAATGTAATGTCTGTCACACAGTTTTTTGCGTTGCTATAGAAACGGAGGATTCTTCGTCGTGGTGGTGGCTGTCAATGCTTCTGCAGAACGATTGTTGTGACTTCTGT
This sequence comes from Chelmon rostratus, assembly GCF_017976325.1. NCBI lineage: Eukaryota > Metazoa > Chordata > Actinopteri > Chaetodontiformes > Chaetodontidae > Chelmon > Chelmon rostratus. The sequence goes on from NC_055665.1 coordinate 5,490,874, forward strand.
GACGTGTACTTTTGTTGTAGGTGAATGGCAGCAATGGTGGTACTGATATTATTAGTGGTACTTTTTTCTTCATCCACTACTAACTTCTACACAGTTACTTAGAATTAAACCTCCATACAATAATAGTAGAAAATTGATTATTGACACCACTTTAGATATCTCGGCAAAAAGTCAAAAATAAGTCAAAAATAGGATAATTTTTCCTTATTTAATTGACAAGCTGCAGACAGTGCTGAGGTCAGTGAACACATACCAACACATTTATGATAATGCTAATAGTAATGGTTGAGGACCAGCTGTTTCATTGGGTTGAAAATCTGATTATAGATCTGTTTTTTCTAGAGCTCGTATTGTTTCGTAGTATGAATGCTTTGACAACCTTACTTAGAATAATGTACTTCTGTACTTCTAGTGTACTTCTTCCAAACCTATTCCCTTTATTCATTTTTTTACCCCCTCGGTTTCTCTGTGTGTCTGTCAGCTGTTTGTCACATGCTGCTGATGCAACATGAGTTGAGGTGTGTTATGAGTGAGAAGTTTCAGCGACAACCCTTTGGGTAATAAGACAATGACACAGTTCCTAGTCTATCTCTGGATTGAGGACAGATGACTATAATTGTTCTTTATCTCTTAGGGACGGCTTGGCTCGACCCGCTTTCAATCAGCATGGTGACACCAAAGAGAGAAACAAAAACACGCATGGGTCAGGGCCCGAGGAGCATGACTTGCAAGTGTCGCGAGGCTAACTCAGCTGTGGTCCAGCTAAGCTTAGCTTAATGTCCTGCTTCAGAAGATGTATTACAAAAGAAAATAATTTGCACAACAGAGATTCAACATAGAATACATGCAGTGTAATGTCTGCTTAAACAACAGGTGTGAGGCAGTGCCACTCAGTGTTTGAACCCATGGCTACAGTACATGTGCATACACACAAAGACTAAGTGAGGCCACAGAACCACCACAGCTAAGTGTGAGGACAACCAAGCAAACTGCAACAAGTAAATTCTGTCTGACTGTTAAATGCTGAAAATGGCACATCACTGTATCCGCAACGGTTCATTTACAATCAGCTCGCTAGCTAGCCTCTGTATTTGTAATTTTGAGTGCATGTGCAGCGTACGCTGTTTGTGCACGCACCTTTAGAGAGAATGACAAAGGACAAGAAAGAAAAAGAGTCTTCCAATGTCATCAGTGAAAAGATACCAACAGGTGGATCACATGACAAGGAATCTATTGAAGCAAAAAAAATCTGGATTTTGATCAAAATAGATAAAATATAGTAGAAGAAGCACTAAAATTATTTGTCCAGTGTAGTCACGTGTCACATGACATGGAAGGTATTAAAAACTGCAGTTATTTTCCATAAAGATTTTTATGGAAGATAAATTAATTACACATTAGCACTCAAACTATGTGCTACATGACACCAACTTAGTATATTTTTTAACCATAATTTTCACTAATATGGCCAATTCAACATGAAGGTATTCAAATTAACATTGATTATGTGTAAATTAAACAGTAATTTATTGGTGGTCCCTAATTGAAACCCCTGTGGTTAAGAGCTGGGGCTCAGAGGTGAGCTAACCGTCCTCTCATTGCCAACACTGGGTAAAACTGAGTGAGAAGATGCTGCTGGATCCAGGGTGAATGTTTGACTGCTTTCTCATATGATCTGTCAAGTACGGCGCTCAAAAAGTCGGCTGCTGAATTTTGATATCCAGTCCCGTTTACATCTTTAACTTAAGCTAACACAGCTTTCATTACAAACTCACACTCGTTTGCATCAGTGGTTGCGCACTGGTTTTGGTGCAAAAATAGAGAAGCTTTTGCATTTTTCTCTGAATATTCAAAACAGTCGGCGGGCAGTAATAGAAAGGCTTTGGGTTAGATGGCAGGGGAAACCCTAGGTGAGTCGCGTAGGTCACATGACATGACCACTTCTAGTGATTTTTTGGTGCTACAGTCACATCTGTGCTGCACTCAGTGAAACATTGGGATTAGAATGCTCACGTTATCAGCAGTTGTGTTTGGAGCACAGTGCACGATAGCGCTCTGACGCTTTAATGATAGGAGGTTTAGAATATCTGGCACCATAAATTCAATTACCATGGGAGGAGATAACATATTGGCTTACTGTACCACGTTGCTCCTGTCCAAGGCGAGCCCAGTGTAAGTAATGGCTCAATGATATTAGGTGAGAAGCCAAACAGAACCAGCGGCAGTTTAACTAGAGGACAGGGGCATCTATAAACCTCTCCCTGACATCAAGTTCTGCTTTCTCAATCTGCGCTCTGTGCTTTATGACACCTGCAGATGTCAGCAGCACGAAAGCTTATTTTGTCTTGCTTGGGGGACTTTCATCAGGCAAATTGTTATTTCTAGCAAACGACTGGTGCACAGGAAGAGTTCGTAGGAGAGTTAGTGACCCTGGATACTAAATAATGTTAAACAGTTCTATTAGCATAATAATGGCATTTCAAGGTCGGAATAGAGCCACTACAGTTAACGTGGTAGCGTTAATGAGGTTTGGGTCTTTCTTTCAGTGCAGTCTTCAGTCCCACAGTCTTGCATTTCCCGGGAAATGCGCGCAGATATCCTGTGAAACATCGGGATCTAATCACATTCAGCCCTAATGGACACAGGCAAAGGGAAAAACTCTTGTTTTTAATTTTCCCAGCCTTTATGATATGTGTTTGTTCCTCTCTTGTGCTTCTGCTTTTTGAACAGGCCTCAGTCTTATGTTTCGTAGCCAAATTGTGGTTCATTGGCTCTGCTGATTGTTATGGCCTCCAGTGCAGCTCTGCCTCTGAGAAATGTTGATATTACTAAAACCCATGAGTATTTCCATTGTTCGAGGGGCTTAAACTGAACTTTGGGGTGCCAACTTGATATAAGTGGTGTTATTTTTGTTGCATTATATATCCTGTCTGTTGCAGCAGCTGCAGCGTCACTGCTACAGCTAGTTTAAGCCATCATGAGCCATCAGGCAGTAGAACTGTGCCACCGAATATAAAACAGGTCCAAAAGAATTTAAAACTGCACACAGTGATGTGGTATTACTTGATATATTCTTCCAAGTCCATGTGAGCGTGCGCACACACACACACATACACAAACACACACACACACACACTCAAACCTCTCTTTCTCCCCATTCATCTTTATTTTCTCCTCTCAGCACATTGAATATCACCTTCACAGCCAGGTGGAGAGGCAGGACTGCACCTCTGAATGAAGCAGCAGCAGAGAGAGAGATGTCCAGCATTTCATTTTCCCCCCATAGTGTTTATTTATTCACACCCTGAGTGAAAAGGGCCTTACAGTGCAACCTGGAGAGTTTCCTGTGTAGCCTGTCAGACTGTTTAGAGCAAAATGCAGGAGAGATCTGAAGTCAGAGGAAGATAAAAAAGATGGTGGACTGGGGAGTTATGGGAGAGAACACGAGAGTGAGGGAGCGAAAGAGCAAAAATCTGAAGGTGTGAGAGGGAGAGAGTGTGTTAGAGAGAGAGAGAGACAGAGCAGACTTTCTATCCAACCAGCTTTTGTGAATTGTGACACATCAAGTAACGCTTACATTAATATCCAAAAAAGAGTTTTTGCCGTCTTGAAACAGAATTTTTTTACATTTTCATGTGGAAGTTAAAGATAAAAAGTGATGTGAATGATGACTAGATTACGACAGACTTGGCACGAACAATCCACAATGTGTGTTGTTCAGTGTAGGCGTACAACAGCACAAAGGCAGCCTGGAAACTCTGAAGACTTTACATACCTGCTCACCGTGACCTTACAGAAATATCTGCTGCTTCTCCCATGAATGGAGGGGTCGCTTATTTTGTTTTTATGGACATTAGCTCTCACATTATTGTATTGTATGTCGCCTACTTTTTGTTCTTGGATATGGACTACACTGGCAGAGAGAAATCGGTCTTTTAGAGGAATATTCTTTCCTCGTTTTATAGACATGCAGGAAGTGCTTCAGCCTATAAACCTGATGGAAATGCACACACACACACTCTATATGTGACATTTTAAAAGTTTGCAAGAAAAGATTTGCTTGACATTTTGAGAGAGACACTGCAAGAAAGAGAGTTGCAGCTATAGTTAAAAGACATTAGGTAGGTGAAGGAGAGATGAGAGAATGAGGGAGTGAGTGCGAGCGAATGCGAGAAGCAAAGAGAGTTGTGGGAGTGAGAGTAAGCGAGTGGGAGACTGAGAGCGAGCGAGAGAGCAGTGGAGAGGGAGGCTGAGAGAAGGCTGCTGTACAGCTATAACAGGCGAACCCAACTTTGCTATTGGCCAAAGCCTGAATGGTCTCAAGCTGTTCCTGTCATTCATCGCTATTTACTTGAGTCTGGCCCATTCAGAATCATGGGGGAAATCCTCACCGCATTTAAATGCAGAGGAGATGTAGCCTCTTTTGCACACACGTTTCAGTTTCTGAGACATTTTCTGTTATTTTAACAATGAAATCAAATGTTTGAATGCCATTTTTTTCTATTTAAGCACACAGCATAGCCTCGTTGCAAGCATTATGAAAGATATTCTCAAATGTTTCATATGAGTTGCATTCAGATTTATGCAGGTGAATGCAAATGAATGACAGGGACATCTTGAGGCTGTTTGCGCTACTACTGGCCCATTCCGCACAAGTGATGAACACCAAAGTACTAAACACAAAAGTGGAGCAGATGGAGTCATTTGTATTTATTGTGTTGTTATTATTAGCGATCTGTTAATCCTAGCATGTGCGCCTATGTGTTTGTCTTTGCCAATGTTTAGGATTTTAACGAGAGTTTAAATTTGGTAGGAAGATCAAGACGTGTGTTCAGAGAGAGAAGGGAAAGGCCACATATAAGAAAAGGAGAGATCAGACTACAAGTCAGGTAGATGCATTTGAATTTAGATTCGGAGAGGCAGAGGAAAAACATCACAGAGATCTAGAAATCTAGAGAAGATGGAGGAGTGAGAGGGAACGGGAGAGAGGTGAATGGTAGAAATGTGATTCTAGGACACATCAGTTTTGTTTTTTAATCCCACATAGAGGAATATTGAGGATGAAAGGGTAAAGAGTGACAGTGTAAATACAAAAGGGAGGAGGGGGGAGGCACAGAGATAGAGATAAAAGGTTTACAGGGGGGTATAAAAGAGAAAGCCACATCCAGGAAGAAGAAGCAAGAGAGGGAGCCAGAGAGCGAAGGGGTAGGGGGGCTGAAAAACAGATGGGCTGAAGGAGGAGGGGAAAGATGGATGGGAAAGGGGAGGGGGCATTTTGAGAAGAGGCTGCCAGGACTTAGTGTAGTGCTAGTGTTTTGGCGGGATGATGGCCATGTCGATCCCACTTCCCCCTTTAGACATATTGCATTTTGTTTTTTTCCTCGAGGTCAGATCATGCGTGGAGCTGACATCAACAGTACGTCTGTAGGTTGCCTCTGTAATCACTCCACCTCTCCATCCTGGCTGTGAAGCGTCCCCCCTGTGCAAAAATGGGCTCTAAAGTTCAGCTGAAGCTAAAATGAGGGTTCAACACTCTGAGTTAGCCAAATCAAGTTGGTATCTCCCAAAATTATGCTCTTTTTATGCCCTTGTTGTGTTTCCTTGCTGAGCTATGACAGAGGGATACAGTACGTCCTGCTTGACACATGTACTGTAGGAGTTTGGTATGTTATGCTAGTAGTTGCTAGTTAGCCTTGAGCCGCTAACCCCAAGCAGATATGAGGAGCGGCCTACAGAGGTCTAGTGAGACCACTTCTTTCACGATTTTTCAAACTTGTAGTCTTCAACCCCAGCTGACACTGACTTCTCGCAGCCCCCTCTGGAGCCACGAAAGGCTTTCAACAACTTCTCTCACACCTGCAGTAGTCCTGCCCAACACCTGGAAGCAGACTTGAATGTGTAAAAGTGGAGTTCCCCTGTAAGGCGTCGGCGTGCTGCTGTGAAACCTCCTCTCCACGCACCTTCCTGACGTCGGTCTTGGTAGGCGCACGACAGACAATTTTAAAACCTGCGTCGTGCCCACTTCATGCAGCGATCGGTCAGGTGTGCAGAGGTGAGGAAGTACGCCGTAACTGAACTTCCACTTGAACTCTCTTTTTCCGTTCTTTACATATCTACTTACACCAGTTTTTGTGTGAACGAACGAGTGCAATGAATTCCTTTGAAGACAAACTCTCCTAAAGTGAGCTCCGTTGTGTGCTTTTGTATAATTTATGGTGTCTCGTCCCTGTCTGTAACGACACGCTTTTCTCTCACCTTCGAGTGTGGTCGTTTGGAATAAGCATAAATGGTTTTGCCTTTACACAGGTTCAAATGGCACAACGTATGAACTGCTTCATTCCAGCAAACCCCAGCCTTTACAGCATAGTTCCTTTAGGAATGGATCACTTCACAGCCAGTATGGAGAGGAGGAGTGATTACAGCGACCAAGGACTCTCATAATGTACAAATGGCATGGAGTATTATATTGATAAAAAAAAATCTGAAGCAATCAGAGGTACGGCTACTGTGAGTATAAGAACACGTTAATGCCTGCGGAGCGATACATTGATGGTAAATTTGGTACCTTTTGATGTGTTTGACAATGTTGCAGAGCCTGGATTACTGCATACATACTCAGTGCCAACTTACGCTCACGGTGTGTGTGTATATATAGTTAGAGATGGAAAGAGAAAAGGAGAGGGGGAGGGATGGAGAGACAGAAACAGAGAGAGTAAGAGAGTGAGAGGGAGGTACAAGTCAGTATTTCATGGATGGCTGTGTTGCTATGGGAACAAGATGTGGGCTCCCTATTCCCAAAAAAGTGTCCTCCTTCCTTCCTCCCTTCCTTCCCTTCTTTCCCTCTCTCTGTCTCATCACTTCATTTCTCTCTCTTCCTCTTCACGGCATCCACAGCATCTACACCTCTCTCTCCTCTTCCCTTTCCCCCCCTGTCACATCCCACCACATGCTTCCTCTTTCTCTCTCTCTTTCTCTGTTTCTCTCTCTCTCTCAATCCCTCATCCCTCTCCTGTCATCCATCCTGTCCCCGCCCACTCATTCACCTCTCTCTCTCTCTGTCCATTCTCTTCCTCTTCTCTTCTTCACTCTTCCCCAGGTTTCCTCTCCGTCCTCCCCTCCCAGCCTCTCTCTTTCCACCCCTCTTTTTCCCTGTCTCTCTCTGATCCCTCTGTCTCTTTAACACTCACTTATATTCTATTCTTTTCTCGGTTGTCATGGCAATAGGCTGGGGGCGTGAGGGAGCGAGCGCGAGCAAGCGAGCGGGAGTGGGTGTTTCGGAAGTGACATCTCTTGGGCAGTAACCTTGTTTCCTGTGTGGTGGAGTTGGGGGCGGATTCAAGGCGCTAGCAGCGCAGCAACAGTGACGCCGTGTGGACGCTTTGGGTGAGCAATGGGGAACCCGGGACGCGCCGCGTGAGGGCTGGGTGAATGATCTGATAGGTGAGACTACTCTCTCTCTCCATCTCTCCCACTCTCTTTCTCTGTCACCCACACGTACACACATGTGCAACATACACACACACACACCTTTCCCTCCATCCTCCCCTGTTCTCGTCGAACATCTCTCCTTCATGGTTGAAGTTGGTCGTAGCAGGTGAGATTGAAAAGGCACCAAAGCTTTTGCCTGGATTCATACGAAGGTTTGACTGTATGGGAAGAGGCAGTCTTTTGTATATTTATTGCTCTCGGTCTGCACACACACACACACACACAACACAAACCCACACTTAGTAGTAGACATAGCAGATAATGGATGTCACAATTATGACATTTTAGTTCACGAATAAATGTCATCCAAATAAGTGCGATCAGTGATTTGTCTTTATCTGTTCATTTTGCGGCGCTGTTGTTGTATAAGCCTGATAGTTTAATAATACCTGTACGCCTTAAATATGGTCTAATATGAGCTCGAACTTGTTCAACAGCAGTAGGGTGTAGGCAGCCTCTCTTTCCCATGTTTTTTCAGGTACACAGTTTGCTTGAGTCAGCCGGCTGATGGAAAAACACTTAGCCAGGCGTGTAGCCCAAATTTTAACCAAACTCGCAGAAATTCATCCAGAGAGAACGGGAAGTAATACGCACTTCCATCCACTATCATTATTAGAAGTTGGACCCTCGAGATACAAACAGTTGTTGGTGCCAATCCCACTCAGGTACCATTAAAAACCATAGCAAAGGAAGAGGGCGCAGCGAGACGACGTCATTAAGGGAGTGCTAGTTGAACCTGAAATGGTGGAAAACAATGTGGAAACAGTGATGGAAACAATCCATTTCTGTTGGTTTCATCCAGATGTTTTTGTTTTGCCCAGCTGAATGGAAATGATTCTAACGATTACGATTGCGGTCAGATCAAATAATCCCTGTCAGGCGATGTGATAATTGTGACAGACCTAATGTAGACACACATTTCTCTACATGTGTTTGCACTGTAGTGGCAGCTGATGAGAGTAAAGTCTTGTGCACTTGAGACATTATGGCTACTGTGATTAGGAAGTGATTTTTTTACTCCCGAAGCCTACTAGGTTGGTGGTCGCCCTGAAGAGAGTGATTAGTACTCAGAAAAGGAGTGTAATATGTAGGGGAGGTGCCTACAGTGCTGAGGAGAGGTGGGCATAGTACTGAAGAGGAGGATAAAGTGCTGATGGAAGGTAGGTGTCAATGCTTAGGGCAGAGGGATGCACTTTGATGTACGACAAATTTAAGTAGTAGTAATTGTGTCCTGAGGGTAGACTTAATACAAGCTGTATTAATTAATTGTTTTGGCCACTTGGGGTCAGAGGAACTCCACAACAAGCTTTAAACTTCACCTCTAACGTGTTGTCACCTTATGATATGGCTATGGGTAATGTGTTAGCAGACACAGAGCAACATTGGCCTTTATTTGCAGTTGTACCTCTGGAGAAAGATACCTGAATTTTAAACTGCTAAATGCTCCACTGTGTTCACCAGCTAGTTAACTGACTTTGCCTGTCTGCCATTTGGTGCTGAGCAGGTAGTTTACAGCTGTTTGATCACAGCATTTTTGGTAGAAACAGCTGCCTGCAGCTGCTGGAAATGAGGTTAATGAGAGCAGAATTTGCAGGCTGTAAAAACTAAACAATGAGGCTAAAAGTAGGGATGCACAAATCTCATAAACTCAATCGGTATTAGCGCCGATACTGACCTTATTCAGCGGATCTGGTCTCGGCAATGACGTGATTGATCCACATAAATGCAGTTTCAGTGTTTCATCTGTCACTTACATTAATTCAGTCATTGTGGGCCACCACCTTTTTTACCATAGTAATCCTGGCCTCATATTCCCTTATATAAGAATGATTTCAGTTCGTTTTATGATGCGAATTATACAGATTTAAAGATTAGGAAAAAGAGAGCACTGGTATTGGTGAGGTATGGGCATCAGAAGAAGAAGTTGGATGGGTGCATATGTGCTAAAAAGCCAGCAGAGCAACCACTCTCACCTAACACAGATGTTTGATTAATTGGTAATATACAGTAAGAATATCGAGAAGTGTTACATAAAATGGCCAAATTAAAACATCTTTCATCTTTGATCTCTGCTCCACAGCTCAGAGCTGAAAAATGCACACACAGAGACACGTAAAGCGCACCGCCATGCGTGGACATTTTAGCTAACACAACACAGCTTCATGCATGTTTGCCCATAGTTGGCACAATATTCATCAGAAGGCAGGAAACACAGGAAGTGACACTTTATTCCATAGGTTGCCTTAAATAATGTCTGTTTCATAGTGGCCACAGTCTTTGTTTCTTTCTGACAGTTATTTTCTTGTTGTCGAAAAGAAATGTCATTGTCACAACATTACAGGCCACAGCCACTGGGATGCAGAACTGGGTATGGTCAGTGGTCAGACTGCAGAGTGCATTGTTGCTTCAAGTCTGTTCCTTCTTGCAGCACAGTTGAATCAGATGTGAAGCTAGGTCTGTCCTCAGGCCTGGGATGATGAGAAGATGAAGAGTGGCAGCGTGATTCTGTTTCTGCTTTGGATCATCCCCCTCTAATGCCACTTTACAGTCAGGAGAGCCATGTTCTGCTGTTTAGGACGTGTAGGATCAGTAAACTGTGTCAATGAGCCAGATTAACGTCTTAATATATAGCCAGAGATAAAGCAGCTTTAAAATAAATCAAAGGTGCTGATTGACTATGGCCTACAGCAGATGTAATTTGTCACAACTCAAAACGTGTTTTAGCGTGCCATCATTAATTTAGTGTATAGTACATTCTGGTGTGCTGTTGTGTTGCAAAACAAGCAATGGCTTAAGGAAGCTACCATCACAAATAGTTAAGTAACAACAGGTGTTCAAGTATCAAATGAGTGTGTCAAAGTCCACATTATACCCAGCGTAATTACAAAAAACAGCCAAACAAGCCTTTATAATGTGATCATTAAAATGACATTAAGTAATCAGCTACAACTGCAGCAACACAGATAAAACTTATCTCCTACTCAAGTCTGACACCGCCTCCGACTCCACCAGTACCCCTGAGTGATGGTGGCCTGTAATTGGCACAAATAAAGTCACGTTTTCACAATAGAGATCCCTAATTAAAGTAGAGATCCAACAGAAATGTCTGGCGTGGAGGTAGAGTCATGATGCAAAGTGCTGTAATGGTGCTGTTGCTGTCATAACTGAATAATTGGTCGCTGGTTGATTGCTCGTCACACTGTGCGGTTCTTCATCTTTCAGCTATTTGGGGACTAGTCGTGGCGGCAGGTGGTGAGACTGGGAGCGCTTTAAAACGCACAGGCTGGATATTGAATTTTGAAAGCCAGAGGTCTCACCGCCCTGTGAGGTAATCGTTGAGTAATTGCTATTGATCAACAAACCTATCAACCCTCCACAGATATTTAGGTAATTTTGTGCTACGGAGCAGAAAAATTATACTGATTTCATTTTAATGAAGCAAATCCCAACTTCTGATTGCAGATTGTTATTATTTGTTGTGCTGCCAATCATCTACCGTGGCCAAAGCTACTGTAAGTCTAATGAGTGAGAGTTTCTCCTTCGCAGCATATAGCAGAAGTTGATGGCATGACCAGTGTGCTTGCTCAGCGAGAAACCTCGTACTTCTGGGCCTCCGTGACCCTGCTGCTGACACTTGACATCCCCCTTGACTCAGCACTGACAGCAGCCTACTGTACTGCACATATGCATCACTCTGACTCACAGCTCGTCAAAGTGCAGCACTGCATCTATTCTCGCTGCCATCCCTATATTCATTCTCTGCACAGTAACATCTGTATTCCTTTTGCATAATTTCCAGCGATCCGTTCGAAGGCAGAAATATGTGACACCGGTGCAGCTGAGGTCACAGTAATGACGCGTGCACTGTGTGGTGCTTTCTTGCCTAGAAAGTAAGATGCTTTGGTTCGCCATGCTTGCAGGAGTACATTATCTGCCCCGGGCGGCCCAGGGATATTGCAGGCTTTATTTTTAGCGCTGTTTTGGAGCTCAGCGATGTGTATAAATCAACATTAGGCCTGTCGGGTCCCAGTAATGACAACGTTGACTAAGGCTGACCAGTCATCCGATTGGTGCATGGCACTCTTCTTTGTAAACTGCTAAGGATGGCAGAAAAAGGAAAAGAGCCCACAGAGAGGAGGGAAGGAGAGAGAGGAACAAAGGCAGAGCAAAGAAAATACAGAGGGCAGACCGTGGAGAGTGAATGAAAGACAGATGAGGTAGAGGAAGATGAGCGGAGAAAAGAGGCATCTCAGCATTTCTGCTAGTGCCAAATCGTTACAGTGTATGTGCACCCTGTACGTACGAACGGACAGACAGAAGAATGAGTCTGCTCATTGAAATTCTGTCCACTGCGCTTCACAGACCCTTAATAGGCAGCCTCGGGGGTGGAGAGGTAGGCCTACAGTAGAGTAGCGCAGATTGGGCTGTGGATGACTCACGCTGCTATCCTCCAGTGAATATCTCAGCATCATGACTTTGCTCAGCACAGTTGCAAAGTTTGGATTCGAGGGCTTAGGTGCTTTTTGGAGAAAGGGAGAGCGTGCCACGCTGTGTTTCATCTCTCCGAAGCCCCGTGATAATGGCCGACGAGTCACAGTGCAGCATCTATCACGTCTGCTTTTACAGTTGGGCTTTAGGTCGACACACCCATCCAGCGTGAAGAACAATGCAAAAGAAGAGTGGATTAAGTCAACAGTGATAGATCACCGTAATTGCCTGCCCCCTCTTTATCATAAAATATATGGATATTCTAACAACTAGAAAATGGGAGAATTGTGTTTGATGCAAGCTATAACACTTTTACAATTTCCCTTAGCAACAAAATATTTTTGCCATGTAGCCTTTGAAGATAAAACTACCAAACAACTCACTGTGCAACATCACAGCACGGCGCACATTAATAGAGTGTAAAGCCTTGTACCTTAAAATGCTTTTGCAGCTGTAATGCCACGCTTGTGTAAAAAGTTAAAGTGTAAAAAAGTTTTGATGAGACACATCCATCTAAGTCATAATCGTCATAATATATCACATGTTAGTATCCTGGCTTACTTTCACCAGCTACATGTGACCAACTGCAAGACATTAGGCTTCATTGTGCTTTTATTCTCAACTCCATTGTAAAGTATTTTAATCATCAAATAAGATTAAAAACATTTGGTCTACATTGCTTCCATAAGCATCACTTGGACTTTTCCAGGAAAAAACACCACTGAGGCATTGTAATCATTATTTTTAATCATTATTGTTATTTATGCAGAAAGTCTAAAACTGATACTTGTGTACAATAGGTGATTTGAGGGAGGATGTCGTCCCCTTTGTTAGCAAAAGGAACCAACCCCCTTTAACCCCCTTGTTAACCTGCCATCCCCCCTCCCTCCACTAGTAGCAGAGAGAGTGCAGTTGAACATTTTAGTTTAGTCTGACTGACTCATTGATCCTTTATCTGACTGAGGTTTGTAAGTGAGACTCTTTGGCCCTGACCATGACTCTGAAATATCAGTAGCCTAACTGTGCTGCGTATTGATAAATCCATGGCGCTGTCCGTGGTTCTGAAGTAGCAGTAAGTATGCCTTTTTCTCACAGTCTTGTCTGTTCTGCTTTTTTAATCCGGATATGTAATATTCTCTCAATTATATTCTCTAAATACTCCATTCTGGATTATATTGTAGCGTATATATTCTATAGACTACTATCCGCTTCATGATCAGTGAGACTAGTAGCAACATGTAGTCACACAAGAGGCTCATACACACTGCTACCTGTAGTATTTCTATAATATTCGTTTGTTAATGATAATATTTGAATAAATAACCATTCAGTGTTATCGATTCACCATTTAAGTGAGCTAAAATGCCAATGTCCAGATTGTCAGATGTAAGAATTTGCTGCTTTTCATGGATTTGCATAATAATATACCGAATAATTTCGAACAGCTGTTGAGCAAAACAAGACATTTGACGACGTCACCTCATGCCTTAGGGTATTGCAATGGACCTTTTTTACTGTTCTCATGTTTTATTACCAAAACATACAATTAATTGAGAAAATAAATGGCAGATCAATCAATAATTGAATAATCTGAAGACTCAGCCCTAGAAAGCCCTGGGATTAAACTGCTCCACATGGAAAAAATCAAATCAAATAAAAATCAATTAGCCATCTGTCAAAAATTCCCTAAATGAATTATGTGCTTTTAATGGCTTACAGAGTTTTCCCATCCCACATGCTTCAGTTTTGCACACTTGAACATCCTTTCTACTTTCTTTCTCGTCCTCATGCCGCTTGCATTTTTAAAAACTGCGCAGAAGCAAAGGCTCAGTGGAGGCTATCGTGACCCTCTAATGCAGCCCCATCACAGCGGCTATATTCATGGCTCTCGAGTCTCTGCCCACCAAATGATTCATATTACCCCCACTCCCCTCCAAAGAAAAAAAGACGTGTCAAGTGTATGTGCAACTTTTTGTGACTGGACAAAATGATAGCTGAGTGTATCATCCCACACCAGAAATAACCCTGGTTTTATTTCATAACGTCATCCATTTGTCTGATTGAAGGGCCTTTAAGTGAAACCTCTCCCCCCTCGGTGAGCTGAAAACTGTGTGACCACACGTGAGTCCATGTATGAAAGAAGTGTTTCTTCCTGAACCCACTCCCCCCTGCTCTGCTCCTTTCCATTCCTTGGATTGTCCATATTAATTAGCTGTGCTTGTTTAGGAGCTCATCTATATTTCAGAAGCTGGATTCATAATTCAAACAGGAACTTGAAAGATCAACTGAGCTGTTATTTTACCGCGATTACACGATTGTCTCTTGCGCTTTGGCTGGGGACGGAGAAGCACTGCAGCCGTCAATTTCCCCCCTGTCAAGCGAGGGGAAGAATCTGAGAAGTGATGATGCAGTAAAACAATCGGTTATGACATGCTGTAGGGCTGCATTGTGGGCGACAGGTGATTGTTTGTGGCTTACGTTCAGGAGGAGAGAGTGCCGAGCCTCCGTCAGTCACCTTGTCAAACACGAGTACAAGGGTCAGTGGTCACTGTCAGGGATTGAGCTGGAGGCCACAGCTTGGATCTGCTGTTGCAGAGCATGTGTGTATTGGGTGAAATAAATATCAGTTTTCTCCTGTCTGTGAATATGTGTGAAAACTTGTATGTGTGTGTGTGTGTGTGTTCCGGCCTTGTAGTACAGCCTGCAGATGTTGCAAGTGTGAATTTGGCTTTTCATTGATGCAGGAGGTGTGAGCCACTGGGGGAATGTTACTTTGACTGATTCACACACTGCAGAAGTCTTCCTCAACTTGTTTGCCACAGGATTTATCTTAAAAATTGCATTTTATTTTAGCTTAAGATCACTTGTTTTCACGAAAAATTAATTCATGAATCTCCCCGTCTGGACCAGAGCTTGCAATTTTGATGCTAGCGGAGTGGTGGTTTGCCTTGTAGGGAGATATTATCTTTTTGTTTTAAATATAAAGCAAAGTTTTAAACAAGTACAATTGATTAAGCCTGTTGGCGTTGGTGTTTGGAGACAGCGTATTGTGGCTTACTTGTTCCCAGCATTGTTCCGCTGGACTGTTTCTAAAGGAGTCTTTGAATTCCAGCGTCAAGCAGGATAAAGCGTGAGAACTGCCTCGAGATGTTTGCCTTTGTATTCGTAGCTGAAAACTATAAAATGCTCAGTGGCGTAATCTGAAGCATGTGAGAGATGCTGCTGTTGCCTTTTGCTTCATGCGAAAGCAATAAAAAACGTCTGAAGCTTAAACAGAGTTAATAAATAAGGAGTCTTAAGAGGAGGGAGAGGAAATGTGAGGTCAATATTAGGACAACACATGCATCAAGAGAAGATTTTGAACAAGTCACATTGAAAGAGAGAGCAGAAGTATGAAATCTTTCTAATGCATTTTTATTCTGTGTTATTTTGTATTGCACCCTATAGAAAAGTGCATTACGTAAGTGCACATAAATACTGTCAGCAGGAATTAAACTTTATGGGAAAAACTTGTAAAAGCTTGGACAGATTGTACTAACACAGCATGGACACAGCAGTATTCTGTGCCTATGGTGCATTTCCCTGAGTTAAAACACAAGGTAAAACAGTGCAATAAGGCCAGAAAACTTAGACAGCAGCGAAGGAAGAAAAGACAAAGTGCCTCATTTACCAAAGGTCCTTAGCCACATTTTTCACTGAAGCGGAAGTCAAACAGCTACCTGGGAAAAATCCATATTAATGTCTCCAATACTGTATGATCAATTTCTTAAATTATCCAAGGCACAGAGCCCTCAGATATAATTTTCATTTTTTTCCACATCTTCTTAAATGATCCTCGGAATCAGGGATAACGTCAAAGATAATTCGTACCCCCGCCGAGGAGATTATAGTTTAGTTTCTCTGTCTGTCAGCAGGGTATCTCAGGAACCTCGGAACAGATTTCTGCTAAATTTTGGTGGACAGCCTCAGGCCAAAGAACAGATGATTAGATTTTGGCGGTGAGCTTGATCTAGGACTTCTTCAATTAGACAATTATCATTTTAGCTGTGACTATAAAACTAACAGAGATAGAGGCTTGATTTCAAATCCAAAGGGCGCGTTCGCAGATTGACTTTCAAGAGCCTTCTGTTTCTAAATGAAGCTCTGAGAGTGAAGAAGTTGTGTGAAAGGAAAGGTAAGGAGTGTCTCAACCTGGTGGTGCGTTACATTTGTCTAAGGACACAAGTTTTACTCATAGGAACTTCCTGTTATTCTGTTTCCTTTTGGTACTGTTTGTATGAATGGGATTGAAGTTAGGGCAACAAGGGCAAGGAAAAATCGAGAACATTTCCTCTGGACCAGAGGATTAGAAAAAAGTATGGTCAGTGAACTAGCTGGAGGTGTTTTAAGCCTTGTAGGTGTGGGTGACTAGAGCATTGCTGGAGGTCCAACTCTTGTTCGTGACTCATGTCCAGCTGTTTTTTACTCAAACTGCTCCAACCGACTCATTGGGTTGTACTGAGATTTTGAGCCGTCCGTAATCATCTGTTTAGATATTATATATTCTGGAAGATACTGTCATTTGTACTGCATGTATGTGTGTGTGTGTGTGTGTGTGTGTGTGTGTGTGTGTGTGTAAAAAGCAAACATTGGCAAATGTTGTGGATGCAGGATCCATTTGTGTTATTGTTTCATTCTTTTATTGTGGAAATCGACAGTTAGCTTAGCTTAGCAGACTGAAAACAGGGTTTTTACAGGTGAAGTTATGTGCTGGGCTCTGCCTTTGGACAGAGCCAGGCCAGCTGTTACCAGGCTACGCTAAGCTAAATATTTCCAGGCTGTAGCTTCATATTTAAGTGACATAGATGAGAGTGGCATTGATCATTAGCTCTTGGAAAGGGTTACTCAAAATGTCCCAACTATTCTTTTGAGATGATTTTCTGTGTTGTGTCATCTCTTGCTGCTGTATTTATTTAATGCTGTTGTTTTTGGTCCTGTCAGTGTGTTTATCTTCTTGCCTTTGGAAAACGTGTTGTGCATCTTTCTCAAAAAGTGCTCTATAAATAGTATACATTTTATTACTGTTATTTAACATCCCAGATTCAGGTGCTGTTTCTAGTGTTGTCCTGTATGGTTTCATTATCACCAATGTCTGAAGACCTCTCTCAGGCAGACCCGCACACTGAAATGACACCTGACACTGATGGTATGAGGACTGACGTGTCACAACATCACAGCCCCACTACAGATGATCCTAACTGGCCTTCTCTTTCCTCCCTCTCTCTCCTCTTCCTCCCCCCACCTTGTCTCTCCTTCTTCTCTCCTGTCCAGATGCAAGGTGTGCCGTCCCCCCCTCCTATCATCATCACCACCATCGCACCCAAGCCCACTCCTTCCACGCTCCCTCCTACGACCGTCCTGCTCACGAACGTCCCTCCTACGACCGTCCCTCCTTCGACCGTCCCATCTACGACCGCCCCTCCTTCGACCGCCCCTCCTACAACCGCCCCTCGCACGAGCGCCCCATCTACGACCGACCCTCACACGACCGTCCACCCCACGACCGCTGGAACCCCAGTCTACGCGTGAGCGCCGGAAATCAGCTCTACATGTTGGACCAGGAAGAGGTATTGTTCTCCACACACCAGGAATACACTGATGCTGGTTTTTCACAGATGGGACACCAGTTGAAAAATCAGGGCATTCAAACAGACATTTAAAGATTATTTGTCACCCTTTGCCCTGATAGATGACTTCAGAGAGGACCCACCACACAAATGTTAAAAGAGAAGTGTATTTCTTCACTTGACATCCAACGCATTGCATTTTAGTGATACCAAGAGTATTTCAGTGCTGATGCTGAAATATTCATGGTGTGTCACCATTCAAGGTCTGCCTGTCATGTTCTGACATTTTGCCCAAGTCAAAATCAAAACTTGACAATTTTTGCTTTCAGTCTCAAGTCAAGTCAGTTCTTTAGGGAGTCAAGTCTCATTTCAGTCAATCCATAGATAACTCAGTCAAGTCCTCTTTTTTTACTTAAACTTGCATTAATTGATCTTTTTTTAAAGATATATACGTAACAGCCTATTTCCTTCTCCCATGATGCAATGTAGGTATTAGATATACAGAGCCTACATACCCTTTAAACCAGTGGTCTCAAAACTTTTTTGTTTTATGAAAGACAATATTTTCATTTTTCAGAGGTGGGGGATAAATACAATTGAATAGAATGGTACAGCCGGCATAAATACAAATATAAAGTGCATAAAAAATACAACTCACCATAACACTGAATCAGTGGGAGCCCTGAGCTTGTTTCTTTGCAACGAGAAGGTCCCATCGAGGGGAAATCGGAGACAATGTCACCCGAAGTGTGTTCTTTATGTCTAGTCTACTCTGTGATTTTGTTTTGGTGGCAGTCACTGCAGAAAACACACCTTCACAAAGATAGGATGTTGGAAATGGAAGCAGAGTGCTTTTGTGGCGATCTTAGGATATTCTGCCCTGACTTAAATCCAGAACACCGACAGAGTCGTTGTCTCAAACATACCTTCAAGGTCACCATCACTTGCGTACCAAGACAAGCCTTGACAAGTCTTGACATGCATAAAACACGTAGGGACAAACGAATGTAATTGGAAGATAATCTGGTCATTTTTCCAAAATAAAACATCTTCCAGATTGCTAAATAAAATAAGGAAATAAAATGATAACTAAATAGAATAAAAATAACTGATTATATAGAATATTCTGTGTGGACCAGCATCAAATGACCCACGGACCGGTTCCGGTCTACGGCCTAGTGGTTGGGACCGTTGCTTTAAATCATATTATACAGCATGTACTTACATATGGCACTTAATATACTAAATTATGGTACATTCAAATCACACATTGCAGTAGGATTTAGGGCCTTGCTTTAAGTAAAAGCAATGTAATGTGTTACAGCTAAAGTCACTTTAAGCTGTATTTCATGTATGAAAGGTGCTATATGAATAGTTTTTGTTATCATTATTATTATTTTTGTTGTTGTTATTATTATTAAAAGGGTTGGGTTCTTCTTATAAAATTACACATCCAGCAGACATGGAGCAATACTGTCATTCATTTGGAATCATGTTTCTGGTGACCTAGCAAATGCAAGTCCAGTATTCGCTCTTCTTTTCACACTGTTTTGGTCTCCACCACCACTTGAGGGAAATATGTGGCCCTTACACAGTTTCAACTTAACAGCAAATATAAGGCAAAACCTGAGTCTTAATTTTTGTCAAAGTCAAGTCAATCTTTGCTCTTAAATACTAAGTATTATTGTACTGTGTAAGGGTTTTAAGATGATTCTGACTGGACAATCAGGTTTTATGATGAATTGAGATTCTGTTAAAAGCTATCTCACCCAAACCTTTAGTTTGAAAGAGGTTGGTCTATTGATCAATACGTGAGGCGTATCCCTACTCTGGTGTGTGAGATTAACATATATAGGCACACATACATATCACAATTGATACTCCTTTGTGTATTCTTGGGTAAAATGTAGTTGACGTGTTCTCAGTATGACCTGGTATAGAAGAGTTTCACGCAGTCTTTGTGCTACTGAAGTGAGCCAACTTATGAGCTAATATCTGTTTAAAAGGAGGTCAGAGGGGGGCGGATTGCCATCGCTTCATGCTCACTCAATCCATAGATAACTCAGTCAAGTCCTCTTTTTTTACTTAAACTTGCATTAATTGATCTTTTTTTAAAGATATATACGTAACAGCCTATTTCCTTCTCCCATGATGCAATGTAGGTATTAGATATACAGAGCCTACATACCCTTTAAACCAGTGGTCTCAAAACTTTTTTGTTTTATGAAAACACTATTGGGGCTTCATCTTCAAGGGAGGTTGTTCATTCTCACGTAAACATCTGTGGTTGGAAACTGTTGGTAATCCTCTGCGTAACCAGCAACCTTGAAGAAAAAACACCCTTGAACTCTTGGATATCTCTGATGTTGAGTTATTTTGGAATGAAAAGTTGTAAATCACTGCTTTTGATGTTCTCTCAGCCTGCCTGATCTACTGCATATACTTCTGTGTCAATTATTGTCTTGTGGCTTGTAGAGCATGGTTTCACATGCAGTTGAAGAAACCATTTTATTAGCTTTATTAATGTAAGACTTGTGCAAGACCAGTGCAAGTTTTTTCATTGGAGAAACAGCAAGAGAGGTCCCCTTTGTGCCGGTTGTGGTCGAAGTGCATTGTGGTGTATTTCAGATACTGTTGGTGGAGAAACTGAGAAATCCTGACTCTGACTCCAACCACTGACTTAACAGGTTTAAAATTTTTTGATTAGTTGCATATTTATGTCAGTACCACAGACTTATTTTGATGTGATGGCGTGCTGTCTACGTTCTGTTTAGCCGGGCGAACACTGTATGGATTAAGCCCGATCTTGGCCCCAAATAGGTTGCCCCGATGAATTCAGGCTGAATTTATGCCAAATCGGTTTTCATTTAGTGTAGTTTGAGGGAGTCACAACACCTGATTAACTGCATAACCAATCAACAGTTGCGCTCATGGTTGAACAGATATCTGGCATGACAGAAATTTCGCAGTGTGAGCATCATTGAGAAGGCCAGATTCAAAATGGAAGTGTGAGTGAAGCAACATACAAGAGGATGAAACAAAACAAACACCCTATTTAGGCAATACAAACTTGCATTAGATTCGCCAATATGTATTAGTCTGTATGTATGTGTTATGTACTCCTCTTTGGGTAATCTTTGTGAAAAACTACAGTGCCCAGCTGTAATTTATTTGTGACCATTTTTTGAGATTTATGTCCTCAGTAGGAACCAGCAGGCTTGGACAAATTAGGGAATTCGGGAACTCTAGCCCATAAGAACCCACGGTGACACAGGTGTCACACGTCCAAATTTTCCTAAAACATGAAATAATCCGAGTTCTCAACGCCCAATGTGACACATATGTAACATTTGAGATCTTGGACAGTAGGGGGTGGTGACATAGAAATGTGTTCTATGTGGTCTATTTAGTCTGTCTTATGTCCCCCATAATTTTCCTAAAAGCAGAAATGGGTCCGGGTTCTTATGGGCTAGATAGACAGACTGATGTATTTATGGTTTTGAGATTTATCAAAAAATAGAAAAATGCAGAATAGCACCACCCTATTTCTTTTATGGTGTAAAAGCAGAAATCCAGAATGTTTTCATTTCCAGTGACTTAGTTGACTTTATTGGCCCTGTCAACCAGAACCAGTGTGACCCACGTCTTAGTAGCAGAGTACAGACAGCATCTCCAACCAGGGCAAATGTCTGTCTTTGATAATGCTCCACCATGTAAATTGATATGTTAATTAGTTCTTTATCAAAATACATAACAGATAGCAGGCTTAAAGTTGCTAATTGATTAGTTTTATATAAATATAACTTACTGCTTACGTGCTTGTTTATAAAATCGACCATTAAAGGATAACTCGTTTTTTACAACCTGGACTTTATTTGTAGCATTAAATACGACCATTTACTCGCCCAGACAACTTTGGTGGCATTTGGAGTCGTTTTGAAGAAATTAGCAAAACTCGTTCATATTCCAATATTTTGTTATGATATGCTGGTGCTATTCCCCTCTGAGCGCGTGGTGGCATGTTATCAACATCCAGCGTCTCTAGACAACTACCCCTGATGTGGATGATGTCATTACCGAAAAGCCGCGCGCTGCAAGCAGCCAGCCACAACACGGCTAACTCTGCGGCGGTTGGCTACGAATACGCAATAATGAACCATAGATGTGCCAAACTACAGCTAAACTAGCCGACCGCCAGCTCAGATTATGCCCCGAGTACTTGCATTATACGGATGTACGCGCCGCTCCTCTGGGGCTAATTTCTTCAAAACGACTCCAAATGCCACCAAAGTTGTCTGGGTGAGTAAATGGTCGTATTTAATGCTACAAATAAAGTCCAGGTTGTAAAAAGCGAAAGTTATCCTTTAAATACAAGGTGAAGTCTGACATATACGTAGCTGGAAATTTTAATCAACTAGTTTTAATGAGAACAATATTCTTTTTCAGGCTGTATTTATCTGAAGGAATGATTTAGCAGGACTTCTGTGTTGCAGCTGTTTTAACACATTCACAGCTGTGGAGCTTCACAGCGAAACCTTTGGTTGTTAAACCAGCAGAATATAATTGTTGGAGCTCTTTCTCGAGTATTTTTATTTCTGTGTTCCCCCAGTTGATTTTCAGTTTCCTTAAAATGTGCATAGCTGTAGGTTAGTGTTGATAAACTTGACTATTTTTGTTCCTGACTTGAACCTGCTGCTGGCTGTGAGTAATTCTCATCTGGCTCTGTAGGCCAGGAGAGGGTACTGTTCTTCAACTTTTCTACCTCTGCTTTGCAACAAAACTGCTTCTACACACACTATTACACAGTTTAAGCCAATACTGCTGATTCATAACACCACCATAAATGGAGCAGAGCCACGTAAAATCCATAGGTCACCTCCCCCAAACTTAACAAGGCTTTTTTAGGCCATTTATGCGTTGATATACTTTTTAATTTACTTTAAAGCCCTAAACTCTGACTCACCAGCACTTTATAGAAGTACAGTGGGGTAGCTGCAAGTCTCGCTATATGGTTATACTGTCATTCTGGTGTTTCATTATTATCTTTTATCTTTGTTTTATTGTATTTTACTGTTATCTTCCTCGCTGTTTGATATATTTTATGTACTGTGTGTATTTTACAGAATGTGTTTGTGTACGGCGTTTGATTTAAGCCCTACGCTGAGGCACATTCCTATGTTCAGCTATGTTGGCGCGTCAATAAAGTAATGAATCTTTATGTGGCCAGTCAAAGCGTACTGGTGGCGACTTCGCTGTAGCGTTTGTGCACGCCTGCCAATAGTATTTCAACTTGTCATCACTCAGAGGAATAGAGCGCGCTGTGATCCCGATAAGAGACCTGCGCTGCTCTGGAGGGATTGAATGGAGAGCCTGGTTCAATTAATCAGAGCCCTATCCCTGTCTAATTGTGCCAATAAGGCAGCAGCTGTGAATGGGTCGGAGGCAGGACTGACGTGCTGATAGCCGTCACCTCGGCGACGGAGAGAGGCGTTAAATATTCATGCTTGTCAATCACCTCATGCCGAGCGGGTCTCTCTCTCTTCCTCTCTCTCTTTTTTTTTTCTACACACACACCCACCCTTCAATTTATTTATTTTAGATGGCTTCAGTGGTGAGGCACAAAAGCAGGCATACTGTACGTTGCCATAGCGGCGATACAGAGGATCAGTGGAGGACCTCGCTCTTTTTCCTCACCGGTCTTGCTGCTATCAGCTGATCTTAAATACCCACCTTTCACCTCTCTGATTCTCTGTTTGCGTATATGCTTAGCCTCAGAGCTCGGCCTCACCTGTCCAACCCCCGGCTCCCTCTTGTATCTTTGCCTCCTCCAGGCTCAATCCTGGTTTGAAAGCCCTCCATCGATCCATCACTCTTACCTTTTCTCCTGTTCTCTCTCTCTCTGTTGCTTCCTATCAATCTTGTTCCATCCCTTCTCTCTCTTTTCCCACCCTGCGCAATCTCTCACTCTCCGCCCCCCCTCCCTCCTTCTGTCTCTACACTTCCTCTCCGTCTTTCTTACCCCCTCCCATCTCTCTCTCACACTCTTTTCTGCCCCCATCCTTTTACCTCACTCTCTCCTCCTCCTCCCTCCCTCTCTCTGGGATGACTGGCAGGAGTCTCTGGCTCTCCCACAGGCCACCTGTCTCTGTCCTCCTCACAGCTCCATTCACTTGATTTTTTTTTTAAAATGTTTTATGAATGATGGCCATCAGACAGACGCAGGAGGGACGTCGTCCCGGAGAGCCGAGGTGTCGCTTCGGGGAACAAGACTCCTCTGTTGTGTCTGAAATGTGTCACTATGGAAATGTGTGTTAATCGTGCGCCTGTGTAGCTCTTGACTCCCGGTGTGTTGGGTTCATTGAACTGTTTCCTAGTGATGGAGTGGAGGCACTTCATAAGGCTAGAATGGGATTACACCCTTACTGACTTGTCAACACCCCTGGCTCATTTAACTTGCCAAGGATAATAGATATGCCGACAAGATGTGTTGTCTGAGTGGCATGTTTTGACACTGTGCATCCAGGGCAAAATACCTTTGAAAGCTCAAAAACCGCCTGTGAAATTAAAAATGACGAGGCAAAACATGCCAACTCTAATTACAGCACCCCCTTGTACTATTTTTCTTTTTTTGTTCTTGAATTGTCATCGCACACTTACAAGTGAATGTGACTTCTACACTATCTCCCTTGAGCGTCTGCGTGTGATTGGTAGAAAGTCGTACGTGCAGTCTAAGCAAGAAAAATAGAAACGTGTTGCTCAGAAAACAAGCGAGCGCGCAGCCTGAAGCAGCAGAAAATGTCACTTAGTGTTACTCTGTCTGTGTGATCATATATTAGGAAGAAAAGAAGAAAAATATTTTTGTGGTACAAATGGATGCAGTCCAACAGCTCAGAAATTGCCGTAAACTTGAGTCAACACTTCTGTGAAGCAGTCACAACAGAAATGTAACACTGTAGGCTTCATTTATGCAGGGATCATGCATGAGGTTGCATGCATCATATCCTGTTTTTAATTTGTTTTCATTTTGATTTTTTTGCCCCCCTAGTGCTACAAATATTTACATTCAGTATTCATTACTCTTTGTTTTAATTAGAAGTGAAACACTTGAGTTAATTCATTGATTGACTGTTGTTCAGATATAACATGAAACTTCTGAAATTATAATGGCATTATAATTGGCAGATTAATAGATAATAAAAGTAATTGTTAATTGCAACCATAGCTGTCAGTGTCGTGTGTGAGCAGTAGTGCTCTAATGCACTCATGAGCATTTAAATGTGATAACTGGATAGTTTTTCACTTATGTTGACATCTGATACGTTTAAAGACATTTACAGTAGTTTGAGAAGTGAAATTTGTTAACAAAGCTGGCTGGTTATAGACCTCTTCACTAACTGGATCACTTGGGAAAATCTGGCTGGGAAAAAAAAATCAATGTAGGCAATGATGAGCATGAGCAATAATTTTCTGGACCTGAAATTTCTTTTCCATTTATAATCTGTGAGGATTTGTTTTCCAACCGCATGAATCTCTGTCCAGGCTGCTCTGCCTCTTTCTGTCCTATAGGGGGAGCTGCAGGGCTGGCAGTGATGGCTGTCTGCCATCCTCTCCCCCTCCTCCTCATCTCACAATAATCTGAGGTGACAGAGGTTCATATACCACCGCCACGCACCAGTGCCCTGTCCCCCAAGTCATGTGTCCTGGCTGCGCTTCCCCAACTGTGCCAGTGTTACGCAAGAAAAACTGACAGGGGGCACACGCCTTGTTTAGCCTGCAAGAGCTGGGAAATACATAGCACTCTGAGAAGTAGATGCAGTTCTCTAGCAAATTAAAATTAATAGGATTGTTGAGTAGATTTTCCCCTTCGGTAAAAGCAGGCCTTCCTTTGCATGTTGGCGGTCCCATTTTCAGCTATGATACTGAATTTGAAAGCATTCGTGCATGAGCAGGTCTGCAAACAAGCCGCAGCACCTCGGTGGCTTCAGCCTGTAGCTACTGTTGTCACAGTGCATGAAGAGGTGGATAGTATGTTTGCTCATGACCCTGGAGAACAAGATTCAGGTGGCTGTCGCGTGGGAGTTGGAGGGATTAATTATGTAATAAACGTAGGTGGGCAGTGACTCTCAGAAGAGAAAGGTTGATTGTTTTAGCAAGATGGCTGACCTGAACCCCTGAGGCGATGTTAACAAAAGAGTCTTGGTATTTAACTATTACGTGGCGTTTAAATAAAAACTGTCACTCAGAAATAAAACATTTTTCATAAGGTCATCCTGTACATACAAGGGTTTAAATGGCGTTTATCTCAACGTTTTGATTAATTCGCCTATCCCCGTGGATAGTGTATGCTTTTTTGTCTTCAATACCTCGGAGGCACCTAGAGAAAGAGGGAAACCAGGCCCAATTTGTCTCCTGCCAACTTACCAGGAGCAACTGCCAGATCTCGATGACCTTAAAGGCAATCCTCTGCCATTTATCAGTTTTATTAAGAAGAATTGCACTTGGCCAGGTCTGTCTCTGTGGGACGTGGACACTTATGCGTAGTTTGAACTTTTCCGATGCACAAAACGTCTGCAAGCACATAAACCAACTCAGCATTTATAATCTACACATTTATTTTATGGTCTTATTTACAACTTACATTTCGTACAATAGAAAGAGCTCTTAAACATTAAACTTGATACAGCATATTCAAGCATAATACTCAGGATTTGAATTTGGATCTGACGCTGTCCCCTAATGAAGGATATCACTTACATTTCTGCCTAAATCAAACTAAAATGCATTTTATTGACTGAATATTATCTGTGAAAAGTACCAATAGACTGATCAATTTTCTAATTAGCGTTCTATTAACTATGAGCTGCAATGCCAGCAGTGTAAAAGAGACCAAGTATAGAATACGTGGTCTATAGCTGCTGTGCCTTCATCATTCTTTTAGTGTTTGGATGATATGCTGTGTAAAATTTAAAGTGTTAATATTACATGAAGCAAACAAGATTTTTTTTTTCTTATTTTCTGCATCACTAACTGAATGCATATAGGTTCCCGTGGCAACAAACAACAATGCGATGCATACTGTTTGTACTGCCATGATTACATGGCTTCGTTCAGCGACATATTTAACAAAGCTCAGCAAATTTGCATACATAATGTATTCCCTCAGCAGAAAATCTATGTTGCTCTTAGCGAATATCATCAGGAATTAGTGAAAGGGTGGTACTTTTAGTTAATAAATATAACCTGGAGAGATGGTCGTAGAAGCTCAGGCGAGGGGAATGATGAGAATAAAAAGGGGAAGGATTTGATTGGCTGGGGAGAACCGTTGGAATGGGGAAGATATAAAACTCAGAAAACAACAAAACCAGACAGGACTGTGACAGAAGCATGACAGCAGGCAGATTGTAGTATGTTTTCACATCATTTATCGACAATATGGTTCTGTCTCGGTCTAATTTCACTGTGCCATAGCCACCTACCACAGTTTTGTCCCCAAAGTTCTTTTCCAACATGTCCTCATGCTGAAACGACTGAATAGGTCGTTTGCCAGTGGCTCCTAAATCGACATATATCACTGCTGGAGAGTAGCAGCAGAACTTCGTCCAGTCGTTATCAGTTTGACCCATCCATCCACCCCACCTTCCTCCAAATGTGGACGTTCTCGCTCTTTTTACTCCATCACCTGGCTTCCTCTTCTTCTCCCGCCATTATTATGGTGTGCTACAGGTCGCCACCTAACAATAAACGGCAATATGGGCTGTAATAACCTGTTTGCAAAGTCAACCTGTAATGTTTTTCTGTTTTTGTTTTTTTTCAGACATGCAAATAATACAAATGGTCACTCACTGGTGTGAAAAGCCAAAAATGGTCAAAATGTCAGCCCTTTTGGCCTGTTCACTGTGTGTGTGTGTGTGTGTGCATCTGTGCAGGATCATTGTGTGTTTTAAACACTGTAGCCGTGCCCGAGGTCAAGAGAAGGAGGAACATCTGTCCGTGAAAGAACGTTACTGGTGGTCTGAAGGACAAATCGCGCTTTTGGCCAGATAGCCTTGAATCATGATGCATGGGACTGTGTGTGTGTGTGTGTGTGTGTGTGTGTGTGTGTGTGTGTGTGTGTGTCCATGCTGAGGTGAAATTTATGCCTGTATTTGAGCAGGTGCATGGCCAAATTTTGTTATTGCCTGCATGTGTGTGTTCATATGTTTGTTTCTGTGTGTGCGTGTGTGTGTGTGTGTGTGTGCGTGTGCGTGTTTGAGCCAGAGTTAGACAGCCAGCAGTGTTTGATTGCTGCCCCGTTAAGAAATAATAGATTGTACAGTTTTTGCACATTACACACTCTATTTCTTGCAGTCTTACACACACACACACACACACACACACACACACACACACACACACACACATTCCCCTCACTTCTCTCACACACACACACCCATCCATACACGGCGTCCCACCATATTCTCCTGCTCCTCACAGCTGGGCCTGAGGAAGCAGTAGTGACATATGGGCAAGCCAGCCTGCAGCATCACTCAACTCAACCTGCCAAGCTGAACACAAACACCCTCCTCCCTCTTCAGATCAATGGCACTCCCTTCCCTCCCCTTCCCTTCCTTCCTCTACCACCATCCCTTCCTCCTTGCCCTCCTGGTCTAACGCCACCATCCCACTATCCACTCCCAGCTCTCCATGCCTGGACTGGCTTCTGCCTCGTATAATGTGGCACAGTTTGCCTCTGACTGAAATTTGAGGAGCATGTTCATTTTTAATTTCCTGATTCTTAAAATTCGAATCAGAAATAGATCGATTTCAACCTTGCCCAATGCAGCAGTCGTCATGGATGCTTAAATCCTGCAGGCACACAATTTACAATTCAAATCGGACAAAATCGATTGCTGCACCACTGGTGTCAACAATACGCAAACATGGCCCAGAACCTTAAATGACATGTCCAACTGCAGTTATTCTTATACCTGCATCCATTCGTGGAACTATTTTGAGATGAAGCGTTGTTATGCATTTTCTGGGTGTTAACCACTCATCTTCAGGTTGCATAAGTTAGAGAATTGAGAGAATGCTGTTCCCAGACAAGAGGAAAGAACTGCACACATGTGAGACACCATATCAGATACACCTGTCAGCCGAGCTGTAACATCTGGTGATAATGGTGGAATTTAGTGAAATGCTATTGGAACTCCATGGATGCATGATTAGGATAAACATTGTGAAAGACAGTAACAGCTTTTTCCGCCTTGCTAAGAGTCTGGTCCATCTGGTCTGTTTACCCATCCAACATTTGGTCCAGAACAAGATATTTGTCCAAATACTGGTCACACCTGGTACGGATATTTGTGGTTCCCAGAGAATGATTCCTGATTTAGTAACCCCTTGACTGTTTATAAAACATTGTCCAACACTTCAGTCCATTTGAAAGAAGCTTGAAAGCTATATTTCCAGATCATCATTCGGATTAGATGTTCATGTCCTCTGAAGATGTTGGTGTTTTTTCTCAACCTTGTTAGTGTTATTTCTTCAAATCACTGTTGCCTTGCACAAAAACGAAGTGCATATGACATTCAACTGCAAAGAATACACATATTATTATTATTACTAGTAGTATATATATTATTAGTAACAAACAGTAATGATTATTAGATTATACAGTAACAGCTCACAACCATAACATTTTAGTTTGGATACAGAAATATTAAAAATAACACCAACACTAGGTCAAAACGTCCAGTTGTCTTTGCTGGTTTTCTACCTGTTGTTAATATTAGCCCATTATTGTGCTTGTGCTATATTGACTAAAACTCTGACAGTTTTGAGTGAGGGACTTTTATTAGTAGATGCACCCACAAGCACAAGAAATAACCAAATCTAATGGGCCACAATTTAGCTCTTACATTCATGCTTTTACGGGGAACCATAGCCCCGCCAATCTACGTGCATCAGTATGCTTCATACAAAGTGCTTAAACTAATCTAAAATCCCACCTTTCCAGTAATAGAACTTTGGTGGGCCGCATCCGCCATTTTTTTTTTTTTTCACTTTCCGAAAGAGAAAATCCAACAAGTTCACCCACTTGAGTGGCGAGTTGAGCAAAGGAGCTTCTCAAACTACTTCCCACACTTTTCAGTACAAGCAAAACACCATGAATGTCTTTGAGGAAAATTGCAGCTATAATGGACATCGCAGCTTCTAGGTGGCACCATACCAGGCTTTCCTGTTCTTTAAAACGTGTGTGCGAGGTGTAAGTGCAGCATCTGTGGTGGTTAAAAGTCAGTGTGCTGGCCTAATGCTGCCTCTCTGTGGATGCTCAGTGAACGCCTGGCAGCTCCCTTTGCCCACTCACGGCAACCTCAGAGCTGGTGTTATGTCACATCTCCAGCTGTAGCCGCTGCGACATCTGACCAATCAAATCCTGCCACACGCAGAGTAAAAATGGCCTGCAGGTGTTTTCCCCCCACTGGAAGCAGAAGTGGGATGCTTATTGGTGGGCTGATGTGTCAGGGTGGGGTAGAAAGGTATTCTGGGTCTTTTCCATGAGTCAAGTTGTCAGTGATGAATTGCGCTGGGCAGGGCAGCAGTAGGGGGGAGAGTGAATGGGCTTGTTCTTGTTCAAGTAGATGTGATTAAGGAAAATTACCATATTTAGCTCCTTGTAATTGGATAGTGTTGACATCCAGATGGCTAGTCAAGAATTTAACTTTTTAAGACTCACGGATTGAATAATAATAAAAATAAACTTTATTTGTAAAGCACCTTTCATACGGGAAATGCAGCTCAATGTGCTTTACAGCAAAGAAATTTCATGCACCAAGTGCTTTATATAAATAAAGACACAGAGTGAACATAAAAGCAAGGATAGAGAATTAATGGAAAACAAGATAAGTATAAATCCCTCTTCATGATATAATAAAAATCAGATTAAAAAAAGGATGAAAACAAAAAAGAGAGAATGCATAAGATGGAAAATAAATACCCACCAAATAATAATAATTCAATAAAATTCAAAATAGATCAGCCATGATTTAGCTACAGCTCATGTTAAGAAATACATGCTTCTACTTTCTTATTTTGCCTCCATTACGTAAAAAGAAAGAGTTTGAGGTGTTGATCTGTCTGGAAATGACACAAACCTGTGCCTCGACTCACCAAACATGTATTTTGTAACTGCCTCACAATTCATACAGTAGATAAAAGTAAACGCAGCCCATTTGTCTCCTCTGGATTCCATGGCAACGGCGGAAAATTTGGACACAGAGAAGCATCACTTTAACCCCGCTGAAAATCACTACGATTCTTCAATAGTCGCAAAATCATTCAGTGAGATTACCTGAGCTCTGAGTTTCCTACTCCTCCGTACTCTGCGCCCGATTCCTTTTTCATGGAGTCAGAACTGGCTGTGCTCAGTCGGGCATTATGAAACCACTTTGCTTATTACGTATATTTAGAAACACTATCATCGAGCAGCATGGTTGCAATAAAGCTACACTATGCAACTCTGGCTTTATTTGCGCTCCAGATCGATGGAGAACTGGTAGAATGTGAGGTTAATTCAGGTTTACTGATACTCGCTGGCACTAAAGCATATTCAATTAGTCGAACAGAGCGCTCGGCCACTCTCTGCTGCTGGTTCCTACATTAATCTGGCAGAGAGAATTAAAAGAGGGTTAGAGAAAAGCTGTGTGCACTGACAAGACTTGGATTTAAATTGAAGCTGGATGCACTAAAGAGGCTTGAATTTAGATTGAAGCCGGTTGTCTTTTTTTTCTGGTCTGATAATGTCACACTGGTGTGAAGGATATTCTACTGGGGTTGCGGTGATATAAATACTGTGAGACCATCTGAATATGATATACAGTTAATATCATGGTAGCTGTCACTTTGATGTGTCTGGGTGTGTTAAGTTACTGTCAGCAACATTGCAAACCAATGAACAGGACTGCTGCACGGCAAAACTTATTGTGCCTTCAACCTTTATTGAGTTAAAACAGACATTCCTCTTGTTATATCTATAAGCAGTTTCTTATCCAGAAAATGTACGATCTCACAATATACAGTATACTTCATCAAGTTCAAGTTTTATTTGTAGAGCAATATCTCACAAAGAATTTAGGTGTCTTACAGAGTAAACAATATTTAAAACAATATATACAACATAGAACAATGTGAGAGTTAAAAGACAAATGTGAGATGAGAGATTACGCACTTAAACACCCACACAACAAAGTTAAAAATTGCTAATGCAGTATAAAAGCACATATACCATGACGGAGGATATTTAAGAATCTCATGGCTTATAGGAATCTAAAATTCTGACCTAATTTGACTTTACAGCAAATGTAAGAAAATGACTTTTGTCAGCGGCACGCAGGACAACGCTGAACACAATATAAACAAATAAAAGCTAAACGCAGCTAATGAGTACTCAAATATACGTATATTCTGCGGACATTCAACTCTATCGTATCTCACAGCACAGCGCTGCCATATTGCAGGGCCATCTTGGGTGCAACATTTTGTTTGACACCATGATTTTTTTTAAAAATCGATTCACTAATTGTGCCTTCGAGGCTGAAGTCTGTACAGTAATTTTACACGTTATTGCTGCCCTCTGTAGCAGTCAGATGCAGCTGGTGACAACATTGTCGCAGTATGTTATGCCAGTTTACCAACATTTGCCATGATAAACAGTATTAATGCTGTGCTGGCATTAATATATTGTGCATCCTATCATGAACTGAAATATTGGTCAAATTTTCCCCTGTCGGTGGCACTAGATGAAAAGCTACAGCCTCTGCAAAGTCCTTTACATTCTTCTTCTGGATACAATGAAGGTCTCAAGCTACATTTTTTAGAGCAACCCATCTAATAGTAGATATTTCATTCAGGATTAAAGAAGCAGTGACAGACCGCCAGCTAGATAGAAAACTTGACAAACGGCAAAACCTCTCATCGCCCCAACAAAAGCGAAACAGTAAATTAACATACACGCTCTGTGCATTCCCACACTGGACTCATAAAGAATGGATGCTGCTTAATATATTTTTCATCAAGGAGTTTGTACTGTAATTTCATCACAACAAGCAATATGTTCCAACGTATTAGAATGTAGTTTTGTGCACTTTGGTTGCACAAGCAGCAAAGTGGAGAGCAATCATATAGGCAGCTGATTTATGCTACTTTTCCCTGATAAGGCTGAATATAAAGACTCATATGAGCAGGATCCTGATGCTGTGATGTGAAGCATCTTCTGCTCGGCTGGTCTAACATTAACTGCGTGTGTGCGTGGGCGTGTGTGTGTTCATGTGTCCGATGTGATGCAGCTGTAGCATGGTGGCGGAGAATATTACTAGCTCGAAGTGGAGCAGCGTCTGCATTCAATTTTTTATGTGTCCTTGCGTTGGATGGACACACATCTGCACATACAAAATACTAGTAAGATGCACGCGACACCCCCACACACGCGACAATACACACACCCACTCTGGCGTCTTTTCATCTTAACACGGCTCCTTTAGAGTGAGTGGCACTCGGCTGTCTTGTGGGACATATGGCTCAGTGTGACCTGCCAGTGTCCTTCACTGTTGTTGGCTTCGCCCCAAAGCCCCCCAGGCTGCATTCTCCTGCTCTGCCCTGCAGTTAGTCCCACCTTCTGACACTGGCTCTCTGTGTTCACACCAGCTCTTTTATGTCCCGATGTTGCATTTCAGTTAGACGCTGGTCTCAAAAGGACACATTCAAAGGCACAGCAGTCTCGCATCAGAACACAGACAAGGCTGTTTTCCACAGATTCATGTCAGTAAGGATACATAGAGGACAGTGGCTTCAGTCACTTTAAAGCCATTATTTGGCATTTTTTAAAGTTGCAATTTTTTTTTTTTTTTTTTTTTTTTTTGGCCAGTTGGGTGCAGAAGAACACCGCAACTAGATGAAATACAAATCTGCTGCATATAAACTCGGGGGCCACTTTATTAGGTACACCTGCAAAATCTAATGCAATCTAACACAACAGCTCAGCCATAAATTTTACTTTAACAAACACAATAATGTTCACTTTTGGTTGGCAAAGAGGTATTTCTTTTTAATTTGTGTTTATTAATGAGATTGTAGGGCGCAGGGGTGTTAAACTGGACTATATTATATTGAGCGGTGTTACAGTAATAAACACATACTGTAATTAACACCTCTCTGAAAGTTTTACCCCAAAGAAATGATTGAATTAGATTTTATCGGTGTACCTAATAAAGTGGCCATGGAGTGCATTCTTCTTTATAAAGTTGTGTTAATGTATTAACTGTATAAACTGGCTATTTACACATTAAGCAGACATGGTGCAACATTTACATGGATTTTAAGTCCATCTCTCCTTTTAGCTCTGCTTTTGTCTCCACCACCTCCTGAGAAAACCACCTGGGTCTTTAAATCACTGGGTAGGGTGCAGAGGGACTTATTTGGGCTTTTTGCTGGAAACAGCTGCCTGCTACTGCTGGAAACTGGGCTGATAAGAACAACATTTGCTAGCCATGAGCTAAAAAAGGCTAAAATGCTACATGCTCTCAGTTGCCAGTTGTATCTGGTAAGATACAACAGTCGAATACAGCAACACAGCTTTCACCCATCAATGCATCACAGTGTGTTCCTTTGAAAGGAAAGTCATCATGAATTTCTGCAGTGACTTTTTATTTCTTAGCACATTTCTTGGTGTTCTGGGGCCCAGTGCCAACAAAGAACTAGCTTTGGTGTTCAGTCAAGATTTATAGGTTTGTACTTTACAGTATATGCTGTATTTTCTGAGAGTAACTGTGATGTTTCAAAAGGACCAGTGCCTCTGATTAGTGTGGCACATTCTCCCATTTATTTTCCCCCAAGTCTCACTTTTATGAATTCGGGGACTGTGGGGCCAACTGTGCCGGAGCTGTGAAATGTGGTTTATTTCTTCTACATACATTTTTTTCCTTTTCTTTTTCTTTGCAGTTTGCAGTTCCTCCAGATCAGACGTAATGCATCACACGATGAACTGCTGTGGATGTTAGAAGTTTTAGAATTCCTGCTTTGTCTCTTACCAAGATAAGCCACTTCTGTTGAACGATGTGTGTTAAGACTTTAAAGCATATGATGTAACTGGTAGCCTGTGGATTGCATCTGACCCCACATTAACCTCAAATACATTTCTTGGATGAATTTAATCCACTTGGTTGTTGCTTTGATCAAAGGTCTGTCAGTTCATTTATGATGTTGGGAACCTTACTGACACCTGCTATGCATCTCCTTTGTGTTTGTTTGTCTGTTTGTTACCAGCTTTTTTAATCATTTCAGTCTATTCTAAAAAAAAAAAAAGACAAGTTAGATAAAATCACTAAAAGATCAATTTAGCCACAGCTGTTTCCACAGTATTGCAGACATTAATAAAGCATAATGTGAACACAATGGTTCTTTGAATGCAGCGAAGAGGAGGACAAACAGTGCATAGCTGCATGTTCATATTCTGCACAGAGCGTCAGGCTGTACTTCAGGAGCGTGTGTTTGCGTACTGACCTTGTGCTTTCTCTCTGTGTGCAGGTACACCCTTTGCTGATGCGCGAGAGGCGCTCAGAGTCTCACAGGAACAAGCTGCTGCGGCGGACAGTCAGCGTTCCTGTTGAGGGACGGCACCATCCCGAGATGGGTGAGCAGACAAACCTTCAAGCAGCTTTAATTCTAAAATATTCGAATTGAAGTCTCAATCAAGGTCCATTTTACATTTTCCAGTTATTAAAAAATACATCAAAAGGCATCAGATCAAATTAAACACCTCAAGGACGTATCTGTCTGACTTCATGGAAAGACTTTTGGGTGATGCCGTGGATGTGTCTCAACTTTAATCCACTCCACTTCCTTCATGTCCATTTTATTTTTCAAAACTTCATCACCTTTGCTACTTTAGGTTAACTTATAATAGTCGATAGTTGCATAGCAACGACAGTGATGTAAAGCTCTTTGCATCCTCTGAGCCATTACTCTCTCTGTTACTAGCAACGTTCACAGCAGCACTCTGCATCTGAGCGGAGATAAAAGCATCCCATCTGATCAGAGCTTAAGGCAGCTGTTTTCCTTCTGCCAGACTTTGCCTAGCTTTGCCTTTTGTCAGGTTGGGTGATTTATCAGTTATCTTGCTTTGAAATGAAATTCATTTAATGATACCTTGATAATCATGCATATCTTTCAAGTTCTCTCTCTTTATTTCTACCTCAATCTATATTAGTTTTAGTTATCTTTCTCTTTTGCTTCTTTCTTTATGCTTTCAAAATGTTTCTTCTGTGCTTTTATAACGCCGTATTGTCCTCTCAAACTCTCCTCGGACTCTATGAAACTGACCCTCTGATTGCTGCCTCCCTCTGTTTGTTTTGCCTGACTCAGTCTCTCTGGGCCCTCTACAAATGTCTCGCTCAGTTTCTCCCTCTTCCTTCACCCTCCACCTCTCCGTCTCACTCAGCTATTTTAAGGGCCTCCCTCGCGACGTCCTCCGCCTGTGATTCTGCCGTTGCTGCCACCTCAGCAGTTGTGCTGATTCATCTGGATAAATATTTGCCTCCGTTTTCACGGGTGGCTCTCTGACCTCGAAGCGGTCAACCACTGACACATCAGTTGACACGGCCCCGCCACACTTTGACACATGCTGACATAGCAATGCTACGTTATATTGCCCGCGTGTAAGTATATTGTTAACACATTCAGATATGTTAGTGTGCTACGCTACAGGCCATAATGCACTGACACCATTACGGACCATCTGTGGTGACTGCGCCCAAGAGCCAAAAGAGATTAATGGGCCCCAGGCAATTAGTAATTATCAGATCAACAAAAAAGCAAATGGAGGTTGTCATAAGGCCACAGTGAGAGATGAAGTCTACAGGGAGACTCATGACCTATTTTATAAAATCCCTGACACATGACACTGAGCTGATGAAGGTTCAGTGACGATGCTAATTCAGTGTGAATAAGAGTTTTGTGCGCATCAGGATTGTTTAATGAGTCATTGTGTGAAAATGTATGATAGCGTCTATTTATTTTGAACTAAAATGGTGCAAATTTTGTACTTTTGTCACACATTTAAGGCATAAAGTGATTAGAGGTGTGTTTGCTGAACTGGTGCTGCTCACCGGCCAACAGGTCACACTGGTTACTGGGCAGTTTCTCATTTTGAATATTACTATCTGTTTTAGTTAGAGTGCCTGGAAAAGAGAATTTGATTCATTAAGTACATTAATTAATTTAAAAAAGCCCATAATCTCTACAGTTTGTGCAAGAGTACAACTTGGAGTCAGTTGAGATTGTGCCTAGAATATAAAAGAATTGTTCAACGTGTTGGGAAATTTGCTTGCTTACTTTCTTGCCAAGAGTTAGATGAGGACACTGATAGCACTCTCATGTCTGTCCACTAAATATAAAGCTACCCCTAGTAGCTGGTTAGCTTAGCACAAAGACTGGACACAGGGGGAAACTGCTAGCCTTTCCCTCTTCAAAAGTATCGCAGTCTGCAGGCTTTATGTCAAAATGTTGCTGCATCGCATATTAAAGGCTCTTAATATGGCCATGTGCTCTCATAGATATCATAAAATCAGCACCTCAGATGACAGAATGTACAGTCGACATATGGTCGTCATACGTGGGGCTACATGCCGGACCATTTTTTGGCTGTGCAGTGTGACGTCTGGACCTGAAGTGACTGCTTACAACATAAGGTATAACCTCTGCAGGAGTATGACATACAGGGCAAAGCATCTTACAATAACAAAAACATCTCACAATAACAAAATTCAATGCATTTCCATTACGGGCGGCTTTGTTTTGAAATAAAAACTCTGGATAATGTCAGTATCAATTAATGGAAGAGTTGGTATGTGAGACTGAGAGTCAGGCTGATTCAGTATGCATTATGGTGTTCATAAACCCCTAAACTAGGCTTCCATTGAGCACATTTTGAAAACATTTAGGACCATTCACTCCTTTCCAAAGTGATGAATCAATTGTGTCATTCACAAAATTGAAAGGCATGACCTCGCTATCATCAATATATTCAAATTTTGACGGTTCAGAATATTTCCATGTGCTGAGAGGAGATTAAACTGCAGACGCTGCTGCCAAACGCCCATCCGTGCGTTTGTGACAACACTTATACGTCAGCCTTGGTTCATTATTCATCAGGGCGGTAAAAGCCTGCATTTCTCACAAGACATTGAGGAATGGAGACATTTGACGACAATCCCAGCTGGATGCCTGATGTAGTGACACACTCAGATGGAAGATATTGAGCTGTACAGTCAATCTGCGATTAGTCAAACACATAAAGCCTCAATAGGTTTTTTCACTCCTCTGTCGATGTCGCAACACATCAAGCGATGCAGATCATTTCGCTTTTTCACCCACTTGTGTGTACCTTTTATGTTCCAGAAAACATTTTACAGTTGAGGAGGTAATCAACGTATAATGAAGACATTAATTTTGCCAAATAATTACAGTGCAGCATAAGCATTTTATGCAAATATGATGCTTAATTAACATTTCATGATTGTAACAGGGGAAAATGACTTTACTTTACTGCAGACAAAAAATCGTTCTTCCTCTTGTG
The DNA here is from genome assembly GCF_017976325.1 of Chelmon rostratus. NCBI lineage: Eukaryota > Metazoa > Chordata > Actinopteri > Chaetodontiformes > Chaetodontidae > Chelmon > Chelmon rostratus. The sequence continues at coordinate 5,529,067 of NC_055665.1, forward strand.
TTTGTTTTCTGTTTAGCTGCAAACTTCTGTCTGCATTAATACTGATTGTATGGGATTATTGTATTTATGACTGATCATATTAAATACTACATTAAGTTTTAGCACGGAGATAGGAGCCTAAACGATACTGGATTTTTGAGGCTGATACCACATTTAATGTAAATTCTGGTAATGATGACCTGATAACCTCAGTTCCAAAAAAGTCAGGATGTGATTATTTGCTAATATACTCATTAGAAAAAAGTACAAAGACAATATATTTAATGTTTGTCCTCATCAGCTTTATTGTTTTTTGTAAATATCCGCTTATTCTGAATTTGATGCAGCAACATGTTTCAAACAAGTTGATACAGGAGCAACAAAAGACTGAAAAAATTGTGGAACGCTCCAAAAACACCTGTTTGGAACATTCCACAGGTAAACAGGTGGATTGGTAACAGGTATATATATATATATATATATAGTATCATGATTGGGTATAAAAGGGACGTCCTTGAAAGGCTCAGTCGCTCACAAGCGAGGATGGAGCGAGGTTCACCACTTTGTGAACACATGACTGGATACTTTCCAGCTAATTTCCGTAACATTATGAGATGAACTGTGCTCCAAACTGTTATATATGTTGTTGTCGGCAAACAAAAGTAAAATTTACATTCTTCCTCTCTCTCCCTCATTAACCTCTCCAGGATGCGATGTGATAATCCCCATTAATGAATTTGGCCTTTAATGTTTTGCATTCAAATTGTAAATTGACTTCATCTAAGTCTGCTCTGTTATTGAGAGAAACCTTATTATCTGAATGACTTAGCCGCGGGGAGAGAAAAATCGTAGCACTCCAAAGCTGATTGGTCGTTAACTTCGACTGAATAGTTTTTCAGCAACAGCAGTTTAAACATGCGCCGACTTCTCCCCCGTTTGTCCTTGTAGATCTCACTTATTCCTGTAGCCATCTCAGCTTAGCAGACAATTGTGATAAAGCAGGCTCAGCTGAGCAATTGTTCCAGTGCCCTTTACAATGAGTGACCTTTATACAATATTTTAATCGTGTACTTCAGCAGGGCTGCTGTTTCCTGGGTATCCTGAGCCTATTTTCAGTGCCTACTCATATGATTTTTCCAAGATTTAGATATAAATAATGCAGCATACTAGATTCTCCTAACCCTCTGCTGTCGTTCTCCCCATCCTGCACTTTCTATTATGTCTCACCACACGGCCTTTACCCTGTTCCCTCCCTGACACCATCCCACTCTGCTCACCCACTCAACCCACAGGCTACATGTCCCCTCCTAAAAAGAGGAGGATAAAACAGACGGACACAATAAATTAAAGACAGAAAGGACAAATCGCATAAGAAAAAAAGGTGTTAGACTTTGACTGTTGTTAGTGTTGAGACAAACATCATGAGTCATTTCAACCTGTCATTCCAGGACGACTGAAACAAAAGGATATAGATGATTTCTCTGCATTATTATAGTTTCTGTGCTTAAAGCCACATTCTTCTCTTCATCTGTAAAAGAAACAAAACATAATACCTCTATGGTGAATATTTACACCACATGCTCACCTGCTGCAGTCTGGACTGTTATAAGTCATGGTATTTAGTTTAATTTAGAGATTGAAAAAAAAAAACACACACTATTATCAGCTCTTTATTTTGTTGACGAGGTGTCATCTCTGGTAACGAGAGTTCGTACTTTGTTAAATCTGTCCCTACCTGCTGGGTGGCTAACGCTTGCTAACATCTGTGTGCAGATATCAGACTGATGTCGAGAAGTGCAGGAACAGCAGGAACACATGAATTAGTCTGCAAACGTGTCTGCTCTATCTGTCCAGAAACTGACTATTAAACTGGAGGCCCGCGCTCTGCATAGTTGAAGCATCTGGTAGTGACTGTATGGGATAACATGTATTTTTCAGTATGCAGACTGATGACAGCCACTTCAGTGATGCTGTAGTCTTCAGGAATCATTTGAAAGAAAATATAGATATAGATTTCATTTGTACTTTTTGTCGCTGACCACAATATATGAACGTGCTGTTAAGATATTGCATGCAGAGATGGCAGGTACAACTTCACGAGCCCACATCTGGTCATTGTTTTGCCAACACAGACTTGAAATACACAAATAAATTTGTCGCATTTTGCAGACCCAGCACACTGAGGCATGAATGGATGGCCAGCGGCTAAATGGGTTTTTCTGGTTAGAGAATTTTGCACAGCTGGATCTATGAATGTTTTAATATGTATTTGTCCTCTCTGAACTTGTCGTCACTGGAATCCATTGAAAAAAGAATCTACAAACTTGCAAGCCTACAAATGGTGAATATTTGATATGTTTGAGTATTGGTGGAGTTTCGCATGTGTTTGTGAATGCATACTGTATGTGTGCATGCCCCTCAGCTTCATGTGTTGCTTCTTTTGTGGTATTACTCAGCCTAAAAAATCTGGAAATAACAACCTTGGTAGAAGTCTTAGCCCCATATTCGGTCTTTAAATGTACTTGCAAGATGTTTCTTTATATGATTACATGAATGAGCCTTATATACATGTAGACCCAAGGTTGATTTGGGATGCTTTGCTGTTGTTGATCTTAAAATCTGTGACCTGAATATGCAGTAAAATTAGCCAACCAGCAACCTGCGTAATTCTTGTCTTGTTCCACAAACATTCGAAAGAGCTGCCAACCTGAACTGAACCTGCTGCCCTGGATTTTAAGGGTCTAACTGAGGGCTGGCAAGCTGTCAGGGTGTAAGTGTAGTCATTACATTTTTACTTTGATTTGGAACAATCTGAAAAACCAGACTGATTTATTAAGCAGGCCCAGGAAAAGTCAAAAAGAGACATAAAATATGCTTTACTGCTTAAATCTGCCTTTTAATTGTTAAACTGTATCATGAAGAAAAACTGGATTAAAAATGAATTCACAGCCTATTGCAGTGTGATATAGACCAGTATAATTAGCTGCTTCAGGGTTTCAAGCTCAGTGATAAGACTTCATTCAGACTGTTGTGACAATAGGAGCGTTTTGGGTCATTATGGGCTGGAGTAGCAGTGTTACTGTGCAGGATGACAGTTTATAAACCTTGTGATTCAGTCTCTGGGAAAAGTGAAAATCTGCCCCTAAGAAGCCTGGGCTTGTGTTTGGAGAGATTTGCTGAATCATCTGGCTGTCTTGCCTTTGGAACTGCGGATGAATACAAATGGTTTGCAACAGCGTTGTGTTCGGCTTTTGATGGACGCGGACACGGATGCCTCTTGAAAGCGAGTGTAGCACTTTATGAAGCTGCATGTCCGCTGGGTTGGATCAATAGAATATTTGAGTAAGGCTGCACTTTGCTAAACTGTTTTGTGTGTTTTGAATATTTTACTGAGTCGCATATTTTATCTTATGCAAACAATGAGTCATTGTCTTACTGGAAATCATCGAGAGTTCATTCTTGGAAGTTGTTGGAATTTACCCTCAAATTGGAAGCGTTTAACCAGGGTCAAACCAAATGTAGTGTTACTTGAAAATGAAAATGAGTCATCAGGTAACTCTTTGAAGGGATGACATTTGAATACATTTGTATTGTACAGTTTGTATTATGCAGACTGGAACATTTCAAAAGATTTAGAAACTGCCTGCAGGTTTTTTATTGGTACTATGACCATTCAAATAAAGAACGATCAGGTGCTTTGGTTATGGTTTATATTAACTAGTGGATGATGGAATCCTGTTAGCCACCCAATTAGCAAAACATCTTACCCTAAAAGTACACCAAAAATATCTGCTACTACTATGTACATACATCACATCCATAAATATATCACATACGTATAATGCTATACTTCATATAGCTAAGTCTATTATTAGAGCTGTGACTGCTACTGTGATTGTATCTCTGTCCACCCTCTCTATGCCACTGCCTCTCTCTCTCTCTCTCTCTCTCTCTCTCTCTCTCTCTCTCTCTCTCTATCCCTCTGCCTCTGCCTCTCTCTCTCCTCTCTCTCTGTCTCTTCCTCTCTCTCTACCTGTTACCTGTTTCACTATCTCTGCCTCTCTTTGTCTCTGCCTCTTTCTCTCTCTCTCTCCCTCTACCTCTGCCTCTGCCTCTCTCTCTCCTCTCTCTCTGCCTCTGCCTCTCTCTCTGCCTCTGCCTCTCTTTCTCTCTGCCTCTTGTCTCTCTTTCTCTCTCTGCCTCTTGTCTCTCTGTGTCTGCCTCTCTCTCTCCTCTCTCTGCCTCTCTCTCTCTGCCTCTCTCTCTCCTTCTCTCTCTGCCTCTGCCTCTCTCTCTCTCTGCCTCTGCCTCTCTCTCTCCCTCTGCCTCTGCCTCTCTTTCTCTCTCTCTCTGCCTCTCTCTCTCCTTCTCTCTCTGCCTCTGCCTCTCTCTCTCTCTCTGCCTCTCTCTCTCTGCCTGTCTCTATATGCTCTGCCTCTCTTTGTCTCTGCCTCTTCGTCTCTCTCTCTCTTTCTCTCTCTCTGTTTCTGCCTCTCTCTCTCCTCTCTCTCTGCCTCTCTTTCTCTCTTTGCCTCTCTCTCTCTGCCTGTTTCTCTATCTCTGCCTCTCTTTGTCTCTGCCTCTTTCTCTCTCTCCCTCTCTCTGCCTCTCTCTCTCTCTCTCTCTCTCTGCCTCTCTCTCACCCAACCAGTCAAGTCAGATGGCCACCCACCCAGAACCTGGTTTTGCTTGAGGTTTCTGCCTTTTAAAAGGAAGTTTTTCCTCGCCACTGTCGCCAAGTGCTTGCACATGAGGGAATTGTTGGGTCTCTGTAGATAGTGAGTGTTTGGTCTGTGCCGCCTCTATAAGTGTCCTGAGACAACTTCGGTTGTGATTTCGGTACATCCCCTCATTTTATCTCTAGTGCCACCATGAGGTTGACGTTTGTGGTTTTATCTTAATGAAATTGAATCAGATGGATTGCCACAAAATTTGGTTCAGACATTTATGTTCCATCTCAAGGTGAATTGTAATAGGCTCAAGTCAGAATTTCAATTTGTCCAAAATTTTGGTTTATAACCGAATACCTGCACAAGTAATGACATTCCCACCTGCTTCAGCTGTACCATGTGTTTGGTCGGCTAACACACTAATATGGAAAACATACCTGTTTGTCAGCATGTTCACATTCTAATGTTAGCGTTTAGCTCAAATCACCTCTGTGCCTCAGTACTCTTAGTCTTACTTTTCACTATATGTACAAATAAAAGACCTGAGCTGACACTCAAACACAGCTGATGCTAACTACACTTTTTTAGAGTCTTTGACTGATGCCAGAGTTACTGGTGGAGAGTTGTAGTCTATTCAAGTGGAAGTAAAGCCATGGATAACCTTTTCCAGGTCTGCAGTGGATAAAAAATGCTTACTGTATTTCTTACTTGGGCAAACCATTTTTATTCACCTGAGCATCAAAGCCTGGAACTCCGAATCGAATGCAGTTAAACAAGATTGCAAGAGCCCAGCTTTACATTCGAATGTTCAAGGTCTTCCTGAGTTAAGAGGAGAAACCAGAGATATCAGTACTCCTCCGGTGTTTGGGTGGGTGCTTACAGTCAGTCAGATGGAGCAATTTCAAGTTTTTTCTTCCAATATTAGAAAACAGGTAAAAAAGAAGATGATATTTCAGACTAAATCTTCTCACCACCTGGCTGACAATCAGATCTCCTTTACTTCTTTCTTGAATGTGTTTGCTCACAGCTGGCATTTTGAGATAATATGGCAGGGCAGTCTTAACAACACCATGCATTAAGACTTTTATGCAAAACGATATGTAAATGGGATGATTATATAACATGGAATGTCTTTCTGAGTGATATACCCCGTGGGCTGGTGTGATATAACGGACAGCTATATTATCATACCTTAACAACATGCATAAAGTGAAAAATAGAGAAAGCTAGCAAGCCCGGCCTCGTTTTGAGTGACAGCTGGCCACCGGCTCAGCTCACACGAGGGTCTTCAGCTCTCCAACACTGCAGTTCTTAGTCAGCTTCAGGTGTGGTAGTCAGCTTACACACTCACACACTCTGCTCTCTGGTCCATGGGGACTGCTTCTATCTGCCATGCAACGATGAGAGGATTTAAAACCTCCATGAAAGGTTCACTCACCAAATGTGACTTCTCTTCAAGATGTTTGGAACAGACCAGTCAACTTGTCTTCCCTAAGTGTTTGATATGTTTAGGCTGCATACACCGTTACTGTACAGCATCCATATATCTTTATAGTATCATATATAGTATCTGCATTCATTAGTTTTCTTTAAATGCTCTGGGAATGTTTCTTGATGGCTTTAGCGGCAAGAGATGCTGACAGTTCCACAGCAAGACTCATTGATCTTCACAATATGTCGCAGATCTGAGAGCGTGGCGATCAATGAAATACTGCTGATTTGCACCAGTCATTTTCCACCAGGGTTAATCCAGGGGGTATTACTGCAGTTGCCAAGTGGTGCAAGGAAAGACTGTGTGTAGCTCAGCTAAGACAGAAATTCTAATTTTGATTTCTAGCGTTAAACGCATAGTATGTAATTTCTGCCTCTCAATAAAAACAGCAAGAAAAGACGCAGTTTGATGACATTGTGAAGTTGCGTTGGATCATGGAAGTTGTTGTCTTCATTGTTGTGAGTCAGTTGTCACACCTTAGCCCCACACGCTGCGATGGAGAGTTGTGAAAACTAGTTAAAGTAATGAATAAATCAATTAGCTATATAAAAGTTGTGGATAAAAGGAAGAAACAAGCAGCCTCTGCCACTATGTGATAGTAGTTACTCACTTCCAGGACACTTTGTCATCTGAAAAAGGCATAGTAACAGTGTCCAAGTATCCGCTTTTATATAATTAATGTTGTTAAATAACATCCTCAGGCTGTTGGGGTGATTCAGACGAAAAGCTATGGAACAACGGATCGATGCTAAGGTATACTGATGTAAAATGACCCACCTGCAAACTCTGCTACCCACAGATCATCTTTTCAGAAAAGACCAACAAAAATATTTTCTGCAGCACCACACACTTGTGTTGGTGCTGAAGACATTTCACTCAGTATTCAATCACTCGTAAGTCTGCACTGTCACCATTTATCTGTGAGGGTTTTTTTTTCCCCCGCTCTGCTGTTATGAGCCCTTACGGTAGATTGTCACTCCGAACAGTTGCCCATATTGTCTGGCAGCAGCTGGCTCTGCAATACGTGTACAAAAAGTTCAAGAGGAGCTCAGATATAGTGGAAAGGAAATCTGGTGATAAATATCAAGTCATATTCTAGACATTAAATATTCAGTTTTATTCAATTCAGCAGTGCAGTGAGGCAAAAGCATATTTAGCATATTGTGTGCGGGCCTTGAAAAGGTTTTGAAATATCTGCAATGATAAAGCATTTAAAGGGTTTTGAGCTTTTGCTCGACGATGAGGTCAAAATGGCAACATGAAGTCAATGTACAGGGGAGCTTGACTTTCAGTGTGCAAATACATTTCACGGTCTTACGGGTAAAGTTTTAGAAAACGTCATGACGAACCTTCTAAATCAGCTTTTTTCATTATCATCTCTGCTGTTCTGTGGTAATGCACTTTTCTGCTGATGTTGGAACAATTTTTATGATTTCATACAAGAGATTTCTGTGATTTTTTTTTCTCTGGGCTCTCATTGCTGGTGGGCAGTGGGCAGGGCTCAGTCGGGGATCGGTGACATCACATATTTCCATGCAACAATCAGGACTGAGCAATATTTTAAATAAAAATCAGCAAGTTGCCATCTTATGTGATCAAACCATGCAGTCCTAAGGCAGATTAGCCAAGTTTTCAATCATTGAACAGTAAGCAAATAATAATGAAGTTTTCATGTGCTTTAAAGAGTGACTTAACACCAAGCTGAAAATCAGTGTTTCATTGCTCTCTCCTGTAACTACACTCAACACTGATACCACGGTGTACCAACACACTGTGGAGTGCACTTACACATTACAGCATCAAGCCACTGAGGTTAAAGGTTCATTTATTTGTCATTCCAGAACACAAGGTTGCACAACGAAATACAAGTTGTAGTCCCTCTGTGCTACACATGAAAAACTAGTATTTACGGTGGAGTGCAGCGAATGAGTTGAGGAGTCTTACATCCTGAGGAAAAGAAGCTGCTCTGTAGTCTTGTGGCACAGCAGCAGATACTTCTGTACCGCTCGCCAGATGGCAGCAGGGTGAAAGGGCTGTGGCCGGGGAGGGTGTTTTCTTTTGGTATCCTTTGGCCTCTCTGCAGGCCTCACCTCTGCAGTACCTCTGATGCATGGTAGATGGGTGCCAGTGATGTTCTGGGCAGTTTCATCACCCGCTGCAGAGCCCCCCTGTCCTTGGCTGTGCACATCTCATGCCAATCCGTATTTCCAGTCAGGATGCTTATTTCCTTCCTAGCTCTACAACAGCTGGCAAAACTGCTTGTTTACAACCTGTCTGATCGTCTGACTGCACATGTTTCTGGACTGGTGGCACTTCGTTCTTGTGATGTTCCCAGCAGGTATTTTGGGGACTACAGTTTTATCATAACTGATAGAAATGATGGCCAAAACTACAAAATTAAGATCCAAGTTGTAATAAACCAGAATTAGCCTTAAATTCATATGTTGTGGACAGACAGAAAACACTTCATTCTTCCAGTTCTTATTTTCATTTCATCACTATTTTGGTCAGCTCCTATTTTCTTCATTGTCTTCATGACACTTGCAGTTACATTGATATAGACATACATCAAAACAGACAGACAGCCACAGACACCACATCAAACCCCATCAACTCATTTAATAATTCCCCCTGAGGTGGTATTATGATCTGACACATCAGCATATATCCCTTAGGGAAATAAAATGCCTTATACAGCTGTTTAATACGTTCAAACTCCCCCAGGACTCAAACTAGTTAGCATCAAACACTCACAATATCACCTCCAGACAAGATGGCAGTCATTTTCTCACTGCACTTTTCATCTTTTTCAGTTTTACCTAAGTGCATGTGGTCAGTGACACCCTGCCTCACACTGAGTTACACACATTCACACCTGGCAGATGCCCAGAACAACCAGTCTTTTACTATCGCGCACTTCACAGCTCTTCAGGCAGAGTTTTGGGGTGAAGTGTTATGTTCAGGCTCATCTCAACAGTAGCTGCAGGTGGGAGTGTGTCTCATTCACTATCCTACGTTTTACCCAAGTTTTCAAGCTTTTCCACACATTCAAAGCTACTGAGTGACTGTTAGCTTAATATGGGATCTAAGCGTGTTACATAAAAAGGATGTGAATAGGTCTGAAACGTGGACATAACGCTGGAAGTCACTCCAGTCTGTATGATACCAACATTTTCTGCTGTACAGTAACATTTTGCATGGCAACTATTGTCACACTCTTTGCTATGTTTTTAATTGGAATATCTCTCTAATAGTCCTCATGAAAAGATTAATCCAACACTTAACAGACACAACACCTATTGTCGCGAATTCGCATCATACCGCTTTAATTCACATTGCAGCCGAATCGGGCATGCATTCCTCTAAGGCCAGTTTGTGCATATTCAACACACACCTAGGAACCTTTTTCAAGCACCAGTTTCTCGTCGGACCGGTCAAAGTGAAAGAACCCCTGTTCTAATTGTTGTTACTATGTAATGGTTCTAAGCCAATTTTGTGGCTGTTTTGATGAAATAAAGGAATTTTCAATACACAAAAAAGATGTTTTTATTGCATTTAAGCATTGAAAAAGTGGACATATACTGTTTGTTTGAACCCTATTCTAGTTGGTGAACCTACCTAAATTTATATCTATTGTATGTGCTACAGAAAAATTAACAAACTCCTCTTAATTTAGGATCAATTAGAAAGCAAAAACACAAAGAATTAATTATTTAATATAATTCTAAATAAATTCAGGCATCAAGGGGTTAACTGGTTTGTTCACACACAGCATGAAATGTGTTCACCTCAGGAAAAGGAGATATTAAAGGTTATAATGTATATATGAGGTTTTGAACATTAATATTGCAGCAAACAACTGTTTGCTACGTGACGATATAATGGAGTAAAGAGCAGAGAATGACGGTGCATGTGCGACCGTCCCTGTGAAACTGTTTGCCCTCCCACGTTTTTCAAGAGGTTCAGACTTTTTGCTTTGCTTTGCATGAAATTGAATGCAGGATTATTTGTGTTTATTCGCCCCAAACAGCCAGAATACCTTTCTGTATATTAGCCGTAAGATAATGCCAGCGTCAGGCACAGAGGGTGTATGTGTGTCGGTGTGCTTGTGTTCAGTTCAGCCTCTGAATGAACTCAGCACTCACCAGAGACTCTGGTTCTTTCTGTTATTTCCCTCCAGTATCTCTTCTTTTCCCCCTCGTCTCTCTGTCATGAAGTGGAGGTCGGAACCTCTGCGGCTCGCTGGTGCAGACAGGTTGAGAAGCGAGAGTGGAGATAAATCCACTTTTTAATCCCAAATGTTTAAAAAAATAAACTCTGAGCTCTCCTCCCACTGGTAGACAGATCTGGATCACAGCAGAACCAGGAGTGAGTCCGAGTGCTTATTCCTGCCCCCGGCTCTCTCCTCCAGAGCTCCCTGATGCTCCCCACACAACACTCTGCAAAGCCCCAGAATATTTTTACATCTAACTCTGGGAATTAATGGTTTATTTTGACCAATCCAGAGTTGTTGGAACACTGTGTTTTGCAACGAACGGTTAGGTAAAATTACTGATTTTTTAAATGCAGTCTGGTAGCTTTGAGGAGAGCGATATAACGTTAGCGGGGAGGTGTGGCCATCATGCTCATTTGAGATGCTCCAGTGCGACATCTAGTGGCGTAGTTGTATATAGGGCGTTTAAATTGGTGAATCTTACACTGGAAATAAGACATGACAAATATGTGCTGAGCCTGCCACACATGACTATCACAGGTGCAACACTGTGTGTCAACACATTTTTTAAATTTAGCATGCATTTGCTAGAACATTCATGAACATTTATTTGTTACACATGAAGCAGGAGAAAATTAGTCAATAACAGGATAACCAAAAATGTAAAGCATGTGTAGAGTGTATGATGTGGAAATACAGATAAACTTGGTCATATATATTACTGCAGGACGTTCCATTACATCATATTTTATTTTTAAAATGTGATTTGGAGCATCTGGCATTTGTGGGGACAGTACTGATACAGACAGATGGGCACGTTTCTGTATCATCATGCTCTCATCGTTTTGAAGCAGGGGTTAGTGGTTGTAAGATGTACACACAGGTAGCTGGCTGGACTTAAATGAGCAGACGGCTGATTGGCTGCAGCCGGCGCTGATGGAAAGATCTGAAGTGTTTTCTGATGTTGGACCTTAAATATTAAGGAAGAACTGCAAGCATGTTTTCATACCACAGGAGGAGCCTAACAGCCTAATCAACTCAACAAGAAAAACAGTGATTGAGTGAGTTGTGTAATCAGTGTGGGATAATTTCCAGAAAGAGGTAAAAAAAAAAAAAAAATACTATAATATAATGGCCAATAACTGTTGAGATATTTCAGTTTGGACCAAAACGGTAGATCATTCCACCAACTGATGGACCAACAGACCAGCACTGCCCTCCCGAGAGCCACAAAGCTAGTGTTGCTAAAAATGAGGGAAATTGTGCGTCTACATTTGATCGATGTGGTCCAGCATGAACACAGTTCAAACCTAGAAGAACTGGAGACTCAAAATGTGTGTTAATTTGTGTGTTTTTTGTCCTCTGTGCTTCTCCCAGCCTCCATACAAACCAGCACCTTTCCACATACAAGCCCAAAGCACTTTTCTAACCTTTAGCTTCCTGCCAGCTCTCAGCGATGCATCAGCCACCCAGGTGTGAATCATGAATAGCTGACTAACAGCTGCAATATTAGCACTGTGGTGGTACAATGAAGTAGATGTAGAGATGTAGAAGAAAACCAAGGTGCAACAACCTTGACATAGCTGCTGGCGAGTTGGCAATACATCCGCCTTGACAAAAGAGTAAAAATAGACTTCAGGAAGCAGTGGAAAAAAAGTCTAGGACAAGGTGGTCGGCATGACGACAGCAGTTACTGTACCACTTTGTGAATGGAGACGTCACTGCCAGCTCTGTGACACAAAGATACTGTGCAAAAGATTTAGACATCAGTATGGACCGTTTTCACAGCCAAGAAACTCAGAGGTTTGAGGATAAACTCAGAGTGAGATGCTCATCTGCCAAGTTTAAGACTGCATCTTGTCCTAAATCAATGGTTCTCAAACTTTTTTCCCACTTCAGAAGCCAAAACAAGTTCATTAACAACGTTAGAGGAAGCAACTAATAAAAAAAAGGATCCAAGATTAATTTTAGCGAATTAAGGGTCAGCATGATAGCTCTTGTTTGTTTATTTTCTCTATATAAATCATGGTTAAACCTTTTCAGCTGCTCTGTTTCCCCTCAGGGGGACAATCTCAGCTCCCAAGAATTCTTACCTAAATGTTATAATTTAACATCTCAAAAGTAGATTATTTACTAAGCAAAATTTATTAATTTAATTTTGGTTGATACTGAAAATTGTTGTCAGTCTGTCACCAAAGGAAACTTTGTTATTTTAATTACAATGCAATAAAGTGATGTAGATGAAATAATTACACGGCTCAAAGCTTCACCGAGGGATTCTGATGAGGGAGTGTTTTAAATTTAGTGAGCTGTTGTTCAAAAGACAGACAATGAAGGGGGAGGTTACTGGAATTCAAAGTAAAAGCACGCACACGCACACACACACACACACACACACACACATCCTATCTGCAGATTTGCTGTGTTTTAAAACAATTCAAAATGGAAGTTTCCTCACTGTCTTAAAACTGTGATTTAACTGAGTACTTAGTTTCAAGTCGTCTCGTGAGTTTAACCGACTGAAGTGAGTTTATTGAACAGGAGAAAGCAAGTTCTCAGTTTGGAGAGTCACTTCTTCATTTTACACTAAAGCTGTTCTTAAAAGTGATATTTAACAGAGTGAAATGTTAACAATATAATCGCATAGCTAGAATATTAGAAGAAGCTTTAGAAACAGTAGTTGCTTGCTTGCTAATTTTTTGTCACATTATTGCAAACTCAGGAGGACTTTTTGTCGCGATCCTGTAGCACCGATGATTCTGTGATCTGATTCGTCAGCGGAGCATTGACACGTTTTGCAGCAAAAAGAAAACATGCTCATATACAGACTGTGTGTCAGGTCTTTGTGCATAGAAGATGAGCAGCTTTTACCATTAGTCATTAAAGCTTTATTTTATTGTGTGGATGGCATTTTTTTTTTTATGTCTGATGGAAGATCTGAAGATTTCGCCCTTGCTGAAGTGATCTGAAAATAAAATGAGAAATTTTAAATGGAATTAACCTGAAATGTTTAAAACCTTTAAAAAAACAAATAGTTGATTCCGCTAAATTCTTGTATGATGTTTTACAGTGTAAAGTGGCTGCTTTACATGAAGATTTAATCATTTTTGCTAATCATGTCGAAATGATAGTTTCGAACAGTCTGTACTTGCCTCAGTGACTGGAAGACAAACTCAGCACTCACTGACAAGGATTTAGCAAGTGACTGGTGTTAATTTACTTCTTCTTTCTGAATCTTTTGTTATTTGATCGGTTCAAACTCTCACACCAGCTTTACATGGAGGCATATTCTAAACTGTCGGAGTGAGACACTAATCAGTCGCATCACATGCCCTGCGGTGGTAGTAAATTTGGAAGTGATCATTTATGAATGAAAAAAGCGAATGGGACGAAAGAAGGAAATTAAGAAAGCTGTACCATGTATTAGCTCAGCTAGAATTTGATATGTTCCTCGCAGGCAAACCAGCTCCTCAAATTAATTATTCTGTATGGAAACAGATGTTTGCAGCCTGCAGAGACAGAGATGAACAGCTGCACATAGTAAAGTGAAGTTCGCTTCTTTCAGAAAAGAGTTTTCTCCTGATGATTAGCCAAGTATTACTGCACAAAGACAATTTGTGCTATTCTGGCAGCTCAGTGGACTGTAATACAAACTGTGTGGCAGAACTCTTCGCCGTTCTGCTCCCATATGCTTTTCTCCCGTATCCCACAATGTAGCTGGAAAGATTCTGAAGAATGCAAATATCCATCAGAGAGAATAGTTTTGCGAGCTGATTTTCATTTATTTCACTGGACTCCCATCGCTTTCATGTGCCTGCACCTTGCTGCGAGTGTGCACTTTGAATTCACAATGTATTGATCAGCTACCATATCTAACTCCTGCGGATTAGTCACGATCATTGTCGGTCAGAGAAAAATTGTTCATTGCATTTTTCATCTTTTAGCAAACACAAAATGCTGCTGGTACCTTCCTTTACACTAATCTCAGTGCGCTTTTGTGAGCTAAACTATCCCTGTGAAGAATTTTATCAAAGTCCTGAGATCAGAAAGGAGGCAGCTGCTAGGTAACACCTGGCTTCTGCTGCCCTATAGACAGTTGCCTAACTCTAATGAACTGTGGGTCAATATCAAGGCAGTCTGCCAGAGAAATAAGTCAGCTGCTAATTCCAAAGCAGAGAAATGCGACTCCAGTACAGTAGTAGTTCGGGGAGGCTGTTGGCTGTGCTAAAAAAGGTGTCTTTAGACTTTTATGCTTAGATTTTCTCTGCCAGCTTGTCAAGAGGAGAAGGACCTGCCCCTTCTTATTTCTTATTGTTGGGGAAAACAGTCATGCATCCTGAAAGGAGAGAGTGTTAGTAGGCTTTGTGAGATTACAGTGAATTAACGAGCGATAAATATGATCTCAGACTTGCATCCAGATTATCAGAGAACACAGATGTTGTCTGAATTCATCAATAATTCCAGCGTAACTCTAACTCTATAATAAACGTCAAGTTTCAACAACAGAATGTCGGTGCCATTTATTCTTTGATTGGTTTGAAAATGCGTTTATCGCATCACGGAGAATTCATCTGCGAGACAAATAAAAGCCCTTTGCAAGAGGCTTTCTTTGTGTTCACCAAAGAACAAATCCAAAATAAGAAAACTCTGTGGAAGGAGCTTGATAAACTCTGCAGCCGTGTACAGTCCACGCATTCATCCAATTGTATATCTCATGGTCTCCCCATCCCTTTGCACCTACTGGTGTGTGATATTAGTCTGCATCTTCCTTTCACTCTTCCCTGGCGATCTCTCTGTGTGTGTTGTACCATTAGACTTTCCAGTTTGCACTCAACGGTCTTTTAATTGAATATTTGCACACAGCAGTGTAATGCAGCTTGGGAAGAGAGAGGCAGGGGCCAGAGAGGGGGAGGGAGGAGCTAGAGGAAGAAGAAGAGGAGAAATTAAAAGGGAGTGAGGGAGAGAGAAGAAGTGACGATAGTGAGACGAAAGTAAGAGAGGGAGGGAGGAGGCTGGTGTTGTCAGGCCAACACCAGCTCGGTGTCTCACTGTCACCTCAAGGCTCTGTGCTGTTCTGTGCTGATGCACACAGTCTTCTTCACCCTGGAGTAAGATGTAGCTGTGTGTGTGTGTGTGTGTGGGTGTGTGTGTCTGCGTGTTCAGTTTAGTGCTCATTTCTGCAAGCACCAACTATGTCATCCATACGTACCTGTGCCTGATAGGAAATGTTTGTGTGTTCAGTGGCTTCAGTTGGTCTGAGCACGTCTTGTACAGAACACGCAGCACAGGATCCCTGCAAGTGCTTCTTTTCCAGTACGTATACGTGAGTAGGTGGATGTGACAAAGCCAGCAATATGCTCATGTTGCCGTGCAGGTTTTAACATATGTCAGCGATCAGAAGCTGTGTGCGTGTGCGTCTCTTTAGGAAATATCAAATCCAAGAATGTTTTGTTTGCGCTTCACACCTCGTGATGAGCATTCTTTGCAACTTGCAGAGAACAAACTTCATAAGGATCTCAGTGTCCTCACAGTTTGGAATTGCTGTGCGGTCGATGTTGTGCGATCAGTTAAGATGCACAAGTCATGATTTTGCCATCTGTTTTCCTGCAGAACAACAAACATAAATGGCATTTTGATATGATGTATTGAAGAAACAATTCATCTGTAGTCTTTCTATTAATTCTTGGCTTGGCTCAGTGGTCAGAAGTAAGAGTCTGGTTGCACTCAGAACAAGTTTTACTCTTTTTTTTCCCTTTTTATTTTTCTCAAAATGCATCCTTGTGCATTCTATGAACTTTTTGACTTAATACATAACAACACAGTATAATTTCAGAATAAAGGAAGATGGATAACAGCATCATCAAGGATGATTTGTTTTCAGGTACATTCTGAAAGCAGCACATAACACCCAAACTGCACAGCTGTGTATCAGAGCTGATGATGTCTACCCAACCGTCCATGTCAGAGAGAACAATTGCATCACTTCCTTCAGGAGAGCGTTCTCTCCATGAACACTTGCAGAGATTGCTTCCCACAAGGACGTACCTGAGGATCGACTTGGCATTGTTGGATCCGAGAGTCACCTCCTCAAATCCTTCCACATCCGCTGGCACAGCAGTAGTTGCAGAGGCACTTATGATTCACAAATGACTTTGCAATAACTGGAAAGCTGAAAACAAGAGCTGCAGAGATGTGATTGTGTGGGTGGTCGTTGCACCATTGGCAGGTGGCAGTATTTTAAAGGTTAAAAATGTGGGCTTTTATTTGGAAATGCTCTGATTTGAATCTGTAGAATGGCCGTGGAAAAATATGAGATTCAGGGCTAAATAATGAAAAACAGTGCGTATTGTTGATGTGATCCTGAGGATGGCTAAAACTGGTCCAGAACTGCTGACATTTGAAGCAGTGTGTTGCTGGAAAATGGCACGAGACTTGATTACACAAACCCATAGTTAATTCTCATTAAAATCAGCCGATGTGATACTGATCACCGGTGAGTTCCTGTTCTGTAACATTTTTATAGAACGGCCTCATGTTAAAGACCCTGTAAAAGCCAGAGCTTCCTCTTACTCATTTTGTTTTTGAAGTTGGACTCAGTACTAAACAGTAAACATTACACTACTTTCAAAAGTAATAGGCCATTAACTGGAAGCAGCACTTTATCACATCTTACATTCAATTTTCCTCCCAAAAGTCAGCAAATGCATCATTTTAAGCACCAATATTGTGGATGAGTTTCCATCCGTTGCCCTTGATATTATGATAATATGTCTATGATGTTAAAACCATTAACATAGTTCAACTGGAAAACAGGAAATGTTGCAGCCACTGTTTACACTGCTGGGCTTTCTTGCCTTGCGACAGTGATGCAGCGCCACACTTCAATCCCAGTGTCTGTAGTCTGTTGTTTTTGCAAAACTGGAGAAGAAGCTGAAACAAAAAAGGGCCCTTCTATCAGTCAAAAGCCTGTTTAGAAACAAGAGTAAGAGTTATTAGGATACACGGTCTAGTAATCAAAATTTTGTGCTAGTCCATCTAGTAGATGTTAAGATATCAGGATAGCTGGTTGCTATGGATAACTGTACCAGATTTCATGGCAATCCATACAATAGTTGTTGAAATATTTCAGTAAAAGCCAAAAATACAACCTGCTGGTGGCACTAGACTTACAGAACAATCAATAGGCTTCACAAGGTGAGCACCAGAGAATTCCTATGAGATACCTCAATCTCCACCAAAGTCATTGACCGACATCTCACCCTCCCTGGATCCATGCTAGCATAGCTGCAGAACTCTAAACTTGCTATTATCATGTGCAAACCCCAGCATCTGCATTGCATTAAAATCCTAACATCTCGGGTCCCCCTGCAGCCAGCAGCTCCGTCTTTAGTCCCTGTTAGAACAGCAACGAGAAGCACCCTTGACACCAGTGTGCTGGAGTGTGGGCAGCCATGATGGATTGCGCAGTGCAAACACTCTCTGAATGACATTTGTTTATTTTCCCTAAGCTGTTTTATGATACTTTGTCCTGATCAGCTAATTTTTAAAAACCAAGTCATTTATAACAAATACTGTCCAACTCTTAATGCGGCCTAATCAATCAGAGTGTCCCAACTGGCCTGATAAAGGTTAAAAAGAAAAGAAATATATACCCATGTTCACAAGCCAGCCCATCCCACTCTGGCATCCTCGACACCTCATTTTCATCCTGCCTTGGCATTCGGCCCAGCCAGGTGGCAGTGTGCACATGTCTACTTCTGTCCTCCTTGTTCAGCCATCCATCATACCATCACAAAATACAAGACTTTCTCTGTGGCACTTCTTACAATGCAACACCCGGCCCCCTCCCATCTTTCCATTTTCTCCTCCGGCTCTTCAGGGGTCTGGCTGTCACAGTGTGTTTCCTGTTACTACTCTTCTGGTTCCTTCCTCTGCTGTCAGCCCGAACCCGCCGTTATCTATCCGTCCGAAACATGGAGGCTGACACAAGCCGGCGTCTGCTCTGCAGTGGTTCTGCTGTAGTTGGGGCTGAGCTGGCACTTGGTCAAGTTTGGACGCAGTGGGTGGAGGTGGGGGTAGTCTGATAGACACGGTAGTGCGAGATCACTTCCATCACACGTCACATGACCTGCGATGAAAGCATGGGCTCAGGGTTGTTATTAGATGGCTAATGGGGTTTGAGAGAACACGTCCAAAACAAATTACAGTATTTTTTATAAAAATGGCATTTTCTTACTTCATTTTTTTTTTCTTCTAGAAATCAAATGAGCAAAACAAGGGAAAATGAAAAGCAGCCTTTGGCATTAAAGCAGTAATTAATATGTGCGTGAATCCTGCACTAGGGAGTCATGACATCAGTAAGCTAAGGTGTATGAATTTGCTTTTCAGGAGCAGACAGCAAGAAGTGTTGCAGAAGAGCACTAGACCATCTCTCACCAAGACAAAACGAAGGTCAATGCAATAGTTTTTTGATATTTCAGTTGAAATACAGGGAAGAGAACATAGTTGTGTCCACAGCAGGATTTTAACTGATTTCCATTGGTCTAAAAGGTGTGAAATCTTCATGCGAAAGATGGAAGCACCCTGCAGCTCTGATTCGATGGCGGGGTATGGACTCAAATCTAAAGAATCATGTTAACAAGATGCTGAACCTTTGAACACAGGCATAATCTAATACTTCAGTGAATTTCAGATTTGAGAGCATCTGGTTTCAATAGAGTTTGAAAGCACCGGAAACTATCTATTCCTTAAGTATTTATTAACACTGAAAATGCTCAGTGGTCGTTCACATAGGAACACTGAAGCCTCTGTAGGTTTATGGTCAGTAGTTTTAATTATTCCAACTTTGTTTTAAGATAAAATAAATCTTTACCCATCCTGAAGGAAAGTCTTGTGCCAGAGGTTGCTCAAAATTTTTTTATCATAAGTGTTAAAACAATAGAGTAAAGAATTTGACGTGTAAAAGGAGTAAATGATGTGCCTAATACAACAACAATAAAGTAAGATACATTTAGTAAAACATGTAAACTAAAAAAGATTAGTATTGGCTAGTAATAAAAAGTTGTATTTCACATGATATTGGAAATTAATACTGCACCTGCTAATGAACAGTAATATGTTCATGCTAAGAATTCATTTAAAGAAACATTTTTAGGATTGTTATGCTTAGTCCATGTCAGATTACTCTAAATGCTGTTATACCCATGAGCCTTAGCCGTCATTGCTAAGGATTGTATTGCATCATTGCAGTTGGGAACAAAACATGGCTCCCACTGATGCTTAAAACTCAGTAATTGGATATTTTTTTTACTGAAATGCTCTTTGGGAGTCTTCTGACTTCTGTCCTTACAGGAACAGGTTGACATTCAGGGGAAAACACTTGTTCAGTTCCTTGCTGAGATTTAAATGAGAGGACTGATGACACTCTTGTGTCTGTATGGTAAATATGACGCTACAGTCAGCAGTCAGTTAGCTTAGCTTTGCATAATGACTGGAAACAGCGGTAAACAGAATCAAACAGGGTATAATGTGTTAATCAGTGAGCTTTAGAGGTGCTGGCACGCAGATTTCGTTACCTTTAGACAGAGGCAGACTTGCTGCTCTCACATTTCCTCGGCTAAGATGGTGCTGGCTGTAGCTTCATATTTACCGTACTGATATTAAAGTAACATCAATTGTCTCATCTGACTCTCAGCAAGAAAGCAAATAAGCGTATTTCCCAGAAAGTTTCTATGCATACAGCTTTTTGCCTTTTACTTTTTTTTTTATCTAAGAACCAGATATTTTCTAGCACAGTTGCTCATCATTTAAACTGATGATTCATGCCCATGTAAGCGGGGAAGAACTCTCACTGGCAGCCACCTCACACTGTCTATGTGCAAAAAAATTAAGGGTCATTTATTTGCAGAATCCTGGAGGCCCATAATAAAAACTTCTACTTCGCTGCCCTACGTCTTGCTCGAAAACGCTTCGGCATGGTGGGCGTTTGTCGTGCACCTTTGGCTGCTGATCTGCAAGCCTCGTGCAGTGTCTTACCATGCACTCTGAACTACGGTGCTAAACCACGATTGGATTAATGCTTATGGGACAGGCTGATTGCCTGACGTGCTTACATATGGATTACATGGGTATGAATTTGTACACGTACTGGAGCTGTACAAGCTTCCAAATAAAATGTTGGCTTTAAGCAGATTGAACATGTAGCGAGTGAAAAGTGTTAGAAAGGAGGATGTGAGAGAAACCTGCAGAGACTCACAGAGCCAATGCAACATAAGAAGAGGAAGAAGAAGAAGAAGCGACAGATGAGAGAACAGGACAGAGGGAGCAGGCAGAGGAGAGGAAAAGATTACTACCATAGTGCATCAAGCTTAGCTTCACATCCTTAATGGTAACCATGGAAATAATTATAGAGCAGACAGACAGGCTGTGTTACAGAGAGAGAGAGCGCTACAGAGAAAGAGGGAGGCAGAGGAAAAGACAACGGGAGAGGAGGAGAGAAAGAAAACCATGGGGGGTAAAGTAGCTGAAATGTTTGTTGGAATCCCTAAACCCCGTCTCTGCAGTCTCTGATGATTGGGAACTATTTGACAATGGCGTGAGCAGGAATGTGGTGCAAGTTAAACCCACGTAAAGTCAGTTGAACCACCTTCGTTCAGCAGCTGCAGAACCGAGTTTGTCATCGTTTCAGCCTAATAAGAATCTTTTCTTTGATATGAAGCTACACAGGCATCTCAGGGCATGAATGAAGATATCCGCCACCTGCGTGGAGGTCACATTATTTTTTTATCCACCTTTATATCCCACCAGCGTTGAGGGACCGTGTTGCTGCGAGTACAGCAACAGTACAGTGTCGTAATACAACGATGGTTTAAAAAAGTTGCTTCAAACCCACAGTTGTCATGGAAACAGATCTAAGATACCCTTTACCCCTCTGGAAGTGCTGATTGCTTATCATTGCTGAAAGCCCAATCAATGGTGCTGTCCTTAAGAGTGAAATGAAAAAGTACTTGATGTGTCTTGCATCATTTATACAAAGTCAGACATAGCCTACACTGAGATGTAGAATAAGGGGTTTGGTTGATCTACATAATTGGATGTATTGGCTCTGCGGTTATTAATATGGATTTCTGAGCAGTGTTTATATATTTATGTGGAGAGCATGTCAGCTCGTGGGGAATTAGCGAGGGTCATGCAAGGCATGGGTACAGAAATTAGGATTTGAATTTTTAATTTTGATCGGTCATGCTTCGCCTGTGGGCGTGCAACAGCGTGCATGGGCAGGTGGTACGCGCCAGGCTTCGTGGATGTACAGTATATTGTGCGAGTGATAACATGCTTGCATGCTTCCCACACATTTGCTCCTGGCTCTGAACTTCACACCGTGCTGTGTGTCAGCGGTAGGTGAAAGGGAAATAGAAAGAGAGGTAAAGGGAGAAGGAAGAGAGAGGATAAAGAGTGATGAAGGCTTCTTGCAGGGCTTAAAAATCACTCCAGGTCCCAGTATGGATCCAGCCAGCCCCACCCCTTCTAAACATTTCTCTCTCTTCCTCTCTCTCTTTCTTACACACTACTGGAAACAGAGAGAGAGAGAGAGGGAGCGAGAGAGAGATTGAAGCGCAGGGCATCAGTGCTCTGCTGCTCCCTCCCTAAACTGTACTGCTGTCCACCTGTGCAGGATTATCTCCGTCCAGGCAGCAGACAGGAGACACTACATCCAACATCCATCGCTTGCCAGGCGGATTACTTGAGGATGAACCGCCGTTTGGTGGGAAAGAAGACGAGGCACTAAGTTGCCATTATCGCCTCGGTTTTATTCCGTGCTGCCTGTCAGTTACTGGCACGCGTTCAGATTTTAGGCATTGCAGTTTTTAGACTACTTCTGTGGCGTTTGCTTGTTTCTTGGCCACTCCACCGGCTCACTTCGGTTTTTTTTTCTCTCTCTCTCTCTTCCCACAACGCTCTGTGGTTTTTGGTGCTTGTCCACATTATTTCCGCCTGCATTGGAAATTAAAGCTTCCTTTTTAATTGTTCCTGCTTGCTCGCTGGCTGCCCCGTCGGAGGGGTCCGATCAGGAGGAAACGGCGCAGGAGCGGAGCGGAGCGGAGCGCGTCTCCTCAGCCCGAGCTTTGGCGCACATTCAGAGAGGCGGACCGATTGCGCACCGCACCGCTCCTTCACGCATACATGGGCACGGACACGCACGCTCACACGCACGTGCACACAAACGAATGCACATGCAAGCACGCAGTTCTTTTCCCTCTGCGTGCACACCTAGCTTTTGAATGCAAGTGAACAGCAGTTTTCTCCCGAGTCCAAAGCAGAAACGCGTTTACCTTTCACCCATCCATCCTTGGCAAGCTCATTTTTTGACATGAACAGGGCGGACACCCACTAAGGAAACCATCGCAGAAACATTCCCATCTAAAAGATGAGAGAAATTGGCCTCAGCGGATCTTCCGTCGGTCACCGGAATTGCGAGTGTAGGGTCGGGGCGGAGGGCACCGGGGAGAGAGGACAGGGAGAGGCCGGGGAGGAGGAGCTCTCAGCCGGACTGCCCGCCGCGGAACAGCCGCTGCTGCCGGTGCTCGATAAGCAGGCTGCTGCTGCCGCGGGGAGGCGGGGGGAGGATGAACAGTGCCTCAGTGTGAAATTATAACACTCAGCTGGCTTTGGGAGTGTTTGTTTTTCTGTCGTTTTACCTCTCACTAATTAGTCTGAAGATGCGAGATAACGAACAGTGGCCCACTTAATAACTGTCATCCTGTACTCTTATCAACGTGGCACTTTTGGGTCACCTTAAAGGTAAATTCAGCACTTTGGAGAAGTAAAAGCCTGAAGTTGCGAATTTACCTGTGCAGTACCCTCTGGAAGGACTTCCTCCCACTTAAGGCCACTTGCACCAGTTTAACTTTGTGTATGATTACTTTTTCTCTCCATAGCTTAAGGTGTTTGTAGTTGATAAGTCAGATTCAAGAGACAAATCCTAATAATATTCCTGTAATCTTTATATAGGGACTTCTAGTATGTCTGTGGTGCTCAGTAGTGAGTTTATGGTCACCATATTGCACTTGATGGTATTTTTTATGTCTTAAATATTACTAGGCTATAATATTTCTTCAGAATATTATAAATATAGTTTTCTGTGATATTTGTATAGCATTGTACTTTAAATTTATTATAAGCTCACTGTAGTTCTTTTTCTAGTACACCTTAAGAATTCAATTACTCGAAGATATATCCAGATACCTTAAAGGAGCCCTGTTTCCAGGTGCCTTGGTAGTGGAGGCTGGCCATTTATCATTTATTCATATACCTATTTGTCTATAAAATATTTAAAGGTCATGGATTGATTTAAGGCCAACATTCATCCATTTGCAACATGGAAGTGTTTTGCTGTATTGGGCTTTTGTAATGGAATCGATTTCACTGGCTTTGCTTTAGTTAGAGTCCTCTTGATTCCTTTTTTTTTCTAGGCTAATTTGAGCGCCGACTATCTGAGCAATACTTCTCTGTCTGGAACTTGAACACGGCCTTACAAACCCTCCAGAGGATGGTCACCTGCTAATCAGACAGTCAGACAAACACATGTGTGTCATGACACTTGTTGGCAGGTGCCGCTTGCTGATACACCAACACGCTCAGTTATTTATAGACGTTAATATCACTGTGTGCTTTTGGAGTATCGATTCAGAACGAGTGTCGATGCTCGGAGGAATGTAACACGAAACTACGGAGCTGCTGCAGTTTCAGACACCGAGACTCAGTGGAATACAGGCGGAAGTCAGTGAATGCATCTCCAGTCTTAGCTGGCATCAGTTTACTGTGGGGTCGCATAGATTGGAAACCGAGAGACATTGCCTCTAGAAGTCTGGACACAAAGCACAACAAGCCCCACCTGATCTAGGTAGGACATATTTGTCTTCTTATTTGACTTTTGTCCCCCTGAAATCCTTGTGACTCCCACTCATTATATCATTTCATGTAGGCATATGTTTTATTCCAAGAAAGTTGAAAAATTCTGCATTGTACAGGTTGTTCTTAATATACAGTACTCTGACGCTGATAGTGTTTAACAGTGAGTGTGCCTTTATACCAGCACTCATGTTCTCTGAGTGGGCGTATCCGTTTTACCAATGCCAAACATCGAATTTTGTAGATATATTCGTCAAATAACTTTTAAATACTGCCTAAAAAGCAGTGTCCAAGTACATGTATGCTGTAAATATTCTGCTGATCTTCACCCCATTTGCACCCACCTCTCGCACGATGACGTCACTTTTCTCTGTGTTTCTGTGGGTTTGTCTTTGAGCTCAGGAGCACAAACAGTCCACCAAGCTCCCCATCCGCTGTTTCCTCTCATGCAATGTAGCATTCAAGCAAAAAACTCTGCGTAAAACAGTGTGCATGTTGATCCTTTAATGCTGGACAGTTCAGTCAATTTTTCTTAGCGTTAAAACAAGCTTTCCCAAAGCTACAAGCTCAATAAAAGACCGAAAGACTTGCAGTAAATAATGTACTATGACAAGCATTAGCCCGGGAAATCAGATCAGACCGCACTCTCTTCTCTTTGCTCTAAAAATCAAATAATTCACAATGTGAAACAGAGCCTCAATCCAAAATTAGACCTTTCATTTCTTTGCGTTAAAGCTGCAGTAGGTGCATTAGCAGAAAAGCAGGAAGACGCTCGCGCTCCCCTCCCTTCACCTCCCACTGAAAACAGTCGCAAGCAGTTGATTGACAGCTCAGAATGAAGCCCTCCTCGTTCGCCTCGGATGCCCAAGACACAACATTAACTCCGACAGCAAATAGCAGAGAAATGGCACAATCAATATTACCAAGATTCTGACATTATCTTACTCATTTCTCTTAACCTGGCATGAGAATTGCTTTTGGCTGATTCAAACAAAATGTCAACTTATGAAAATCAGCTTCAGCATCAAACAAACGCTCCAAAGAAACAGAAGAAAACAATAACTTGTTTTCCAACGGCGGCTTGTGTATTCTGAAAGTCAAAGAAACATTTTTCCAGGCAAATCGGCTTTGAGAATACAAAGGATTGTCCAGAATTTTGGTTTTTCTGCCAACTTGGCGCCTACTGTTCATGTAGAGTAAACTTGTGATCAGCAGTCAAAATGTACCATGATGGCACTGTTGGCTGCTGCTTCTTTCTCACTGTGTGTGTAATTTCTCTAGTTTGCAGTAAGAGTAACTGATATTTGAAAGCCACGGTTTAGCTGTGCATTATTATGTGTTATTATGGTATGTTCTGTACTTTCAGCTGTTGTGTAACATTCACACTAGAGATTATTTGACTTATTTATGTAACAATGAGTTTATTTCTATTTTAGTGTGCTGTACATTTTTTCCAGTCAGGCTTTGCATTGCATTTTGTATATTTATATGTGTTGCTGAAATGCTCACTTAATGCATGGAAAGTGACCACTTGATAAATCATTTAAAGGAGTTCTGCAGTATTGCACTCTGATTAAGATGAGGGTGGGGGACTTTTTGACTTTTTTGACGTTTTGATTAAGAATCGTCAAAATTCAAGCAGCAGTGGTAGAGATGTCATTATTTTTAGTTCCTAGTACAGACTTGCCTCTGTTCCATTAGCTTTTGTAACTCAATGCAATTTCTCATTGAAGCTTTACAAGCACAGCAGCACTAACTTACTTTTGTCCATATCTATAATATATCATTTTTTTAACTTTGCAGCTGGAATCTTTCTGAAAGGACTTGTTAACTTCTTTTATCCCATGATGAGCTAGGTTTAATGGGGAATATAGAAATATTCTATAAACTATGCAATTATGTATTTTTTTATTATAGCCATTAACCAGGGCTGGATTTTTAGTTCCTCACGTGTGATTTGATTGTGGTTTTCTTATTTCTGGAGCAAAACCTGTAAGCTCCACTTTCACTTTGGCTCTCTATGAATCATGTTCACAAAAACCCTGGATCCTACATTTCCCATAATGCCTCCCCCTCCCTCGGTTGACACCCACATCTTTCAAACTCCGTGCCTCCAGTGTGTAGCAGAGGCTCGCTGTTAAAAATCTGAAGTCACAAAATGAAACTGAGATTATTTTTTTCAAACTTTAGAAACATCCTCCAGAGCCTCAGAAGACATAAGCGAGTTGTGCACCTCAAGGCCAGTGCTGCAAACTCAACTTCGATGGAGTGCACAGGTCATTTATCCAGCAAATATTTGCTGTTTCCAGCTTCTCAAATGTTAGGATTTTGTGTTCTTCTCTCTTTTAAATGATCGTAAAGTGACTATCTTTTGGTTTTGGTGTGTTGGTCAGCAGTGTGATGATGACACTCGAACCTCTGGGAAATAGTGAAACTCAATGATGGCTCAAGTAATCATGAAAATAACTGACAGATGAATCAAAATAATGAAAATAATTGTGAGTTGCAGTCGTATTTATAGACATCACCCTCAAGTCCCTTCGCATTAACTATAATGGCCGCTCCGCAAATGCATCCTGACACAGTAAACTTGTCGACTCTGCGGATCACATGTATGTCATTCATGGTAACATGCTGTAGCTGTTCGCACACTGTCCATTAGTGATGTGTTCAGGAAGCAGAATGCATTTTGACAGAGAGGTCAGGGTTTGCAGATTTGCTGCTGCACGCCGCTGCCGCTGCTGTGTGATGGATTGAAACCTTGCATGTTATAAATCAGCTCTGTGCCGGCGTTTCTCAGCATCCGCGCACATTTAGCTCTTTCAGAGCGGTTTGAACAGCCGCTGCAGAGCTTTATCAGCTCAGGGAGTGAACAAGACTTGTCCAGATAAAATGTTTCCAAAAAATCATATCCCCGGAAAATTTAGCAGCCTGTAGCTACTGTAGTGAACGAAACCCCAAAACCCCTCGCGGCGCTGGTGCCTCGCTTTACCTGCGGGGCTCTGCATGACAGCATTTATACATTAAATTATGTAATGAGCGTCCCTGATGTAGCGGCTGCATTGCACTTAAAACACAGGAGAAGCTGCCTTACATTTGTAGTCACAGTTCATGGATCAAAAGCAAACAGGGAGCTAACCAGCGTTCTATCATAACAAAGGCAAACATACAAAAAGCCCTGAGCGTTTCAGCGCTATTAAGACACCCACTCCCTCTCCAGCCTCCATCTCTGGCTCTTGTGCCCCCTCCCTCTCTCCATCCGACTCCCCCTTCCTCAGTGCAACTCCCCCTTCTCCCTCCCTCTCTTGTTAATGCTTCTCTGGATGCATTTCCTCCATTTCTCTCTTCCTTTTTTCTCCATCTAGCTCTTTGCTATCCTGTCTTCTCTCCATATAGTCTTGCTCTTGCGCTGTCCCTCCTACTCCTACACGAACACTTACCCACCCCCCCCACACACACACACTGTGTTCCTTTTCTGTTTTTTTAACCAACCTCTTACTCATGTGTGTCTACATCCCTCCCTCCCACTCTTTTAACTCTGTCTCTCTCTCAGTTCTCTCAGAGGGTCTAAGCTGGAAGCGTTTGCCACCCACACATTCCCTCTTCAGCTTTCAGCTTGACATCAGATTTACATTCACAATGAGCAAGCGCAGCATTTCACATGTTGCCTAGCACATGGCTGCACACACGAACATGAACACATGAACTGGGCGTTTGCACACATGTGCCTGTGCTGTATTGTGCTGTATGGGAGATGTAAGGTTCTGTTTTCTTTACATGCTTGCCTAATGCTGGAATTAGCAGCCAGTAAACCAGATTGTCCATCGTCAGACAAGCAGTTGACAACAATTTTGATGATCAGTTATCATTTATGAAGCAAAAATTAAAAACATTTGCTTTTTCCAGCTTCTTAATTGTGAATATTTACTACTTTTCTTTGTTTTATATGATTAAATGGAAATAATTATAAATAAATGGAATAATTTTGGACTGTCACTTGTATAAAACAGCCAATTTAAGGATGTCACCTTGAGCTGACAAAAAGTGCATCTATTGCTGACATCTTATGAACAAAGTTACTCAATAAATAATCCAGAGATGAACTGATAATGAAAATGCATTGTCGATCTGACATTCAGACTCCATTTAAGCCCACTATTGAAGGAATAATTCAACATTTTGAGAGTTATGTGAGAAAATCAATACAACACTTGTGTCAGCTCACTAACTATGGAGCTGGAGCGGGTGGGCCATTAGCTTAGCTTAGCTTAGCATGAAGACTGGAAACAGGAGGAAACTGGCTTTGTCCAAACACCTTTAAAGCTCACTAATTAACACATTATATATGATTTTGAAGACAAACACAACATGGCTGTTCGTGGTTTTAGAGTCAGCGA
Organism: Chelmon rostratus; assembly: GCF_017976325.1. Classification (NCBI taxonomy): domain Eukaryota; kingdom Metazoa; phylum Chordata; class Actinopteri; order Chaetodontiformes; family Chaetodontidae; genus Chelmon; species Chelmon rostratus. The sequence goes on from NC_055665.1 coordinate 5,557,729, forward strand.
GTTACATGTTGCAGCTATTTCTTGATTAACAGTTTTTCATCCACCCATCTCTGTTGTTTGCCCTTAACCTCTCGGTGATGAGAAGAACATGCAGTATGTTAATTAGTGAGCTTTACATGTGTTTGTAGATGTATTTTTGAACTTTGGACAGAGTCAGGCTAGCTGTTTCCCCCTGCTACCAGTCTTTATGCTAAGCTAACATAATTGCCTCCTGGCTCAAACTTCATATTCAGCATCCAGGCATGAGTGTGTTATGGATCTTTCCATCTAACTGCATCAAGAAAACAGCTGTTCCCAGGACATGTGATCTGTACCTGGATCTGTGTTAGCATGCTGGGCCACATTCTGTAGCATTAATTCAACCCTGGGCTGAAAAGCAGAATTTTACTGGCCTCTCTGGTTCAAAGTTTCAACACACCAAGACACCAACCCCTTGTGTGTGATAAGAAGCGTGCTTTGGTGCACCTTTAACCACACCCAATAGTGTTGTCACATTGTCCTGGAGTAGACCTGTCCATGGCTGCAAGGTGAGAACTTGAATCTCTTGTGGTCACCTGCACACTACATTTATAGTCTTCGCCTCTTCTTGCTATCTCGACCGCGGTGCTTCCCTTGACCTGCGACACATGTTTGTCGACCAGTATTCTTCACCTTCATGATTCGTGTATTGAGATCCTGCCACAATGTGTCCAGAACCAAAACGACAGGAGCCCCTAATAATGGAAATGGAAACTTCAATAATCAGATATCATTAGCTGTGTCCGAAATCACTCCCTTGTCCACTAATCTGTACAATCGACCCTCCATAGTTTACTCTGTAGTGAGCAGTCGTCCTCTTGCATCATCACTGGCAGCTGTAATTTCACATCTGTAAAATGGGACCCCTCATATGTCGATGCCAGGTGGAAACTGAGCCTCACTTGTGGTGACGGTGATCTGACCAGTGCGGTTCATTCCACGAGATTCGGCGTGACACTTTTTTTTTTCTTCTGTCTCATCATGGATTAAATTCTTAACTGACACACACCTGGCCACCTTTCCAAAAGCCAGAGTAATATCTCAACGCAATGATAGTCACAATGAGCAACTGCGTTATTTCAGACAAGCACGTCTACCTGCTGCGTGACCCCAGCCACACTAAATAATAACCTCCCATGACACGATGATGCCTCAGCCAGGCTGCAGTTTTCAAGTCGGCTTTTCAAGGCTTTACATCATGGCTGAACAATAGTTGCATAATTGCATCTTAAAATAGGTGGAACAAGCGAATCAAAACAAATGTCTGCACACGTTCTGTTAGCACATCATGTCAGTCATCAACAGTGATCCCAAGACTAATGAAGCTTTTAAATGGTTTCGATCAAGTCTCTGTGGCCTGCATCCCATAATGCATTCCTTTGCTTGGTGTGTGTATGGGTGTGTGTGCACGTGTGTTAATGTGTGGCTATCGACAGTGTGGTACAATAGCTCAATGTGTGCACAAATACCTGAGCTCCTTCCCTATTCAGGGCTTCGCTGTATAGTATGTTTGAAACTAAAACGTAAGGTACTTCAGAAAATAAAAATGTTGCCATGGCAACGAAACACAGAGCCAGGGTTGGGATCAAAAAGAGAGAGCGAGTGAGAAATAGATTTACATCCAGGATCCAGACTTTTTTTCCCCCCGTTCCAGGCCGGTGCTTTTGTTCACACTTTAATAAAAGGAATGCTTAATGACCATTAAAGTGAGAATTCAGGTGTTAAAGAAAAAAAGACAATGACCGTGCCATTTTTTCGATTTTAATTTGTCTCTGCTCAATACCCCGGCTAACTCCGCCCGTCTCACATCCCTCCATAAAGACGGTGGATCAGATGATTTATACACTGATTCTGAATGAGTCTTTGCACACGCTGCCGCCCACGTTTCTCCACTCTGTGCATGTTAAGTGTAAAAAGGAGCAGGTACGGTGTATTAGGTTTGAAAAGTGAAATTTGGTCTGTATTCAAGTTGAAGAGTACCATTTTCCAAAATGAGAAATCTGCTGTCGGCGCCTACACTTAACAAATAATACATAATGCAGCATGTGGAGTAAATCCAGGTGCGCCTTAAAAATATAGGTGCTATCCAAAACCGTGTAACTGCTTTATTCTGGCTTCGAATCTTGTCTGAGGGCTTTTTGCAAGTCACTGTGTCACTGGTCCATTTCCAACTGCCTTACAAAGGCAAAAATTGACAATATTCCTTAAAATAAACAGGTCGTAGCATAATGACCAGGTCACAGACACTTTGCCTCTGTTGGATGTAACCTGCAGAAAATGATGCGCTGTGTAATTGAAGCCATTTTCTCTCTGAAGTACTGTATAGTTGGAGACGAGAAAATGTCCACAGGTGTAACCACGAGAGATAACTGGATGGACACGGCACATACAGTATATGCAGTATACACATGCTGTTGTATGTGTAGCTGAAATAAACTGGACCTTGAATGTAAGCAGAAAAAAGACTTTTTCTCAGTGCAGTTTTCTCTTGGTGTCTGTGAATGATTAAAAGTGATGTTTTAAGGTACAAATAAACAATGAATTAAAGATAAGATCCACAAATAATTCTGTTTTAGTGTGAAGGTGCAAGTCCAGCAACAGGTGGTTGCTACGAACTATTAACGTGATGGCAATAAAACGGTATTTTGAGAGCATCATTTCCTTAAAGTACTAACTTACCCTATGAAGTTCAATCTCATCTTAATTAGATGTTTTTCCTGATTAAGCAGAACGTTTGTTTTTAAGTAGATTAAATGGAAAACAGTCACAAATGCAAACCAACAGGATATCAGTTTAGTAAGGAAGATATTGGAAGAGAGTCGATGATCCGGAATGGTTTTCATTCAGTCAGATTTTATTTTCATTCAGTGTTTAGGAGAAAAAATAAACAGTTTCTCCTCTAAAAATGAATCCTTTAATTAGACAAAACAGTTTTAATTGAAGGAGACTTGGAATGACCTGCGCATACAGATAAATGGGTAGTGTTGATAGTTTAAAAAACTGTCTTGAATAAGCTATCATATTAAATCATATCTTTGTTTCCTAACTTTAGAATTCTCTTTTTATAATTGCTTATTATCTATTTCAAAGCCTGTTTTAATTAAGCCGTATGTCCCGTTCTGAACACAATATCTCAGGAATGCTTTGAGGGAATTTCTTCAAATTTGGCACAAACTTTCACTTAAACTCAAGGATCAACTGGTTGGATTTTGAGGGTCAAAGGTCACTGTGACCACACACAAGCAGTTTTTGGACATAACTTAAGAATTCATAGATTAGTTATGACACACCCAAATGTCTCACAGGGTAAAAAGATGAAGCAATGAAGCTAAAGGTCATAGATCATAGATGTCAGTATAGTGATAACTTCTATTTCACCAAAGAAATAAACTTAATACCTTTTATTAAATTCCTTCAAAGTCTTCACTACATGTGCTGTATGAGTCTGGACGGACGTGGATGTAAACTGTAACAATGTCAGGGATCACAGATGAAAATGTCCTTTCAGTTAATTCTGGCACATTTACAGCAATATTTGATAATGTGCACTTTCCCTATTAAATAAACCAATAAACCAATAAATCTGTAATATACTCAAACCTATTACATAATAGTTGATTGATGAATAATTGATGAACAAACACAGTTACAGACTGAGTCACTGCTGCTGTGTGATGATGATGTATGTATGCATGTTGATGAAAGTGTGGCATGTTTGAGCTGCATGTAAGTAATTGCCAGCTGTCTTATTGCAGGAAGGAGTGGTTAACACTGGCTACCAGTAGAGGAGAGCATGTTGCGCTCTCTTGTATTACAGAACTATGTGTCTATTTACTGTATACTTTAAATGAGCAGTAATCTGCCCTCTGTGGCCAATCCTACAAATTACAACTGAAAGGATTAGTGCGGTGTGTCCCATTCAGATGTCTGCCCCGGTGTGGGTAAATACAGAATAATCTGAATACAAGCAGACTGGGTGTTCTCACTGGGAAAGTCTATAAATAAGATCTTTGGAGGTCAAACTGCATTTAAATCCCAACACCGTTTCACTGAGTCTCTTTAGAGATTAAGAAAGTAAATACTTACGTGACGCTGTTGCTCAGCAATTTCTGAATTAAATACAAACTGCAGCAAACGTACAACGCTTGGTAAGACAGTTTACCACTTGTGAACAGCAATCATCATAGAGGTTTGTCTTGCTGTTAGATCACTTACAGCATACTGTAGTATACCAATAAACCATCAAATTAATGCATCAGTCTGTTAATCACAGCCTGTATATCCTCTGTTTGGCTTTATATCTAATTTTAATTGTTCTGTTTTTATCTTTTAACTCTCTCACGTCCAAAAAAGATGTGCCTAGTAGGGCTGTATCTGAATCAGAAGTAATTAATCAGTGTTTTGTAATGTGCTTGTTGCGTTTCTTTCCTTTTTAATAAATACTCAACTTGATCACAGATGTTTTTCTGTATTTATGAGACATATGCACGGCCTCCAGTTAACTCTGTCTGCCTGGCCCACCTGCAGAGCAGCCACTCCACACAAAACCGCTAAAACAACTTACATTTGAGCTTGTTTTACATACAAGTCTCATGTTTTAGTGTCATTGATTACCATTATTATCAGAGAGTGTGCATCCTCTTGCTGCCCTGCGTTTCCATCACACGTAGATTTATCGTTCGATAATTTCGCGACAAGGCTCTGCTTGTAAAGGTTTGAAGCCTGTTGTGTCGTCAAACACAGAAAACAGGTATTTTGGTAGTACACACTTTCTGTGCTTTTGGGGGGAAAACAACAACAGCTGCGATTACCTAAAGCAGACAAAGACCTGGTTGATTTCCAACAGAAATCGAGACTCCCGCCCTAATGAAACCCTCCACTGGAGGATGTAATACAACACGTGTTGTCTCTGAATCTCATGACTCCAGATTGCACCTAAAGCGTTGGGATAGTACAACAACTCACAGACTGCTTGTTTTTCTGATCGCACTGTCTATAGCTAAACCCACAGAAACGCACCCGAACTTCAGTGTCTTTTACCATAAGACTGATGCCAGTTGAGCCCTAAATCACCATTCTTTCCTTGGCACAATCTGCTCCCCCCGAAGAAACTAATTAGTTCGGGAAACAATATATTCTGAGGTAGATCCTGATATCACTGTTCTGAGGCCTTTTAATTGAGATGACTGCAGTTATAATGCATACATAATGATGGCGTAACCTCCAGCCGAACGGGGCATCACCCATGACAATTCCTGTTAATTAACACTTCTTGCGGAGTAACAGACACCTAAGAAACTGTGAGTACTACTGTGAGAGAGTGATGGCAGCCACACAATGAAGAATATCTGAAGACAGTTCATGAACTGAAACTTATTCAATATCTCTAAAATAAAGAAGATGGGAGTGGAACAATTTAGCAGGACAATAACGTTTAAATCCTTGAAACAGTTCCAGGTACTGAACAGTGGCATTTGCTGGTTTATAAGGGTAGGTTTTAATTTTTTGTAATAAAAAGGTTTGCCGTTGTTTAACCCTATAACAAAACCCAGTTTTTAAGAGACCAAAATTAACTTCATGCAACAATCAACTGTCAGAAGTGCTCTTGACACCTTTTAATGGAGCTCGATGTTGAGATCTCCACCTCCCCTGTGATTTATCATTAAGCTTTTCATGTAAGACCCCTGCTCTCTCAGATTTAGTTTCCACGACCGGTCACTCGTCCAGCCGACAGAGTGTGATTCGGTAGTTTTGAAGCTGTGGATTTGGGCAAAGAGACACCGGTGGATGGTTTGATGCCTTGGCTGGGTGACAAACACCTTCGCGGTCATCGTTTTCCCTCGTTGCGTGGGTTGGAGAAAATGTTAGGATCGCAGACTGAGAGACGGGCAGGCTCGCAGTGAAAAGATTGCCTTCTGGACAGGTAAATGAAAGAGAACGAAAGGACGAGGGTGATGAGGATGAAAGAGGGATACAGATAAAGGTAATATGGAGAAAATGGAGGGTTCCGGATGCCACACATATCTGACGGGGAGGGAAGCAGAGGACGGCATGAAAACAAGAAGAGGGTGCAAGGAGGAGAAGGAAAATGAGAGGGGAGAGAGATCAGGGGCTGAAGAGAGGTAGAGGGATAAACGCACTATTTGAATTATGTAAAGTAGCTGCGTGGGAGAGAAGAGGTGTGTGTGTGTGTGTCTGAGTATTAGTGTGTGACAGAGGAGGCTGAGAGCAGCGGTAAGAGCCGAGACAGACAGCATGATCAACATGAGGAGTCAGGGTGAGAGAGGCCGCGATGCTGGAAAAACGAACAGCCTTACCTATGTTTTCCAGGAGGGCTATCGCGCTGTAGGTTTTTCTTTGAAGGGGCCACGCTTCAAAACAAGGAGAGGAACACATGAAAAGAAAACAGGAAGAATATGATGTGCTTTGATAGCATCCGGCTGTAGTTTAGAGACGATTAAAATGATTATCTAAGCAGGGCTTCTACACAGGTGCTCACCCGGGCTTCTGTTCGCCTTCGTCTGGTGTAAATGTGCAACATGTTGTCGACTTCTCAGAACTTTATATAGTGGCCCAGGAAGTCCCTCAAAGGCTGGAATTGTGTTTGTGCTGGCTCCAGGGACGGCAGTGTGAGCGTGAAATATCTCAACAACGTTCTGATGAGTTGCTATGAAATTTTGTGCAGACATTCATGGTCCCCCGAGGATGACTCCTAGTTTCTTTGCACCAGCAGGTTCAAATCTCCTAAAGTCTGAATTTTCCTCCTGTGCCACCATGAGTTTTTTTTTTTTTTTTACTGGTTTTAAGTGAAATGTATCAACATCTATTGGGTACATTACCATGTAAGTTTGATTAATTGTGATCACACACCCAATACCATAAAAATTAATGACAATCCTTCCAGTTGTCCTTTGGGTTTGGCTAGAAAAGCGGCAGAAACAGTGTTTTTGGGATATGAACACTGCTCAGACCCATTCCTGCTCCCATTTAATGGCACACGGCTATCAAGGTGAAGAAAGACTGAGAAAGTTCCGATTGCAGGCTTGTGTTTCTGTGTACGTGCAGCTGAGGTCAGAGAACATCATGGATACTAACTTGTGGATACTTGATATTAAATTTTTTTTATCAACGTACAATGATGAGATATACAGAATTTTGTCTTGGAGGCATCCGTGCAGAAATGATGACAACCTTTGTTTTATCTTTGTTCTTATAGCAAGTTATATAGAACTGTCACAACAAAATGAAACGTTTTAAGATCTTAAGAGGGAGAATAATTTTGGTTTTAAGCCTCCAAAGGTGGTCAGACAGACACACCTGAGATCCTCTGCTCGCAAGGGCAGCACAGTTTCACAATTTCATATCGTACAAGCAAGTACAAACAATTTATTGACTTATAGACAAGCAGTGAGATCTGCAATTCTGCCATTACTGAAAAGTCACTTCTATCATGTGGTGCATGTACAGGAATTCTGGACACTGGTGCAGTCTGGTGGTGCATTTGGTTAAAGGACGACAGGGACGGCTCACAGGCTGAAAACAGGCCATACCTACATACATATGCATTCAACAGTGACTCTGTTTTTTTGTGCAATTTGTGCTCAACAAGGCCTCCTGTGTTCTGCTTCCTGTGTTCTCTAACTGTACGTTTACACTCTCTCCATCATCCATCAAGCGTAGGACAGGAGTTTATTCCCTTACTGACCAATTCAGTGCATTAGGCACCGACTTGGCTGACAAAAGTCAATAAGTGCTTTGTTTGTTTAATGCTCACTCCTCTCTATCCATGCATCTCCCGGTCCCTCCCCTCCCCCCTCCCCTCAGCGTGCAGACTGTTAACATTCACCTCATCTGACGTCCAGACAGAAAATCTATCTCTCCAATAGTCCCTCGCCCACTTCGTCAACCTCTTCCCCTCCGCGGGTGAAGGTGCAGTAGAGTTTTGTGTGTGTGGCAGTAGGAGCCGCAGCAGTGCTGGTGGATGGGTGTGACCCCGCATGGTTTTATTTCTACCTCGCTCACCTTCGACCTCCATCTAGCTTTCATATTCTCTCCTGCCCTCTTTCATTCCTCCAGGCAGACTGTCAATAACAGCTCTCCTGTTGCTGTTTATTTCCACAATGGCCCCGTCTTTCTCTCTCCACGTCCTCTCGCTCTACCCGAGTCTTGGCGCCGCAGTTTTTTTTCTGTCCTCATTTTACCTCTAATGTTTCCCTTCCGCCGTTGTGTATTAGAGTCTTACCTGTCGACCTCTTCTCTTTCTCCCTCTGTTAGATCATCGCGCCCGGCGGAAGAGCATAGCCACCGGGAAGCAGCCCAGCATGGAGGTCCCTCCCACTGCCCCCCTTCAACCCTTCCGACAATCCGTGAGTAACCCCCCCTGTTCCCGGCCTCGCTCGCTGCCTCCGACCCTCTCGCTGTCCCTCCTCCCTCCTCCTGCCCTGGGCCCGCCGCACACCTGTGGCCGTCGGGCCAGCGGTACCCCGCCTCACCCTTTCCCCCTCTCCTTGGCTGTCTCCCCCTCCCTCGCCTTGTGCCAGCAGCAGCAGCAGCAAAAGGGCGCCAAGAAAGGGCCCGGCACGCCCCCCTTGCCCCACTCGCTGCCCCTCTCCCCCTCCCTGTCCTTCACCCTGCCCCACTCGCCTGCCGCCTCCTCCTCCTCCCCCCCCTTCTTGTACTGGGGCGGAGACTGGAGGGCTGCTGGTTCGAGTCCAGTGGCGGGAGGAACGTTAATTGCACCACTTCCCCCGTTTGAGGTATGTGACACAAACATGGCTGAAGCAGAGACACTGGCTACATTCACATGCATGTTCGAATGTTGGGATAACTGGGTTTGGTCACAAAAAGGGTTAAGGCCTTTTAGCATTTAGCATCGAAACATGGAAGCATGTTTATGTTTACAGAAATACTAGAACAGAACATATTAAAGGGTCATACCAGTGTTTGCAAATTTTAGAACCTTTAATACAAACAGAATATCTTCAAATGCATGCTATAAATTATTTTTTCTACCCTTCCAGGCAGCCACTGTCCTCCATTAATTTCCCAAATGGTATGAAGATCAATTAGTAGGCTCTTACATACTTGAGTTGTGTAACCTGCATTAATGTTTGTCAAAGTTACTTCATCATTGTGTGGTAAAGTAGTTTAGGTGCAGATTGATTTAAAAGTGCTTTGCTGCATCCTGTTAATTTGTTCACTTGCAGAATTACGACCTCATCGCTAATGACACAAAATAATAGAACTTCATGAATATGTTAAACACAAAAATCTGTCCTATTCAATCAGGTGTAAGCAGGCAGGATGAAACAAACAAGATGACCAATAGTGGAAAAAACAAAACATACCATCAAACGTAAAAAGGCGATACAGAAAAAATGTAAATAAAGGCCAAAACTAATATAATATATAACTAATATATAATATACGCTACTATTATGCTAAAACCACAATTACTTTACCTTTCAGTGAATTATATATTTTATGGTGCTTCATTTAGTTTTCATTCTTTTGTGTTTCATATTATTTTATTATTACTTGTTGTTCACTGGGATGAAATACACAACTCAGTCAATTTCATCTCTTTCAGAAATGAATGAAAACCAATGGACACCTGGAAGGGCAGAAAAAATACGTTCAACTGTGTAAAATAGCAGCATGGCTTACAAATGTGATGTAAAGTGAATTTGACTCGTAGTAAGTGGGTAAAAAACACGTAAAACACCTGGTATGATTCTTTAATGCTAACAAAGAGAAGCAATATAAAAGAATATGCTGTTACTGTTACTCCTGGGATCATCGTGTCTGTTTTTTTGTACCAGAGACAACTTAAGTCAAAGCGGGAGAGCGGAGCTGGCAGCCAAACACGTTCTGTCTGAGGACAGAAATAATCTGTTTATTGTTTTATTCATGGCAACAGAAACTCAATCACAAGGTATCAAACATGCACATAAAAGGGCTTAAAGGATAGATTGGTGTCTTATTAAGTTTGTGCCCAGTGGTCTATGTTGCCCATCTCCTTTCCTATTATTTCTGCTGGTGTTTGCACACTGTCGCTGTGGCTGGAAATAGCAGGACTTGTTTTCCTCTCCTCACAGGGAACTATTTGCTGCCCGTTCACTGTTGCAGTATGAAAAATAGATTCCACAGACTTGAAAATTACAGAAGCCAGATCATCCATTAGAGTAATGTGAAGCCTCACTGTTTTCATATCAATATTTCAGGTTTCTGACTGGATGAGCAGGCCTGATGAGCGGGGGCAGTGCCACAATGTGAAAACAAAAGTTTTTGACAGTCACAGACAGCCTCTGTGATTATCCTACATTTGCGTACTGCAAATTACCTGACGCTAGTGTGACCTGCATATTCCCACCTGTGTGCAATTTGATTTAAATACACTTCCCAAAAAAACAGGCAAACACTAAAGACCACCATCCAAATGCTTATCAGTGCATGTTCAGGAGGTCAGACTGCAGCCAATCATGTCACATCTTTCACATGAGCTGTGGTGTGAGCCGACTGCGAGAGCCTTTTGCTCTCTGGCTTTAGTCTTTAAGGCAGTGCCTCCTCCCAGGCAACATATGTAGGTAACCCTGTGAAACAGCGCTGAGCCTGGGCAGAAGAGCTCGTTAAAATCATTAAAAACATCACAGCAAAATACTTAAGTAGCATGTTATTGGCAAAATGTAGCGCAGCGGCTGGGGTTCGAGTCCAGCATGGGCCCTTAGCTCTCTCCAGCTGTCACGATCTAAATATAGCAGAAATGCCACGAAATATTCAAAAAAAAAGTACAATATGTTCCTCTGAACTGAGGGCAGAAGTACAAACCTGGTTCCGAAAAAGCTGGGACGCTGTGTAAAACGGGAACAAAACAGAATATGATCATCATCTAATCCCTTTTGACATATATATACAGGTTGAAGAGCAACAAAAGACTGGTAAACAGGTTGATTGGCAACAGGTGATAGTATCATGTTGGGTATGAAAGGAGCATCCTGGAAAGACTCAGTCGCTCACAAGCGAGGATGGAGCAAGGTTCACCACTTTGTGAACACATGATTGTATAAAGGATGTTACTACATGGGCTCAGGAACACTTCTGTTTTCTGTAAGCACAAGTTAATTTGCAAATGATTGCATTCTGTTTTTATTTACACAGCATCCCAACTTTTTGGAATCAGGGTTGTATAAATACTCGGGTTAAGTACAAATACCCGAGTGTTGACTTGTACAAGTGTCCCCACTGGTGCTGGTCGCCCAGAATTTAGCCCAGACAGCACTTCATTTCATTCCATGTTTGACAATTAGAGTTTTAAAGATGAATATCTAATTACATACAGCTACTTAATGTGAACGGCAGCAAATGGGCTGAAACACTAAAAGACATCAGTATTCTCCTCTAACCTGAAATGAACCCAAAGGCGATCAGCAGCCGAGCAAACGCAGCCACTGGTGATGGAGTTGATGATCCCCCACATCTTACTTCTACCTCACTTTATTGTGGTTTATTGTGACTGAGGCTTTTCTCCCTCTCTGTATTGAATACTTTGACTTTTTGAGACTTAAAGTGTCAGACGGAGCGGCTAATCAAATCAGATTTAGTCATGCAGGCTATTAGCTGGGAACCAGCAGATGGAGCCAAGTCTTTATTCATATCCTCAAGACAGGCTTCAAAGCCATTTGACTCATGCCAGATGACGAGGTGTCATTTCCCTCCAGTCATTCTCCTCCTGAATAATGCTGTTATGCTATACGTATATAAGCAACATGACTGAGTCTTTAGGAGGACCTGGAAGCTGTAAGAGAGAAGCTTCTATAGGGCGCAGTGGTACATAAGACTGAAAAAAAAAAAGATATTTCATGCATATTTTGAGCTCTAAAGTTACCTTCACAGTTCACATTTCAAGGTCTAGACTGTGAAAACAGCTTTGAAATTTGACATTTATGGCCCACAAATGTAATAACGTCTTTGTTTACATTTAAATATGCTTTTAGTGGGCTAAAAAAGATATTTGAGTGGGAAATGTCACATCTTTTCAACGTAGCTTCGCTGTTTGCTTAGATATTTCTATACAAATGACTCATTATATTGAACTATTAATTACTGCCCATGTTATAAAGTGGAATATTTTTCTTTGAACAAGTGAGATTATCCAGCCTTTTTGCAATTTTCTCACTTGCTGTCAAATAATTAAGATTTTATGAAAATCGGTGGGTTTTTTCATACATTTAACACAAATGCTTCTCTTGGTCCCGCTTTGAATGGACAGGAGTGTACAGGACTTTGTTGTATGAACTGATCACAGTTCAAGTCATGATTCAAATCTGTCCAATCAGGCTTGTTTGTCTGTCCCAGTACCCACAGTTACAGCCCTGATGTTCACACACCGCCACCGTGGGAAAGTACCAACACACAGAACACTTAACTCACACTTTATACGTGCTTTTTCCGCTTCAAAGACGTGTATGACGAGTGTGCGTGAACAGTATTCATCAGTTCATCTTGATGGGATCACATATCAGCTGCTGTCAAGATAAATATTGCCGATCTTATTCTTTTATCAGAGATTTTAAGGAACGTGTTGTGTTTTCAAACGCATCCAAACAGAAGAAAAACCGCTGCACTGAACACTGTTTAATATGCAGATCTGCAGCAGCTGTGACATGACTCTCTGGCTTGGGGGGGTTTTCAGAGAGTCAGCAATCAGATAAAATAGTGACTATCAGAGCAAGAGATGGACAGATTTGATACAGTAAACAGAGCTCAAAGAAATGCTGATACATCTCAGCCCTCAGCACAGTCTGACAGGACAGAAGCTGAGCCGACCAACAGAGCTAAACTCAGACTGAACACGACTTAATGGACGTGATTTGGCCACTTGTGGAAGACGGATATTCATCCAATCACAATGTCATTGCACGCTCCCAAGATCATACACAGTATGTGTAGTCTGGCTCTCTCAGCCCCAGCATTCATGAAAACAAGACTGGAACCCACCTGTCAGTGCAGTCACACCTGCAGGTTGTTGTCTTTCTCCCTGAAACCTTCTTTGCTTTGTTTTTTTTTTTTTTTTGTCCTTATACACCTGAAATGAGTTTGAAGAAAATGACAGAAACACATTAACATGTCAGCCTATTTAATTAAATTAATTGTTTATGTCAAGTCAAAAATATATCTGTAAATCTGCACCTTTTATTGAGAATGGATTTATGTTATTTAACTTTGAAAACAGGAGATGGAAAATGATTAAAACTAGTCAGCGTCTGTGGACTGTTATGTGGATTGAGCGACTCAGGGTGACGTAGTATAAACAAAGTGTGGGAGCCACAGTTCCAGATAACTCGATTTAATTGCTTTATCTGTCATCTGATTGTGACTGTAGTGCCGTGTGGTTGATCCCACTTATTTGTTCCAACAAATCATCCGAGCTTGATTGTACCATTTAAAATATTGGTATTTGAGTGAGTGACGGGATGTCCTCATTAACCAAGCATGTCCCACTGAGCTCTGATAAGTACGAGGAGGCACTTTACTCCTCTCAGGGTGTGGGTATTGGGACTGACCCTGATTACAAACCTGATTCCAAAACAGTTGGGACGCTGCATAAAACATAAATAAAAACAGAATGCAATCATTTACAAATGATCTGTGATTACCGACAACAGTTAGACGTGTTCCTGAGTCCATGTGTTAATCTCCTTTATCCAATCATGTGTTGACAAAGTGGTGAACCTCGCTCCATCCTCGCTGTGAGTGACTGAGCCTTTCCAGGATGCTCCTTTCATACCCATCATGATACTATCACCTGTTACCAATCAGCCTGTTTACCTGTGGAATGATCCAAACAGGTGTTTTTGGAGCGTTTGAAACATGATGCTGCATCAAATTCAGAATAAGCAGATATTTACAAAAATCAGTGAAGCTGATGAGGTCAAACATTAAATATATTGTCTTTGTACTGTTTTTAATTGAGCATATATCAAAAATGATCAGTAGTCATTCTGTTTTAATTATGTTTTACGCAGCATCCCAGCTTTTGTGGACTGGGTTGTATAATAATAATAAATAATATCTTGTTTCAGCATCTCAGGTGGTTTGATTTGATCATCTATGGAAGCTCATGTAGGACAAACTGTACCCCTGTGTGAGACTTGTTGTTGGACTGTATGGCACACCACTGCCCACCACAGGATCTGTTACCACACTGCAGCTCTCTGTGCCAAGTGGACATGTGTGGGTGTATGATTTCTTGTCGTAATAAATTTACCTTGTGCTCTCCCCCCATCACGCATCATGTGTCTCATTTGTGTGTCTCCACCTGATTTTTGTGTTACTGAAATGCATCTGGCACACACCACGCCGTCTCCATGGAAATCATCTGGCTTTATTTCTCCATCACACTCACAACACGTCACTCTTTCTCCGTGAACCACACTTGTCTCAACCCATCTTTTCAAACCCACGTCTTTACGTCTGTAACTCCGCGACATGCACGTGCTCCCTCCCGTCCTCCATGCGTTTCCCCCTGTTGCCGCTCTCCTCCTCCACCCGCTCCAGAGTTTCCTCAGTAGAAGGTTGAAGGGCTCGATCAAGAGGGCTAAGAGTCAGCCCAAACTGGACCGAACCAGCAGTTTCCGCCATATGATCCTCCCCCGCTTCCGCAGTGCCGACCAAGACAGGTCAGTGAGCGAGTGTTTGTATTCATGAATGAAACCTGTCGCTGTAAATCTTATGCAATCTTTTCCATCTGTTTGTACAACCTGAAGCATCTTTCTCAGCCAATCAGGAAGTTGGGATGTGGTGGGAGATGTACTCAGATACCAATGCAACAATGCATACATGAAATAACAAGTAAAAGTCCTGCATTCTCAGACTGATGTCCTCTCTGACTGATATATTGTTGCATGTGACATGGTTAGCTTGTTGCCTCTGGTGCATCAATGTTTTTACTGCTGTAGCTGTTGAGGAGAAGCTAGTTGTACCTACGTTATGTACAGCTGGAGGTTTAGTTCACTGGTTCTCTGGGTTGTGCCCACTCTTTGGGGTCATCTGATTGGTCATGAGATGATTAATGTGACAGGAAATAAATTTCTGCCATACACATTTATGTCCATATATTTTTGCTTTGGTTAAAAGAAATACTGAATATTTTGGCCTCAAACAGTTATTTAAATGAAACCGCGTGAGAAGTTTAGAGACAAAATCTCTCTTTGGTGAAATTACTAACGACTGAAGACTTTTGAGACATGACAAGAGGCCCTGACGCAATATATGTTTAAGGTACAGAGAAAATAGTAAAAAGTGATGTAGTTCCCTTTGTGGAGTACAAGTAGAAAGTAAGTAAAATAGAAATACTCACAGAAAGTAGAAGTACTGCAAAATCATACGTAAGTACAGCACTTTAGTAGTATCCACCACTGATCCATCTGTCTGTCTGTCTCTTTCTGTCTGTCTGTCTGTCCCTTTCTGTCTGTCTCTTTCTGTCTGTCTCTTTCTGTCTGTCTCTTTCTGTCTCTCCATCTATCATTGTTACAGACTGTTGTTTATCTTACACTCTCATGTCCCACCACAGTGTCACTTACAATTAAAGCACTCAGCACCGTCGCTGTCCCTCTGCCAGGGTGATGAAAAAAGTTCCCCCTCTCTCCATGGCAACCAGCAGACGGCCATATGGCGGCTGTACAGACCATAATGAGTCAGTGGGAGATTTGCTTAATTATACCTCCTCTGTATCGTGTACACAGTCGTAGCCGCGCTGGCGTTCTTCAGGCAAAGCGGTGCAAGAGGTGGACGCCTGTTTGTGTTGGTTTCTGCAGCAAAGTTTCCATTCGAAGAAGAAAAAGAGAATAAATTAAAAAAGAAGGCACGATATGAAAGTTGAAGTTTCCAGCAGAAGTTTAACAATTAGTGTGGAATAAATTGTAAGTGTGACATCAGCTTTGTGTATTATTCTAGCTGTAATGAACTTTTTCCACTGTGTTTAACCTCTTTTGCATAAAAACATCTTCTCTTTTTACATAAATTAGAAAAGGAGGCGTCCTCAGTATTTTTGTTTAGTGCTGCAATTACTGATTAGTTTCATTATCACTTCATCTGCATATTATTTTCTAAAGTATCAGTGTCACTTGTTTCGTCCAACCAACAGCCGAAAACCCAAATATATTCAGTTTACTGTCACATAAGATGAAGGAAAGCAGCAAATCATCACAGGTGAGAAGCTGCAACTCGAGAGTGTCTGAATTTTTGCTTAAAAAATGTTGATTGATAGATCGTTAATTAAAAGCTGCTCAATGGACAAATCAAGTAAATTGACAAGCTGAGTCGCTCTGAGCTTTAACTTTGTCCACCCCAGTTGATGTATACGCTCCCATTTGACAGCTACAGCCAAGACAAACTCAAACTTGGAAAGTGAACAAGGTCATCCTGATAATCTAAACATAGGACAGAAGTGCACTCAGAGGAGCGCTAAAACCTTTTCTGAGCCAGGTGCCTGCCAAGGTGCGCTTCCACATGATTTATTCATTTGGGAAGGTTGTGGATGTGCATCATCCCCGGCTGGTCTGAGGACACGCAGGCCAGCGGACAAAGAAGTCAAGAGCCTTGTGAAGTCGAGGTTGTTTTCTCAGCTCCTGGTTTACTCGGGATGTTTTCTGTCAGGGATGTTGGTGAACATCTGCAGCTTTGTTCCATTTTTTTTTAAACTTTATTCATCCGGAGAGGGTTTGCTCAGAACGCAAAGCCTTTTTCAGCATGGGCTGAAATTCATGCAGACATAAATGTGCCTCTGAGCTCCCAAACAGGCTCTAAAATTTGCAGTGATATATATTTATGCATGTTTTTTTTTCAGTAATTACTTTTAACTGATTGTTCATGCTCAAATTCCTGCTGTGTCCCACAG
This sequence comes from Chelmon rostratus, assembly GCF_017976325.1. Classification (NCBI taxonomy): domain Eukaryota; kingdom Metazoa; phylum Chordata; class Actinopteri; order Chaetodontiformes; family Chaetodontidae; genus Chelmon; species Chelmon rostratus. The sequence goes on from NC_055665.1 coordinate 5,574,644, forward strand.
TTTCCTTAGAATTCTATAGGTCAGCCCTCATATGGCTCCTAACTCTTACGTAAATATACTGTGTGTCTTACATGTTTTTTTGTCAGCAGAGCGTCAGTGTTCATTTTTCCGATTTCGTGTTTAATCTATGAAATGTAAAACAAGCCCGTCTCTGAATGTCTTGCTCCGGACTAACAGGTCAAAAATCAAACATACAAGCTGAAACAGCAAATGTTTGACGTCTCTGTTTGATTAAATGACTTCAGAAATTGTTGTAGATTAATTTTCTGCCGATGGACTGCCTGACTAATTGCTCCAGCTCGCCTTAAATCTTATTATCGCTGCAGTGAAACATGTTCTCAGTATCATGAAGTTTGGTATCTGCTGACTGAATCCTTGCTCCAGATGTTCGTTTCATTCGTGACGTGTTAAATATCATTTGCAAGGTGTGTGTGTGTGTGTGTGCGTGTGTTCGTGTGTGTGCGTGTTGTCGTTTCATGTTGGCCTCTTCCTGCACTTCAGCTCCCCGCTGAGACCTTGCATAGACCTTCTTTTACCTCCAGCACTCTCGCTGTCTTCTCAATCCCCCCCCCGACCCTCACACATCCTCCTCCCCTCTAATCCGTGCTCTCACTTTCTTCCTCTCCAAAGGATCCACTGTTTACATAATCAACGTGGTTTCCTCTGAGAGGTCTTCTCTCTCAATCCCCCACCCCTCACCCCTTCCTCTCTCACTCATCCTTTCTCTTACATCCACTCGTGACCTCCCCCACTCTTTCTTCCTCTTTTCTCCTCTGTATTTCCCTCAATCTGACTCATTCCTTTGGGTCTATTTTTATCTCCCTCTCTCTCTCTCTGTGTTTCTCTCCCTCACGATCCCCCTATATGTAATCAGTGCTCTGTCTGATGAACGTTATGATTGAACGTAGACAGCGGCGCAGGGGAGAAGCCGAGAGCCGGATGCAGCGCGGAGGACATACAGTATCTTTTCCGTCTTTGCTTCTCGTCACAACTGACCGTCCCTCCTCGCTCTCTGGTTCGACTCTCTGTGTCATCATGCGTCTGTCTTAGTGAATGTGTGGCCGTCTGCTGAGCTGGTCTCTGACTTTACATGCATACATCTGTGTGTGGGAGGAAGTGTGTAGGTGAGCATGATGGACGGGCTTCAGCGGAAACCCTGTTCACTTGTCAGTGCGAGCCCTTCGCATATGTGTGTCAGGATTGATGATATTTCTGAGAAGCATCTTAAAATATTGTGTGTGGAGTTTAAAATGTTTTGCCTGGAGGGAAACGGCTGCATAAATCTGTATGGACGGCTGCCTAAATACTAAAAAACCAATGCATTGTGAAAGAATATCCTATTGATTGGGTGTAATAGCTGAGATGATGCGAACAAGGTTTTAATGAGTGTTTCTGTGAGTGCTGACTCATGAATGCGAGTCAGTTTGCTGATTTTTTTTGTTAAAAACTCAACTAATGAACCTTGTGGCATTAGAAGTTTGATCAGTCTGTCCACTTTACAGCTGCCTGTTAAATAATTCAGAACATTTTCATTATTTCTCTTTGCCTGAAGTCTACCATCTACTCTTCGTCTTTCTTTGCCTCTTAGCGATGAAGGCGATAATAGCTTTGACTAAATGGTAATTACTTGCTGTCGACAGCCAAAGCAGCTAAAATGTTCAAAAGTCAGAAATACTAGAAAGTCTGCGTAGGCAACATCTTAGCAGGATCAAGTGAAATGTAAAATATATGTCAGGATTTGTCTAGAAGGGAACATAAACATGTGGTTTGAATAGAGATCTGTGTTTTTTGTACCACGAGCAGGTTGTAGTATGAATAGTAGACATTTTCACTATTCATCTTGTGTTACCATTTTCTTGGCACTAGATATTCATAATATAGATACTGGGGTTTATTAATATCCCATTATTTACCATATTTAAATATATATATTGTGCAGGCACTGAGGTTTACAATTAACATATAATTGTCAAAGAGACGTTTCCTTTAGTTCCTTGTACACAGAACCGGAGCTTAATGCCACCTTCAATCAAAGACCCTCCCCTCTTCACATCTAACCACAACTGTCGCTCCTCCCAGGACCCGTTTGATGCAGAGCTTCAAAGAGTCCCACTCCCATGAGTCCTTGCTGTCTCCCAGCAGCGCTGCTGAGGCGCTGGACCTCACTCTGGACGAGGACGCCATCATCAAACCTGTCCACTCGAGCATCCTGGGACAAGAGTACTGCTTTGAGGTGAGAACTAAGCTGCACGGTGTGGACAAAACAACAGCACGCTCACGCACAAAGTGCAGTGCACGGAGCAGTAAATAGCACCAAAAATGTTGTTCCAGCCTGGCAAGTGACAGTGATATGAAAGAGATTGATGTGAATTTAAAATATAGGTTTTTTTCTTCTTTTTTTTTACATGTGAAACAAATGAAAGAAACAAGGACACTGAAATGAGCCCTTGTTCTTACATAATTTGCTGCAGGAGTCTGTCAGCTTTTTCCATCACCTTTCCATTAGTGGAACATGACAGAGGTTGAGAGTGAATACAAGACATTGTTTTGGCAGCTTAGTTGCAGTCTCCATAGTTACTAATGGCTGTGGTTGTTGAATTTACCATTGGCTATAACCTCAGGTGACTACGGCATCGGGAACCAAGTGCTTTGCGTGTCGCTCAGCTGCAGAGAGAGACAAATGGATCGAGAACCTGCAGAGAGCTGTCAAGCCCAACAAGGTGAGGGGAGAGAAAGGGATGCGGTAGAGGAAGAAAAAAAGGATGATCCCTCTGTCTGTGTGTCTCTCTCTCTCCTCCCCGTCTCCCGTTGCTGTCTGTTTTCAATAAGAGCGCACCGCTTCATTTCTCTGTGTGAACTCCATCCTCGTGTCTGTGTGTGTCTGTGTCGAGCAATTTAGTCGCTTCTCCAAGCAAATATTAAAGCTGCACGAGGTGATGTTGCAGGGTGGAGGACCCAAACTGCTGCTTTGAAAAACACTGATGTCCACAAATCAGGTAATGTGAAGTCGGTAGATTAGACACAGCAGGCTCATGTTTTCCCAACCCAGCAAGTCTGGGATCCTTGATGCTACAGGATACTAAAGAGACGGGAGACAACACATCCAGGTCCTTTCTCACTGTGAGCCTCATGCAAGAACTGCTTGCACAACAGATCTGTTCTGAAGCAATAAGTCGTATAAGTCATGTACAGTCTGCTTCTCTTCACATGGAATTGACCTGAAGTCATAAAACATTAATCTGAAGGATTTTTTTGTTTAAATATGTTACTGAAATTAACTATAAAATAAAATATGTATTTACTTCAAGGTGCAGAGTATAAGATGTGGCCAGAATTTTAGTTTAAAACATTCAAAAAGTGAACTAAAATGATCAAAGCAAAGCGAAGGAAAAACAGTTCTGATATTATTTCAGGACTTTTATGTATTGTGTTGCAGTAGCGGCTGAATTTAGCATGCTAACAGCTAGCTGCAGCCCATCCTGTTTTGTAATACCACTTCATACCTCATGAGGCAATAATCTGAAAATACACCTGTGCACCTTTTGAATTTGAGTTTCTCTCTTTTACTGAACTAAGACAAGCTAATTGCCAAATTAACTCGTTGTTAAGCACACACCAGCTCTGGTTATTTTAAATAAACCCTTAATTCACTCAGTTAGAAGTGGAAATATTCTGGCTCTGCACACTGTGTTTCCACCTTCCTCTCCCTCCTCTCCCGCTTCACGCCTCTCTTGTCCCGGCCTGCTGAGTCCTGGTCGGAGCCGCTGTAAATCACCTCAGCGCTGTTGTTCCTGTCGTCTAACGGGCCTCCTTCGGTCTGTTCGGCCCTGGTCCAGCCGTGTTCGCTGGGAGGCTGCTGAACCCAGTTCTGTTGCCCGCCGTGTAAATGCCAGCTATCCCCCAGTGCTCCGAGCTCTCGTTCCGGGCAGTCTCCACTCAGCTTCGAGGACCACGAGCTGCACGGCTAACTGACTGACAGCTAGTTGCTACAGCCATAGATAAAATGGGGATAAATCTGCCCTGTTTGTTTAGAGAGACCTTCAACAGGTGGCCACTTCTTACTCATTGTACCTTTAAATATGATGCCAAAGCAACTAAAATGACATTTAAATCAAGACAAACTTGATGCAAAATTAATATTCTGTTCACCGTATCATCATAATCATACCTTACCAGGATTTTAAGATTTTAGCATTTTTTCTGCTGTATAGTAACATACAGTTCAGTGGGAAACGTCTCTGAGCTGCCTCAGGGTTGTTGTGCAGGTTGCTGTCCAGTGTGAACCTCAGAGTGTAACACCACCTACTGCTGGCTGTCTAATATCTCCGACTGTCAGGTCCCCTTGACCACCTCTGGAATCTGCCGTGGACAGGAGACGTTTTTAGCATCTAAGCTCTTGTTGAATCATTTCCTCTTCATCACAGCACAGAGCTGCTCTGATGACACCTTGTTGGCAGATGGCTTTTAATATGTTTTTGTTTTTGTCCAGGACAGAGTTTAGGATAGGATTACGAAAATGTTCTTGCATGAGGCCCAATGTCATTGTGTCCATATCTGACACCAGATTAAAGTTAATTAGTGCAGACGGGATCCTTTTCTTTTTTGCAGCTCTGTTGTTAGATTTAATCAAATACGATGGTGTATTTTCACATAATAATCTGTCCTAGTGCAGCTTTAAAGGTGCCGTGATTTTATTTCCATCCCCACAGCTTAAAAAAAAAAACTACAAATGTCAGCCCTTCATAGTGGCTCAGCGTAAAACCAATATCCTAATTTTCACCCAGATTTCATAGTTCTGCAAAATTGTCCCATATCTCCCCTCTCTGTTATTAAAAAAGTGAACAGGCATGCAAGATATGCAGCTTTGAAGGCATCCAGGGACTAGAAGTTATTAAGCCAGACTGAGATGAAGCATCACCCGAGTTGAATGCCTCGTCCAGATGCTCAGGCCGCGGGGGTCCTGGCTAAGTCATGGAGCTCCAAGGACTCCGCACGGGGGCTCTCTCCGAAATCGTCCCCCTCCTACCCCTAAACAACGTGCACCGTGCATCTCAGACCAGATGCATCGACCGAGATAAGACTCACCGCAGAGACGAGGATTATCATTATGCTTCTTAACTTTCTGGAGCCTTTTGATTCCCTCTTTGAGATTTTTGGGTTTTTTTTTTGGTTATATTTTTTCAAAAGGAGAGCAGCCACTTCAAGTTGAATATCAGCTTCTTATCACTTTTTGGAGAGTAAAATATGACAGGAACAATGGAAGATGTAACACGGTATCAAGATGGAGGACTGGAGCCCATGCTGATGCTGCTGCACTGTATGTGCACTAGCAAACTGAGCCGCCAGATGCCCAGCGCATTCAAACTCAGAGGTTCGGAATTAATTACGCCTTGTGTTTGGCGCCGGTTATCAAAGAGCATACAAATGGAGAACTTAAGAACTGTGGATGCTCACGTATTGAGCTGGCTAAATTAGGACTTAAATAGTCGGAAGCAAACAGGGGGCTAACAACCACGGCATTTGAGCCCAATCGAAATGACTCAGCCCCCGTTCACTGAAACATCACTCTGCAATCAACACGGCGCTCTCTCCTCCCAGTGGGGATGTCAAATATAGCTTGGGCTTTGTGATCATGATTAGGAAGTGTAGCTGTCTACAGAAACATTGCCACCATTGTTCGTCCCTCGTCTTTGCAGCACACGTGCATTGTGTCATTTGTGTCTTCCCGCGTTTAAGTGGATGACTTCTTTCATCCAGGATCACCACTGCCCTCCTCTTATCCTTCACATCTTCTGTTATCTGTCTTTTCTGCGTCACTGTCATGCTGTGTTCTGTCTCTGTATTCAAGTCGGAGTTGAGAGCAATTTATCAAGTCCAGCCTACAATCCACGGTAGCTTAACCGTCATGCCACCAGCCATTTCTTTCCTGTCATTTACTTTGTTCTCCTGCAGACTGACCTGCTGTTCACACACACTCCGTCTCTGTTTCCATACCTCTGAACTTTTTTCTTTGCTGTTTGTCACGTTTCCCCCCCTGCATTGTGTCATCCCCCCTTGTAAAGCTTTTTTCACGACTCTATTATTAGATGCAGTTTACCTTATCTGACCCGTATTCGTCTCCACGCAGGACAACAGCCGGAGGGTGGACAATGTGCTCAAACTGTGGATCATCGAGGCCCGCGAGCTCCCAGCCAAGAAACGCTACTACTGCGAACTTTGTCTGGACGACATGCTGTACGCACGCACCACCAGCAAGCCCCGCACCGACACCGTTTTCTGGGGCGAGCACTTTGAATTCAACAACCTGCCAGCCGTCCGCAACCTACGCCTTCATCTATACAAGGAGACAGACAAGAAGAGACGCAAGGTGAGAATGGCTCATTGGTACATGAAAACGACAGAAGCACTTTTAGCTCTCTATTGCTTAAGGAAATTATATAAATGACAACATGCAAACAACAGGAAGGAGTTGCTCATAATCACAAACCTACAGAGAGTTATCACCTGAATATGCATTTGTCTTTATAGTTTCAGCTCTTCGTTTAGCCGCCCAAACTGCAACTTCGCTGTTTTGCTTCACTCTTGCCGCTCTCATAGCATCATTTTCAGCTGTTTTCATCAAATAATAACTGCTCAGCACAAAACAGCAGACAGTCACAATTAGCTGGTGAAACATTTAACAACTAAAGAGCCTCACATTTCCCTCAGGAGTTGGTAGAGACCAAAAACAGAGCTGAAAGAGAGTAAATATTAGACTTCGGGTGGCCAGAAACAGTGACTGTGACTGCTGGATGTGTGAATAAGAACACCAAATCAGCTTGATATTCCTGTTGTTGAATTTTAAAGGTTTGAGTTAGAAGAAAATCTGAAGCAACACTGGCACACTCTCCTTCTCCTTCCAACAACATAAATAAGCAGTTTGGCTGATTAAAACATCAGTTTAACAAAACCAGAGATGAGAAAATAACAACGTGAGGAGGCAACATGATGCAAAGTTCCTGCATTGTCTTCCAGTGGCTCTATAATAAAATAGCCAGTAGCTAAATGGGGTCTCATCTGTGGCAGCACTGCTTCTATTGGCTTCATAACAAAACAGTTATAGTTACACAACATCCACAGTGACTTCAGACTGCGGCGAGGCAGGCTGTAACACAGAGCGCAGCCTCGAAAGGAAGAAAAGCCAGAAACAATCGTAACTGATGAGGTAATCATTGAGTCATTGCCACGGATCAGCGGCCCTATCAGCCGCCTGCAGATACACAGCATTTTGCCCATTTTGTGATATTTTGCCCCTTTAGCTTTTGTCATTTTTAAAAATAAAAAGAAAAGAATAGTGTGTCACAAATTTTGATAATTTCTATTCTCATTTTAGTACAAGAATAGCACCACTGTGACAAAACAACTGGTTTCTAGCTTCAAACGACACTCCAGGGAGCCACTGTTTGTCTTGCAACTCATTATTTATTCAGCGCTAAAGCTTTAAATGTATTTTTACATTTCAGATTATTTTTATAAATTTCGTTCAGATGTTATGAGAGAGACAACCTCTCTTTGACGCGTGCTCATCTCTTGTTCTCTAAGGAAAAGAGCACATACTTAGGACTTGTAAGCATCCCCATCTCAAGCATCACTGGACGTCAGTTTGTGGAGCAGTGGTACCCGGTCATCCAGCCCAGCGTCCTCACCAAGGGAGCCGGCGTCGGAGGGGGGAAGATCATCAACGCATCCCTACGCCTCAAATCCCGCTTCCAGACCATGAACATCCTGCCCATGGAGCTGTACAAGGAGTTCGCAGAGTACGTCACCAATAACTACCGCACCATGTGTGCTGTGCTGGAGCCCGTGCTGAGCGTCAAGAGCAAAGAGGAAGTGGCCTGTGCACTGGTGCATATACTGCAGAGCACAGGGAAAGCTAAGGTAGGGACACCCCTGCGTGACTTATCACTGAAGCTAAACGCTGTGCATAATAGAGAGAAATAATTCAGCTCTCCTCCTCTCCAGGACTTCCTGTCGGACATGGCGATGTGCGAGGTAGACAGATTCATCGACCGAGAACACCTTATCTTCAGAGAGAACACTCTGGCCACCAAAGCCATAGAAGAGTACCTCAAACTGATCGGACATAAGTACCTCAAGGATGCTATAGGTGAGCCGGAACAGCGTCATGGTATAAAATAACTGTGCCGTGTACACACCAATATGAAGTTAATTTCAAACTCACAAACTTTTGGAAGTTTTGAAGAGATTGTTTGGTTTTGTTGGGGAATTTCATCATGTAGACTGATGATGGGGGGGCGATCTGGAAATTTTAGATCCACAGTCCACAATCTACTTTTTAGATAATTCACAGAGATCACAGTATTTATAACGTCCTCTTACTTCTGTTTCAAAGCTTCAGCTCATTGACTAGCAGCAGATCCGTGTTATGCTAACAAAGTGATGCAGCCGCCTAGACAATTATACTGATTGGACGAATTACTTCATGTAGCTGTTCATTGGCTAACATGTTAAAAAGAATTCTCCTCAATGCAATGTTGTGTTTTAATGATGCAAATTTAATCGATTATTCCGAGTCTGGCTATACTTTTTAAACTGAGAAAGAGGATCATGATTTAGATTGTAGATCGTAATATTATCTGTGTAGCCGAGTTCAGCTCAAGTCTTGATGTCGATGGGATCAAGAAGCAGCTTCTCAAACGTAATAATATATTGTACTCATTAGTGTAGCGTCATTCTAAATGTTTTCACAAGCACAAATACTGTAAAATCTTAATTATATTGTAGTTCGGAACTACTATAGTCAATATGAAACACGAAACAGGAAGTAGAGTTAAGATGTTATTTTATAGTATAAATGAAACAATTAAACATAATTAAATAATGATACTCTTTATTTGTATTAGCACAATTCATTCATACAATGCAGTTGATACTGCTTCACATCAAATTGTATATATTAAAAAATTATAAAACATCTAAACAAATACATTAAAACAAGACAACAAACGTACAAATGAAATATGATAAATGTAATTAAACAATAAAACAGGGTAGAATAATATGAATAAATTAGATTAAATGAAATAGAAATCAGATTCAATAAAATCAGACTATTTTAAAAAGGTGAAAAAGGATTATATAGAGATCATTTGGGGTCAGGTCATCCACATTTTGGTCCACAGTGAGAGAAGGCAGCCTCTCCACACTTATTTAATTGTTGGTACATTTAATGCCGCACTGTTCGATAGTCCGGGCAGCAGGTAGGAGGGAGAGACAGTCGGTAAAATACGGAGGTGCTGCACCATTTAGAGCTTTGTAACAATAATACAACTTTAAAATCAATTCTGAAAGCGACAGGAAGCCGATGCAAAGATGTTAAGATGGGTGTAATATGCTCCCTTTCACCAGTATTTGTTAGATCTCTGGCAGCTGCTTTTTGAAAAGCTGAAGTGTGTTCACTGATTTTTTTTTTTTTTTTTTTTTTTTGGTAATCCAGTTAAAAGAGCGTTGCAATAATGCAGACAAGAGAACACCAACGCACAAATCAATTTCTGTGCATCAGGACTTTAACGAAGTTTCTCAGGTCTTTCTGCCCTCATTTAATTTGAAATAGTTGTTAGACATCCAATCTGTAGTGTGTAAACTGGTCCTTTATCTCTGAGAGTTAACTTTCTGCACACAAACTGAAATGAGGATTTTTCTGGTTTAAAGTGACTGAGTTTTGGCTTGTAAATAGCTACAGTTGTTTGAAGGTTTGCCTTCTTGCTACAGTAGCTAGCTTTTTTTTGGGTAATTATCCTGCCACTTGGGTTTCCCAGCTTTGTCTCGGTCTTGCAGCCATGACTCTGCATTTAGTCTGTTGAATTTTCTGCTGATGGAAAATTCTCTTACTCTCCTATAATGGATTTCTTTTTGTACTATTGGTTTTTCTTGTCGTTGCTTTGTGTATGAACAAAACTGAACTGATCTTGGCGATAGTTTCTTCCATTTTTCTGCCACTAATGAAATGTCATTTGTAGGGGAGTTCATAAGGGCCTTGTATGAGTCAGAGGAAAATTGCGAAGTGGACCCCATGAGAATACCACCCTCTGTACTCCCAGACCACCAAGCCAATCTCCGAATGTGCTGTGAGCTGGCACTCTGCAAGATCGTTAACTCCCATTGGTGGGTAGTTTGAAATCCAAAAAATAAAATCCTTTGTATCGAGTGTGTTTATTCGGCTCTGCTATTTTAAAGATACATGAGACTTCAGATTCTTTCTGAGGAACTGAAGAAACTCTCCACAGTTTGTTTCTGATCCTGTCGTGTATCCTCTTCACAGTGTTTTCCCTCGAGAGCTAAAGGAAGTTTTTGCCTCCTGGAGAGTGCGCTGTGCTGAGAGAGGTCGGGAAGACATCGCAGACCGCCTCATCAGTGGTTCCCTCTTCCTGCGCTTCCTGTGTCCTGCCATCATGTCACCATCGCTCTTCAATCTCACCCAGGAGTATCCCGACGAGCAGACATCACGCACGCTCACCCTCATCGCCAAAGTAGTGCAAAACCTGGCTAACTTCTCCAAGTCAGTTTTACTTCTCTTTATTTGCTGCTTTAATGCTAGTACAATACTGTATGCTAGACATTATCAAATATGCAAGCACTTAGTCAAAACCCAGAATTGATCAAACATAAACACAGATCCAACCAATCTCTTCTTGGATGAGAAGAAATCATACCTACAATCTTAATTTCCAGTTCCTCAGTTATTCAAATGTTTTTACAATAGAATATGTTCAGTCTTCCTTCCCTGCTGTGCCCATAAAAATAACACCTGGAGTCATCTTGGAATACGATAACATAAACTTAGTTTACCTGCATTCAAAATAATATTTCGATCATTATAAGAACCAAAAAGAGTCTCAATAGGCACAAGCTTGACTGAGCTCAGTGCACATGATAGTTCAAGACAGTGTTGTTTGCATATAGGCAGAATTGAATGCCACTTTCCAGGTACACTGATGAAAATGGTGAATATTAGTGGGCCGAGGACTGACCCCTGGGGTACTCCAAACATGTTTGTTACTTTCTAACAGGCAGTTTAGCCGTTTCATCCTGACCCTGTGAATAGTAGCAGGTTATAATAAAAATGTCATTCCATAGATGGATGTCACTTTCACATTGTGTGAGAAATGTGGAAATGCTTCATGTTTTGCGAACAACAAATCAGTGTAGCTGCAAGTCATCGGACCACAAATAGCTTTTTTAAACAGGAACGTCTGTGCTATAAGTAAAATGTGTCTCAGTTTGGTTTATTTGACTCATAGCCACATAGTAAGTGATATGTAAAAGGTTGCAGGTTTCATTTTAAACATTTGTTTACATTCATGGATTCACACTAAAATGTATTAAATGTTTTGGTCTTGATAAGACAGCAGTGGACATTTATGTGTAAGGAGCAGAACTTCAATTTAAGATCTATCAGAGGTGCTCACTGCAGATGACATTTAATTTCACCTCATGTGTTGCTCACTGGCTTTTTCTACCTTTTTTTTCTGTTACTTTTGCTTCTCTTTTATCCCCTCCACCTGCTTATCTGGCCTTCCTTCTTTCCCACCTGCAGGTTTGGCAATAAAGAGGAGTACATGTGTTTCATGAATGAGTTTTTAGAGATGGAGTGGGGCTCCATGCAGCAGTTCCTGTATGAGATCTCCAACCTGGACAGTGTCAGCAATGCAGGCGGCTTTGAGGGATACATTGACCTCGGCAGGGAGCTGTCCATACTGCACAGTCTCCTCTGGGAGGTCATGGCTCAGCTCAGCAAGGTAAAACATGCACAACACATCATCTGTGCCAGAATAAAATACCATTTTACTCTGTAATTCTTTACAAAATAAGACGTGTTATTTGCAATATGAATAGCTAGTTGTAACATTAGGATTTTTTGTCACTTTTTATTTTGTTTTTAGATTTGAATGATAGATTCAATTTTTACATACAGTATCTCTTTCCTTTTTATTACAACTTGAGTTTTTATCAATTAATCTTTTTTTTTTTTAACTGTATTTTTTAAGCCTATAATGCCTGACCCAAGAAATAATGGTCAGAAAATTGTCTCTTTTTTTTATTTGAACTCTTATTTGGCCCTTTAACAATAAAAAAAATACAAATAAAAAAAAAAATTGCAAATATGTATTTTTGTTTGTATCATTTTGAGCAAAGTTTTTACCATATGGTAATGCAAAACGTTTCAGAAATGCACGTATCAAATATGATACCCATGGCATTATAGGGTTAATCATTTTCCCACACAGGCATTAAACGGCAACATCGTACCCTCTCATGTAAAAGGGAAAGAAATAAGAGTTAGACTTTATGATATAATGCAGTCCAGTACTAAACCTGTTTGAATTAAATTAAATTTCCGCGCACAACAGACAAAGTTATTTCACAGTCGTTGCACTGAATAGCATTTTATTGCGTAGGATGTCATGTTGTTGTGTCTACCCCTTGTATATAACTGTAGGTTTCTTTATGGTGAAGACAAAGTTAACCAGTCTCAGGCTGGATTTGCCATTTCAGGGTGCATTTCAACAGTTTGGCATGAAAAATGTCTCCCTGTTCTTTCACCTCAAACTTTTTTGCTAAATGTGGCTGTAAGTCATTAATCAGGCTTGAACTGTCATTAACTTGCAAGCTGCAGGTGAGTGGAGGTGGATACATGGCATTTTAATAAAGGCCTTACATTAGATAACTCAAAAATAAAATATTTTTTTAAATCTGCAGCAAAGCTCTGTTTCTTTTCCCTTTAACTGCAGGATGCCATCATCAAACTGGGTCCTTTGCCTCGCCTCCTGAATGACATCAGTATGGCCTTGCGTAACCCCCACCTCCAGAGGCAGCCCAGCCATCAGACAGACAGGGTGCAGGAGAGGCAGACAGACAGGCTGCTATCACGGCCGAGCTTCAACCGGGGAATCTCATCCGAGTTTCAAAATCTCATGATGAGGGATCTGAACAGGTAGGCGACGTCGTAACAACTGCTTCTGCATCAGAAACTGTGACTTCTCTGTTGTTGTTTTTATGTCATTTGAAATATAATAAGAAAAACAATGTTTAGGAAAACTGTATTATTTGCAAACTGTGTTGGGCACATCACTAAAAGTCTAATCACTGATTATACATAACTCACTGAAAAAGGAATACCGTCACTTCAGTAATTAGCAGAAAATAATGCAGTTCATTCCTCATTACTTAACATCTTTTAGAGCTGTGTCTGTGTGCCTTTAAACAACTCCAAATCCTCCACACAGTCACATAGTAGCCGTTGGATGATCAGTAAATCCTGCAAACATCTCTGAAGAAGTCCTGAATGTAGGCTAACATTAGCAAACCAGCTGAGACGCACATGAAGACTTTGGAGTTACCAGGAGTCACATTTTTCCTTTCATGGATCCATAAAGTGGAACCCTCTACAGTAATGGAGCAGTACTGGGATCACTCACTGCAATACAATGACTGAATTTTAAATTGTAACTCCAGCCAGCTTGTTTCTGAAAAAAGTAATCACATTACTGTAAAGCAGGCATCTCAAACCGGTTCCATAAAGGGCCGCGTGGCTGCAAGTTTTCATTCCAACCAAGGAGGAACACACCAGGCTGGAATCAATTAATCAGCTGATCTCAGTCTTCAGCTGATAACTAAGTGATCCCTTGATGTTGATTGGTTGGCCTGATGTGCTCCTCCTGGGTTGGAATGAAAACCTGCAGCCACGCGGCCCTTTATGGAACCGGTTTGAGATGCCTGCTGTAAAGCTTTCCGTCATTGATTAATATGTCGATTATTTTTTCTGTTGATTGATCTATTAGCTTTTCACAGCCCAAAGTGACGTCTTCTTTTGTCTGCCCATTACTCCAAAACCTGAAAAGATTTTATTTACTTTTGAACAAGATTGGAGGAAACCAATAAATATTCACATTGGAGAAGCTGCACCTGCACAATTTTTGCATTTTCGATTGAAAAATGACTCTAAATGATTAATCAGTTACCAAAATTGTTGCATATTATTGTCTGATCGATCTATCAGCTAATCGTTGCAGCTTTGATCACCTCGTAGGCTCTATCTTCAGCTATTGTTGGCCTTACTCACTGCTGTTCTCCAGCTCTATAGATATCACTCGCTTGCCTTCCCCCACCTCCACCGGAGGGGTCATGCCATCCCGCTCCCAGATGAGTTTTCAGGACCGTGACCACCCCCATCGAGCATCCTCCAAAGACATGTTTTACGTATCGCGCCCTCCCCTGGCCCGATCCAGCCCAGCCTACTGTACGAGCAGCTCGGACATCACGGAACCAGACCCTAAGGTGAGTTTTATCACGCTGATTTGGGGAATCATCATCCCATCCGCTAGGTTTATCTTTATCAAAGTGAGGTTAGTATGACGTGCATGTTAGTCATACTTAATAGAATCTGCCATCGTGTGATCGAGGCTGTAGTATATCATGACATCTGCTTTTTTTCCACTGATTCACCACGCAACTCATCCTAGCGGTATTTCCTGGGAAATACTTTGAGGCATTCCGATATCCAGGCCTCGCGGTAAAAACACCCGCACCACCCTCACCCATATCATCCGTGGCCACCTAACATACATAATAACAGGGGGCACACTAGCCTCTCATATCCCTTATTATTTAGGTGCTCAGTGTCAATAAAAGCGTATCTATGATGGACCTCCAGGATTCCCGAATGAACAGCGTGTCTAACCTGCAGTCGGTGGACATGCTCAACTCCTCCCAGGCCTCCATCGCCGGCATGGGCAGCTTCGGAGGGCTGAGCAGCGGAGGCGGTGGCGGCCTGGGGTCGGGCCTGAGCAGCCAGCTGCGGGCCGGTGGGAGGTTGTCAGCTGGCTCTGGCGGCTCCAGCATGTCCGGCGGCCTTCGGCTGAGCCAGCTGAGCCAGATGGGCACCACCACCGACTCGCTATCCCAGCAGCAGCAACAGCAGGCCGCCGCCATGCGCTACCCGCTTTCCTTCCAGAATCCACTCTTTCATCTGGCGACCGCTGATGGGCCTCAACAGCAACAGCTCCACCACCAGCACAGCCGGGCTCAACCCCAAGCACCCCTGCTCCTGGCCCCAGACCCTGAGCCCTCTCACCAGGCCTACATCCCACAGTTCGCCCATGGGGGGTTCTCTCGCAGTGAGGACCTGTCCACCCTCAGGACCAGGGACGGTCACCTGGGCCAACCCAGCATCATCCACTCGCACAGCTACAGCGACGACTACAGCAGGGCTGAATATGGACGCAGGCAGATGTCCATGCAAGTGCAGGTACATGTGTGTTCATTGTCTTCTCATGACATCTTCAGGCCACTATGTGCAGATTTTTATGTCTCTTTTAATTTATTTTTACATTCTGATAGATGTAGCACTTTGTTATCGTTTACTTGATTCATTATTTTTCGTTTCGTGCATAAAAAACAATAGAAAATTGTGAAAAACAGCCATCACAAATTCCCAAGAGGCCATTGTGACATCCTCAGGTTGTTTGTGTTGTCCAACCAATCACCCAAAAAACAGAGAATATTTGGTATATTTTCTCTATGAATTAATTAAAAAAGAAATTCATTTGGCTGAAGCAATTATTCAATTAATATATTAGTCAAATGACAGAAACTGAATAAGATCAAGTCAATGAATCAGCATTTTTCAATCAAAAATGGCCTTCTCTTAATCCAGCTTCACTGTTAAACTGAATCCGTCTGGTTGGACAAAACAAGCAATGGGAAGATGTCAGCTCGGGCTTTTGGAAGCTGTGATCCACCATTTTCACCATGATCTGATACTTCATAGACCAAAAGATTAATCCGATAATCAGCAGATTAATCAAGAGTGAAAATAATCATTAGTTGCATCCCATATTTGACAGCTGACAGTAGACAGACAGGAAATATGGGAAGAAAAATGCAACTTTAAAGATTTCAAACTCATCGATCCATCATTCAGACTGAACTTCCTGGATTTTATTTAATTATCTCGCAAATCGTTGCAACCAAAATAACCCTTTTGTTTTCATTCCTTTAAAGGTCACTTTAACTAATAACAATAATAATAATAATAGTTCAATATTGTATATTGTGAAGTTGGGATTATTCTGAGACAGTAAGTGTTCCATGAAAATCTCAAACTGTTGCAGCCCTTGTCTCACCTGTACCTGAACCATTGCAGACTGCATTTTTTAATGCCCACAAGGTTTAAAGCAGCATCGTCTTCCCCAAAAAGAGCTGAAGCACGAAGTAAAAATGCTAACTTATTATTATTTACTTGTTTTCTTTGTAAGGACAACCTCCAGCAGCAACAACAAATGATGGGCATGAGCTCCCAGACTGGCACCTCCCACTCCTCCCTGGCCACCACGCCCCCTTCTACAGTCCAACCAATGCGCCAGAGTTCTGTTGCCCCGCCTCCCACCCAGCGCGTCAAGTCCCAGACCTCCCATCAGCTGTCCGTCAGCGCGGCCGCTGCACCTGCTGCTCCGGCTAAAACACGACCGCAGAGCGGGAACCTCCTCCAGTCACCAGAGTCCGGCTACGGCGGCAGGCAGCACGGGTCCCGGCAGCTGTCCGTCAAAGACAACACTGCCCCGGGCCTGCCCCACCAGCAGAGCTCTGTCAGGGAAAGCCAGAGTCCACAGGGAACCACGAGTCAGAGCACTCAGCAGTCACCACAGCAGTCTCAGCAACAGCAACAGCACCTGCTCAAACCCACCATGAGCAAACAGGTAACATCTGCACACTCTGAGTTGGCTTTATTCTCTTTATTCGCTCTGTTTTTTTCTAGCAGCACTTCCGCTCATGGCAGCAGTGTGTGTGAGACGTCAGTGACTGTATTCGGCTTTAAATTGTGTGCGTGGCTCGTTGAGTAGAGCCCGCCATTAACATTGTCAGAAATAATTGCTTGAGTCCCACCAGGGTCCAAGCTCTGATGCACTTTGCATAAAAGTCCTGCACAAAATCATTATGAAAATGACCCGTGTCTGCTTAAGAACTCATGTTCTCATTCTTAGTGTGCTGGCCTTTCTTTCTATTTCTCCCAGTCTCCATCCACCCTCAATCCCCCGACCCCAGCCAATGAGCGAACAGTGGCCTGGGTCTCCAACATGCCTCATCTGTCGGCCGACATTGAAAGTTCGCGGATTGACCGTGAAGAGTTCAAACTGAAGGAGTACTCAAAGAGCATGGATGAGTCACGCATGGACAGGGTAGGTAGCACTTTTAAGAATCGGCCTTTAAATTAAAAGACCTTCGATCGTGCTTTGTAAAACGCAGAGGAACATTGAGTCATGTCTATCATTGCTGAGCAGATGGCACTCAGATCTGGTCTCAAACAGTGTGGGAAACAAGAGCCATCAGCCAAGTGTTCATAACTCTGTTTCAGTGTTTGCTATATCCGCTGTACATCAGCCTTCATGCAACAGCCACTTTTAAATATTTGGAGGTGGTTTTCTACTTTCAAACCCACCAGCCGGCTCAGAAATCAAGGCATGTAAACCCTAACCCGCTTTAAACACCTCTAATTTAGCATCCCCTCCATATGTCCGCCTCAGGTACGGGAGTACGAGGAGGAGATCAACTCCCTGAAGGAGCGCCTGCTCATGTCCCACAAGAAGCTGGAGGAGTACGAGCGGAGGCTCCTCACGCAGGAGCAGCAGACCAATAAGATCCTCCTACAGTACCAGAATCGGCTCGACGACAGTGAGAGGAGGCTACGGCAACAGCAAGTGGAGAAAGACTCCCAAATTAAAGGGATAATTAGCAGGTAAATGGAGGCTGTTGTTGGGATGGAGGGCGAAAGACAGCTAAGACGTCATGTGGTTTTTATAGGGAGGCCACTGGCGGGCCACATTGACTTTATCTTTGTTTATTGGTGAATAGACTCTATGAGTTTTCTTCTAAAAGTGTCATATTCTCTCAGATAAAGATTGCTAACATTAATGAAAATGTATTATACTTCTGAGCAGTACGCAGAAGCAGAAGTACAACTTCAGCTCACTGGATTCTATTTAACAAGAGCGACTCTTGAAGCAGTGATGTTCTTTCCTGAGATACATATACTACATTTTGGAATATGACTCTATTTACAGGGGTTGTTATCTTGCAAAGAGTATTGGAGGGTAGGAGGTTGTTCCAGTTTCATTAAGCACGACAGCCCTGGGAGGAAGGCAGGGAGCTGTACAGTATATTGAAAGCCAAAGCTGCACACATGTAATGAGTGACAAATTAAATGTGAGACTATTACAAGGAAGACAGAGATCTTCTTTGATAAGCTTGCCGGGCATGTTCCCTTGGCGGTTGGTTCTTTTCAGCTGAGTTAAGCTGGACAAAGGAGTCTTTGATTATCCTCGAAGCTCTTCTTGTAGCAAATCTGCTATCATAACCTCACAACATGGTTTACTTGTTGTTCAAGAGCATCATATTGGGATGTCTGCGGAGAGCTCCAGCTGAGTCCCTAATTTATTGAGTGCTTGTGTGAAATTGTAATGGTGCAGATTTGGAGTGCAGTCTTTAGTTTTCATTGATTGACCACAAAATTAAGTAGTTGATGGGAAAAGAGTGGAGTATTGATTGAACCTCAGTTGTATGCAGGCACGAAAACCAAATGTTTGCTGTGGATTCCTTGAGCATTTTAAGTGTGACTGCACATAAGCAATGCTGCCCAAATTTAGCTTTGTTTATTCTTTATTGTGGAGAGGGTTCAGATAAAAAGGCTCTGTAAGGAAAAGAGCACAATGTTTTCTTGTTCACATCTTATGATAGTCTGTGGTCTGCAACTGAAGGGTGGATATCTGTGACAGAGAATATTGCCACTTCTAACCCACTCCAGGAAAGAAGACATGGAATGAAGACAGAGACAGTCCTGCTCGTCTTTTACGGGAAAGCATCTTTAACGCCCTAACCGTGTATAAAAAAAAAAAACACCCTAAAAAACCCCTCCCATGTCCTCGTGCTGTTGCACTTATCAGCCACTTTTACGAACACAGCTTTTGACTGGATCTCGGCATCATGTCAGATGATTCCTCTTAGCTTAACTTTCAGTTGACTCTCCCACGAGATTGCATTGTAAAAGCACAAGAGGATTGAGAATTCGATAACTTCAGAAACATGTCTGCACTTTTTAAAGCAACACGAAATGTTGTTTTGGACCTTCAGGCACAGGACAATGGAAGACCAAGGTTTAATTTTAGCTCTTCCATTTTAAATCAAGGTGAACCATGTTCACTGAAGGACTGCTGATGTATCTTTCTACCGAGTGAACATGGGGACCGATACCTCGCTCTCTCTTTTTGCATTCATGCGATGCTATGGTGTAATATGAAGAGGGGAGAGAGTCACAGACTATGATGGAGATTCAAGCATGAGGCATAAAGGAAAAATGCCACATAACTGAGAAACTTTATCTGAGCACTTAAAGCCAAACCGTTGATTATTGCTCCCCTGGAGTGTAAGCTTAAAGTGAGTAAGCATAGCATGCAGGAAACGGATCTCTGAGGCTTACACTTGCAACTTGTGTGGCTTTTAGCATCTGACCACACGAGAATGAATTAAGTAGCAGATCTGGATGCTTCCGAGTCAATTTCACTCACTATTCACTGAGCCAGATCATACCATCAGTTGCATTGCAAGGCTTGTGCATCACATTTTAATTTCAACGCACAGACATGAGTAATGTGACGAGTGGATGCCAAGAAACATGGTCTCAGGCCATCATATCGGGTTGATTGGACTCCAAAATCTTAGCGAAACGACAAGTGTAACCATAGCCTTATGTTAGTTCATCTCTAATTGACTCTTAAGTTGGATTTTCACACTCAAATACATTACGTTGATGCAAATTCAAGCTCAGGTTCTGCAAAAAGGAGCGTATGTGATCCTGAATTCATGGCTCCCATGTAGCCTTGAAAATATCTCTTCATCTGCAGAACTAAAACACTCAGCGGTGTGTTTCAGTGTCAGAGATTTTCTTTCAGAGAAGCCTTAATGTTCTGTGCATAAACTTTACTTTAAGCTCAGAGCAAATCCAACATCTGTCATTAGACCAGATATACACTTTTTGTTCTCAACAATCTAATTTAAACCAAAGCCAAACACTGAGTTTTAGTCATGCTAGGTTAAATCCACTGAAAACACTGAATCCACTTTACCTGTAGCACTTGTATCTCTATTTTTTCTTTCGGGTGGTGATCCCATTAGTTGGCTACAGGCTGTCCTTTTGTTGTCAGAATATTTTAATGCATTTTGGTAATTATAAATATAAACTATTTATCTTCTCCTGGCTGTTTGCTGTGATCCGAGCAACAAATTCATGCTGGAGAGATGCAGCGAGTTTACAGCAGGGGAAAAAAAATCTATGGTCTTAATTGTACCTGTCATAGTAATAATCTATTTTTAACTATAATCCATAGCATATTAAAGTCTATGATGCAAGAGCCATAACAATAATAATATATGAGATATATATGAATTCTATTGAGAGTGAGATTATAATTATTTTAACCTTGCAATAGCTAACTTTTTAGCAGGAGAAGCGCAATAATAGATACAATATGTCTACGTGTGCGGTCTGTGCAAATGCACATGCAGGATCCTGCTGAGGTATATCGTATGCATCCTGTGTACATACAGAAACAGTAACTTCCTGCCAAAATATTTTACCAGGTGCCATCCACAGTATCTAAACAGAAAAAATAAAGACCTGGAATACTGTAAAGTGCAAACCACCACAGAGACAACATGACAACAATGACGTGACTCTTTGACAACAGTATCTTCTGCAAAGTGTGTTCTTAAGTTCCCAACCTGTTTTTGGCTTATCTGTATGATGTTTGTGAATTTATCTGCATTTTAAATGAAAGACTGCAAATGGATATTATTTATTAATTAGAGCAAAAAAGATTTTCTCATATCTGTATGATTTTGCTGTATATGCTTGGTATAACTTTTGACCTGCAGTCCGTCATTGGTGGTGTCCAGTGACATGGTGATCAGAATAGTTGTTAAAGAAAGCTAGACAGTACTGTCATGAACTTATGCAGTCACGGTATGATTTAAATATTATCATTAGAAGGGCAACCATCTTATTTTCTTTTTCCCTCTCCAGAGATATAGATAATATTCTGGTGTCTGTAGCAAGAATATATTGATAGGCTGTATAGATTGTACTACGGCAAAACTTCTGTTTAAATCTTGCAAATGAATTCATAGTGGTGATGAGTTTTGGCTTGATGTGTGTGTGATCAATATTGGTCTGATTGACATGGCTTGTAGCAACAGCCAAGGGTTTATAGTCACTTTTATACAGACCTGCGTCAAATGGTTGCAAATAGTTCTCAGTTGGTTTAAAGCAGTCGGGCGGTGGGGGCGCGGCATCAAAACCAATCAGGTGTTGAGAGGTAAGTTGTCAGCCAAACACCCGGACTACGTGTTGCACTTGTTGGCATCAAAAGAAAGTATTTGCAGCTGCTGTTTGATCCAGGTCTGTTTTTTTTTATTTATTTCCGTTGACTTTACATTAACTTTACATCCTATTTGACACCTTTGTCTCTGGCCTTTTTTCTCTGTAGCAGAATATTCAGACATTGTGACCTCATGTCGGTAGATACACACATTGTTTTGACTACATGTACGACTTGACCTCAAAAGCACACTACTTGAAGTACAACTGCTTATGAAAAGCTTAACCTTTTTTTTTTTTTGTAACATATCACCCACATGAATCATTGTCTGCCTCTTGAAGTCATGTCAGAATCTTAATGCTGTATACCCATGTTACATTCCATTGTTTTTTGGGACAGTGCTTATATTTCTGTCTGTGCTTACAGTGTGATTGATTCTTTTCTTTTCCTATTCTCTTCTTTTGTAAAATAACTCTCAACACTGTACATTATTTATGGAATAAAACATCCAAACACCTATGTTTGAAACTTCACCTTGTGGATTTTCGTTCTTTATTGTCGAACATGTGCCTCTCTGTGTTGTGAATAAAACGATATGAATGTGCTGGAAGTCGCCGTGATACAAGTGACACAATATGACTTGACTGGTGGTGTATTTATTCTGCACTGAAACATGGTGGCTGTCAGCTATCTGATTGGCTTAGTGGCCGAATGAACGCTCGAGCGACAATCGTTCTGGTCATCTGAACAAATTTACATGCATTTGCAAAGCTACTCCTTGGTGCACCATTATAAAGGGGTAATATTCCAGAAAGCCTATTTCATGTCAACAAATTGCAAGGGTGTTTATGCTCCTGCTGTAAACTCTTGTAAAACATATGTACGGAAAGTCAATCCAATGAAATCTATCAAGGGAAAAGGACTTTTTTTTTATTCACACTAACTTCTATTTGGCATTTTATCACCACCATAACAATATTCACAGTTTAGCCAGTTGGCTGTGCAACTGCAAGGTGTGAGAAATATCCTGAAATGACCCTATCTGGAGTAAATCCCTGGCACTTGGATAATCAGGAGAGCTGGGAAACCTGCACTGTCTGGCGGCTCGTGGAAACTGCAGCAGCGAGCGCGCTCATATCTTTGAAATGATTAGTCAAAGGATTTTCCACCAGTGCCTTGGTCAGTCCATGTTACGTAAGACGGGCAATTCCCTGGGGATGATGGCGATCTGTTACTGAACCATTCACTTCACATAGCCGAGCGTAATTGTCCACAGTTGGCTGTAATTGCACTTGGAAAACACCTTAAATTGGGTAAAAATGCTTTGATGAATCCCATGGGGGGTGCGAAGAGAAAAAGGCTCCACCAGTGAACACTGGCAGTGCCTCAGAAAGCAGGGCTTGGTTACTGCTGCTCAACATTTGCTTGGGCTTAAAAGATTGAGCTGCCGATCAGGCTTGGCGCTCAGATTTGAGATCCAGGTAACCGGCGTCGTATCAGTGTGGTGTTGTGGAGAAAGATGTTGGAGTTGCACCTGCTCAACTTCTTGTCAAGTATCACCTTGAATTCATAATACCCCCCTCTCTTTCTGTCATTCCCTCCCCCTGCCCCCCTCTCTCTTTTTCTCCCTCTTTCTCTGCTTCCAAGACTCATGGCTGTGGAGGATGAGTTAAGGGGAGGACCCATGATTGAGCCAAAAACCAGGATTTTCGCTGATCAGGTCTGTGAGACTGCTTCTTCTCTCGTCGAGTCCGTACGATGGCTGTCTTCTCCCCCCACTCTACCTCTCTTTTTTTCCCTGCTACTGTTATTATTTTGTCTGCTGTGTGTATGTGGTCCCTCTGATTGTCTCGCCCTGTCCCTGACCTGTCCCCGTGTTTGGGTTTGACTGCCACCTGTCTGCCAGCATACCTGGGAGCTTTGAAGACCAAAGAGTGTTGCTGTTTGCATTCCTCAGCTCAGGCTATGGAGATGTCTGACTCTAGCTGGGTTTGTGAGCGTATCTCGGCCTGTGATGGTGATGATGATGATGATGATGATGATGATGTGGCCGGTTCTGTAGCTGTTTCTGTCAAATGTCTCTGCCGAGCATGTCGGGGTTGAAACTCATTTTCATTCGTGATGTAGAACCAGACTTACACTCAGGTTATTGAACAGCTGAGACCCAAATGCTTCCTGGTGGTGAAGGTGCTGCTGCTTCGTCTTCAGGGGCTCCCCTCTTTAGTGCTTTTCATTTCATGCTCTCAACTCACCACCTTTCTCATCCTGTCAGGTTTAAGTAGCCCACACACATGCGCACACACACACACACACACACACACACACACACACACACACACACACACACACACACACACACACAGATGCTAAGAATGGAAGAGGGAATGAGAAGAAATCAGGAAAACTAAGAAAATAAAGCACAAGTAGCTCAGAATTGTCCTGAAGGACAGCACATGAGTAAATGTATTAGTTACATGGTGTCACTGGTCACCATGTTGCCATGTTTGACACTAAGTAGTCCAGTCCTGATAGAAGGAGCCCATTTTTTTGCTTCAGATGTTTGATGTATCTTTATCTCAGTCTGTTTATACTTTATCTATTTTCTATGTTAAATGGTAAAGGACAGTTTTCATTATGGTATCGTTAATGAATGCAGAAAGCTGAGTCACTGGAATAAAGGTGCAGGCTTTTATTATCACATTTTTGGGGGTTTTTTTGTTTGTTTTTTTCCATCAGTCTGCAGCATGCACACCAAAGTTTAGCCACTGCTAATGCTACATTATTAGCACCAAACCATACTGTACATTACATTTTCAGATTCACACACAGATACGCATTCAGATGCATCAAACGCATCAATAAATGAATAAAACAGAACAGGATTTATGACTGACTGACACCACATGTGGGGTTTTCCTCATAAATCTGTTGCTGCAAGTTCATGAGACACTTTTTTGTTGCTAATCCTAGCCTTCAAAAAGAGTAATAGCTGCACTAACAGTAGCCTCTCTTGATGTGTTTTCTTCTTTCATTTGGTCCCATTTGTGAATTTCTGTCAGTTCATTGCATGAAAAATCAAAGAGACGCCTCACGGTGGATTTCTAGTTAACCATCAAAAGGATGGAAAAAATAATGATATGATGAATATAATGAAACATTCCCAAAGGGAAGAGCTGACAGAGGCTCCAGAGCATCACACACTGATAGTCATTATTACAACTAATGTGACAAATGTTCATTCCGAGAAACCCCACAAGACTACACATTTAGAAAAATATTTTTAATAACATAGAAAAATATGTGTTTGCTATAATGTAACACAGAGAAGTCAGCTAATTCTCAAATATGAGAGCCTAAAAATTCATAAAATATTTGCCATTTTTGCTTAAAAAATGATCTAAAAAAATTAACCAATTATCAAAATTCTTGTAGATGAATTTTCTCTTGATTGGCCAATTGATTAATTGACTAATTCTTTCAGCTGTGCTCTGATCCATGTGGCATTTTCCTTTTTCCAAATACTGCACTGTGCTGTCTGTAAGCCTAGCCGGGTGCCAGATGGATAAAGTTTGCAGCGTAGGACGATGAATTACATGCCACTAAGTGTAGGCAATTAGGGAAAAAAAAGTATGTGGGATTTTGGTGCAGGTTATAACCAAAATAAATAGATGAAACTGAAAGAGGCTCACATTTACTGTCAGTAAAAAGATTCAGGACTTTCACAAGCCCAGTGAATCATGTTGAGTCTTGTTCACTGTCAGCAAAAAAGGTGTTGTACCTGTTTAGTTGCTGAGCTTACAGCCTTCAAACTGTATTATTCTGCTTTAAAAAGAGGAATTCAACACAATACTTGGGTTAATGCCTCAGGACGACATCATACTGCTGTTAACCAGCATTTCATTGCAATTTTGGGATTTTATTTATGTGTTGCCTCATGAAACTGAAAATTACATTTACATCTGCTGTCACAAATCATTATATTGGGTTGAATTTGTCATATTCGTTGAACATAATTACCATGATTTAATAGCTAATTTGTCTTTAATTAAATGTAATTATTATGTCCCATTTCTATGCTAGCAGGTGCTTAGCTTCACTTCATGCCAATTTCTAATTCATCTTTTTCTATTTTTTCCTTTTTCTTCAACTTGATCTCTCATTTTATTGCGCAGAAACATTATAAGAATAATGCTTTCTGTTTGGGCATCATCTTTCAGTACAAATACATGATTTAAACTGATGAATGAGGCTGAGAAGAGCTACACATCTTTATGCTTGGCAGTGCATCAATGCTTGAGTGAAAGTGAATTATTACATCAGATTATTAGTACCAAACTGTCTTCTTTCTCTACTAACAAGCAAAGTAATCAGTTTGAGGTGGAGACGTGTTCATTAATCTTGCGCGAATCTGAAAAAAGAAACATTAAGTTTTTAGAACCAAATAAATTAATCATTTAACAAGCTTGTAAGTCTGCGAGGAGCCATAAAGACGAGCATTAAAGGGTTAACACCAGCAGTTAGCAGCAACACATGGCTTTACATCTACCAGTGACAATTTAAGCTCCGATACCGCCTTGACAAAAGTGTTTATTGGATTACAGAAGAGCTCACAGCCAGCAGGAACCTGCTTAACATTCAGACTGTGCTGGAGGTTATCTTCAGTGTGGTGTTTGAAGGAGTTTCTACAGTCCTTCATTCCAGCAGATCAAACCGTGCAAAATGAAATCATAACCTTAATCACTTGAGGGTTTTATCAAATCATACGCCTTATGTTCCTCCTGTACGCGAGACACCTGCACTATATTTGCTCTAATTTTAAGAACATATATTAAAATGTATGTAAAGGCATAGACAGACAAATCTTTAGGCTTTTCTTTGTGGTAAAAAATAAAGTACAGCCAGTTTATCTCATTAGAAAACCCAATAGAGACAGATCACTGTGTTAAAACCAGTGGGAGCTAACGGTGGATTGATAAGGTAAACACCTGTATCATATAATGCTGGTCAACACAAATAAGACTTGATTGAGAAATTTAGTGAGAAAGGATGGATGGATCATCTCCTAAACTCACAACATGTTATTATCTAATGAAATATTCTGCTTCAGTCCATACTTGTCAGCATTTAGCCTTTCAAAAACAACATTTTCACTACGGCCAACCCCCCCCCCCCCCACAAAGGTAGGCACACACCTGTATGAACAGGATGGCCTGCAGCAATCCAACAGCTCCATACAGTCCCATTATATAACCACACGAACAAAGAAAATGTATTTTGGCTCTTACTCCTTTAATCCGATTATTTGCTTTATTCAAATTTTGTTATAGGATATCTTGGGGGGTGGGAAAATATGACAGGAATTTCATATTAAAAAGTCAATAGAAGCTTTGAATGGAACAAAAATGTCATTTGGTATGTAGCATGCTAATATGACACCATCTTCCATAACATCATCTTAGCTTAGCATGTTAGCATCCTGCAGCAACAACTGCTAATTTGCACTAAAAAAGATACAGCTGAGGCTCATGGGCATGGTGTTGGTTTTGCAGGTATTTAGACTTAAATCAAGGTACTGCAATTGGACCAAATTTTCAGTTGGTACTTAATGTTAAGAGAATATCAAAATAATTACAACTCATCCTGAGGGGAACATGAATATTGTTACAAAATTTCAAGGCAATTTATCCATTGGTTGTCTATATATTTCACAAAACAACACCAATGTCATCAGGCTATATCATCTGGGAACCATGAATGTCTGCACAGAAGTTCGTGCAACAGTTATTGAGATATCTCAATAGCGTGAACTGAACGACTGCTGCACTGCTAACGTGGCTAAAAACTACAGCTGGCTCAGCCTGGACAAGAATTAAACATTGTAAACTTCACAAAGCCTGCATCACAGGGCTGTTGAATTATGTTGAACAGGTGTATGTGTGACTGCCACATAAATGGGTATGAATAGAACTAGTTGATCCCATTATGCTGAAATGCTCCTTTAAGCTACATGCAGCTCATGGTGTTTTGTTGCTAAACTAGTGTGAGAGTGGTGCACATGCAGCAGCTGGGAGGGGGACGAAGTCAGCTGACAGGGGGTGAGAGGGGAGAGATGTGATGCCATTGTTTCCTCGGACCACTGTTACCAACTACCAAAACACACACTTCATTAGACCCATTATACACACATTATAACCCCGGTGCAGGATGCCTATAAAATAAACACACTGCAAAAAGTTGCCTTCCATGCAGATATTTTGAGATTTATCTGCTATTAGAAGGAAGTTATTCCTGTTTACGTAAATTAAAGTACACCTCAGCAACTGATAAGGTAATAACTGCCAAATAATGTAACAGGGTATCTGCAGGTCTTGAAAAGTCTCAAAAATTCAATTGCATTTAAAAAGGCATTGGAAGTTGTTAAAAAGTATTGAATTTCATTTGCAGCAGTCTTGATTTTATTATTTATTTTTTTACCTGCTGAAGACAGTAACATTAATCATGACCCCATGTATATATATATATATGTATGTCGCTTCTTCTTCCTTGTGGAGCTTCATGTGTACAGTACACATCAGTACTGTCTGTGCACTGTACTGTGCAGCATTGAGTACAATTGACAATTAATATTTGAAGAAAAGTATTGAGTAGCATTCTGTGTTATTGAAAAGGTCTTTAAAAGCCTCAGGTGTAATTTGGTGAACCCTGCAGAAACCCTGCGTAAACGTGGTAGCACCAATGTTGAAAAGATAATAAAAGATGTTAATCCAAGAAATTACATCATATTATTACAGTAACACATTTCAAATGGGCTGGAATATATTTTATTTGATGAAATAATTGACAAATAATTGACGAATGTGATTTATGACATTATGAACTGACATTGAACAGCCCTCTCTCAGTAATCAATGCCAGTTAAACAAGTTGAATCGTTCATGAAGACATGTGATTGCACTTTTTACAGTATCTGGCAGTTACTGCACAGTATCAGTTGTAAAAACTGAAACACTCGTTATCAGTTTTTTACATTTAAGTATCAAATGCATCATTTGTAAAGCCTTCCTTCAGATTTTCTAACTTCTTGTTTGATCAGCAGCTATCAGAAGTGTGTATTTAATGAGGAAACGGCCTCCTGAGCTTGCAGTGACATTAATCATACTGACGTTTCATCCATAAGATCTGGTTGCA
Source organism: Chelmon rostratus (assembly GCF_017976325.1). Taxonomy (NCBI): domain Eukaryota; kingdom Metazoa; phylum Chordata; class Actinopteri; order Chaetodontiformes; family Chaetodontidae; genus Chelmon; species Chelmon rostratus. The sequence goes on from NC_055665.1 coordinate 5,603,260, forward strand.
CTCTTTTATCTGTACTAACTGCTGCCACTTCCTGAATGTTGGTCATTTTTGAGTGTGTGTGTGTGTGTGTGTGGTGCAGTGTGAGTTACCGTAAAATGCAGAAATCCTACTCTCTGTTGTTTTTGACTGTAGTGTATTGATGTAAATCTAATTCTGGGTTTTCCAAGTGTCTGTATATTTATCTTCATAGAGTAGACGGTTGCATGTTTGATAAGCATGTCCTTCTTACCTTTCCTAACCAGGAAACGTGCAAGATTCAGCTTTCCAAAGGCTTTTGGATTCATCAGCTGTTTTCAGATGCAGATGTCGCTTGGAGTGCACAATCTAACCCCTTATTCTTTTTATTGTCCGAAGCATGATTTCTGTTATTGATACACACCGCATGGCACGCTGCTTTAATGCTTTCAGGCTGTCGGGTTGTCTGATAATGCTGGGCGTGTATGGTTGCCATTATCTACATGTATGTAAATGTGCGTTTGTGAGCATTTTTATGTATATTTATGTCCTTGTTTATGTTCACTTTTTGTTCTGCATTGTGTTGTTTGGGTGGCTGTTGTTTTCCTCAACCCTCACTGCCCTTTTCAATCCTCCCCACTGCACACTCCCTCTTTTGCTGTCAGCATCCTCCTCCTGCCTCCTGCTTTCAACCCTTCTCTCCTCTCCTCTCCTCTCCTCCTATGTTGATGAGATACGGTGATTTCTCTTAGGGGAGGCGTCAGTCCATCCTAGTGCAGCCCCGTCTCGCACCTGTCCCACCCCGAGTATCCAGGTAATAAACAAACCGGCAAACTCTCACTCTCCATCCATAACCTGCTGCCTCTTTTCCACTTCTGCTGTTCTCTATGTGCGTCCCTGTCCATATGCAGCACCCTGTGAACTCACTGCAAGCCAACACACTGACAGGCCCACTTACTTTCCCATTTATCCTTCAGAAAAAGACGCCTGTCACAGAATGGTTTGGACGGAGGTTACTGATGGTTCTGAAGGGCACGCCTCTGTGTTGAAAGAGTGACAATAAAACATTTCAAAGGCTTAAAGCTGCACTGAGAAACTTGGCAGTGAGAGGTGTCCATCTGAAATATGTCTGAACTGTAGTACCCATAAGTCACGTAATGCGATGTCAGGAAACTGTACACAGCGCCAGGCTTTTACTCAAGGATGTCAGATGTACGAGAGAGGCTGGAAATTAAATGTAGGTGGAGAAGAGTTTGGATTGAACACAGTTTCTGCCTTTTAGAGTGCCCTGCTTTAAACAGAGGGCATTATTACTTGGTAAAAATACAGACAAATAGTGCTTAATTAACTAAACTGAAGGAAATTAAAACTCTGTTTCTGCTTGACATGACTGTTAGTACATTAGCTTTTTAGCAGAAAGAGTGACTTGCTAATGTTCGCAGGTCAATTAGCTAAGTTGCAAACTTCTTAGCATATTAAAAGTAGTGGCGCGAGTGCAAGAAGCTATTTTGGCACATCCGGTTGCAGAAGTAAAAAACCTGCTCATTTTTTCCCATAGACGAGGTTACGTGACGCACAGTTGGAGCTCTTCTGTGCCTCGGACATTAGGCTGAGACATCATAGTTTCTGAAAATATATCCAAAGGTAGCGTCCTAAAACTCTGACATGCGCAAAAGATGGAAAGGAGCCAAAGAGGACGCTGTTGAGAGAAAACAATAATACAATCTGCAGCTTAAAACAAGCTGGTTTTGGATTCTTGGTCGATTTTGGATGAATTCAGCAGCTAAGGCTGCATGCCTTGTTCACAAAGTCATGCATTTTGAATCTGCTATGTTTTGGAATCAGGCCTCCCATTTGTTTTTTCACAGCAACAGTGGTCAAAGCTCATGGCTGCTGTAGGATTTAAGAAATTCTTCAGAAATGAATTTCTTGGAGCATTTTGGGCTAGATAAGTGCTCCAGGATCGACCTGTGACTCAAGAGTTGAAGTTTAAATATTTTAGTTTATGCAAATGAGGGCAAACTTTGCTTGGAAGCTGTCTAGTGCCAAGAAAAAGTGATAGAGGGTTTTTGTCTTGAAAAATATCTGCGGAGGAGATTCTTCTCATAGATCATCCTTTTCTCCGCGATCATAAAACAAACAAGCTCTGCAGGCCACAGTGTCACGTAAATTGCTGTTGAAAGAGGTCGCACAAAGAAAGCTGATGGTGTTGACTCTACCGTGTGAAGGGAGAAGCGGCAGAGGTGTTTCCTTTGCTCCCATGGGCCTTTTTCACAGCAAATATTTGTACTTGTCAGGCAAATATCATTAACAACGGCTCTGTTGTGTTCAAGAGCCCCACTAAGCCTTGACAGCGTGACAGTGAGCCGGCATGCATCGAAGGACCCTTGAACTGACACAGCGAAATGAAACTCAGCCATCATTAATTTCATTATTTTCACCTGAGCTTTTCTTCCTGTGGCACGTTGAAACGCCCCCCTGAAAAAGCCTGCTGGTTCATTGTTAAAGTAGCCCCCCGCCATTCATGTGTTTGGTTAAAATTTGCAAGCTAGCTAATTTAGTGTCGCTACTGTTAATCCTGCTTCCACTTAAATCAGCTATTTCCTCTTGCTGGCAGTGTTTTCTCACAAAAAACAGGCATTTAACTGAAGATTTGTGGTAATAAATTGAGGAAACGTGTGAGTTAGGACAGAGCGTAGCAGGCAAGACGTTAGCTAACGCAGCTAGCTAGCAAATGTTAGTTAGCAACCATGCTTCTGCTAAACTCTGATATGTCAGAACAATAACACTATGAGAATAATTTTTATTCATATGACAGTTGAATGTAGTTGTAGAACTATCGGTTAATGCAATGCAATCTAGGAAACTAAACAGAAATTCAAGCTAGGCTAACTCAGTCAGGTACGTGTAGCCTATTCATCTTCCTGTTTTTTGCTGAAATGTTGTGTTTTTGCAAAGGCTGTTTTTACATGCACACTTATGCAGCTTTAAAGTCTCTTAATTTCTGTGCAGTGCCATGATTGGCGTTGTGTGTTGTTCAGAAAACAGTTGTAACCTGCTCTGTTTTTGTTGTCACCCTCCCAACACAGAAACATGCCTTCTTGTACCCACTCTGAAAATATTCTGTGACAGACCTTTAAAAGAGAGTTTATCTGACATTTGGGATGATTAGGTTACTTTTTCACTTCATGGTGACCAATGGGAATATTACATGCCTTGGCAGAAATATATCAAAGTATTGGAGTAGCTTAGACCATTTATTTATAATTTATAACACCATCTCCAAATATTAAATATCATATGTTTTGTATGTGACTGTTGCAGCTCTCTCCAAATGAAAATGCCATCACAGACACACACTTGAGTCATAACCAGCAATTCACAGACATACATGCCAACATTTTATGCGCTAATGATTTTCCAGTCATACATGCCTACCTTTCTGTCACTCTTTGCATTGGATTTGAAATAATCAATGAATAGCACTGATTTTTAAGCTCCGCTACTTTCAGATGTCGGCATTTGCAAATATTCAACTCAGATTTTCATCACATTTTAATAGTCACCTTATTTTTTCACTTGCCCTTGATTAGTGATATAATGAAAAAAAATGACATTTTAAACGTAAAATTATTACTTTCTGCCAAGCAGCTACACATAAAACGCCATCAAAAGAGAATAATCACATGTTTCATGGTTCCATGGGCTGAACAATAAGACATGAGCAGCTACATTTTGGGCCTGTTTACTGGTTCAATGCCTGCCTGAACACAGATTTTATAAAGAGATTTACCACTCGGTGATCAATCTGTGCAAAAGTCTGTGAAATATGGTGTGAATTCTCTTTTCCTAAACATTCTTCTCCTCTCACACGACATATTTTTAACCGCTGTGTTTTCCTGCACACATGAGCTCACATTTCCATTCAGTTTTTCATCCCTCCCAGCACGCCCTCAGTCAAACCACGGGAATTATGGGAAATCTCCGTATCTGACCCAATCCTTCCCTGAAGAACACTGATTAATGTGCACATGTTTTTGTGTCTCTTCTGTGTCTTTCAGTGCGTCTGTGTTTCTGATGTTTCTGTGTTTGTGTATGTGTTTGGCACCTGGGCACATTATTTGGTTGAATGGTGGCGGCGTAGGCCAGCTGTTGTGGAGCATCTGATGATGTGTGACATGCGTACCAAGTTTTTTTTGTTTGTTTTACGTCAGAGTTAGAGCTCTTCACCTGGCAAGCCAGCCATTTTAAGCCATGCAGGGGTTCTGCCATATACAAGCGGATTAAACCAACACTTACAGCAGGTTTTTATTTCAAAGAGGTGAGAAAGAGTTTACATTTTGCTCTAGACATCCATGATTCAGATTGTTTGGAGATTGGAGGAGATGGGTAAGAACCTGTGTGTATGCTACTCTATCTGCATCATTAATATACACTCAACATTTCAGTTCTCCACTAAGTGTTTTGTGTTTCTGTCTCCAGTATAACAATTCCCATTAGCATAAAAAACACTCTCACATCAAACTGTAATTGAATGCACCAAGTAATCAAACACTACAGCCCACAGAGAGAGAAGCAAGTTTGGTAAGTTTTAAAAAAAAAGGATGTCAGTAAACATTTTGCCATGTCGTTGTTCAGCTGCTTGATTTCTGAGTTTAATAGACATGTGTATTGTTCTACACATGGATATTAGACGACGCTGTTGGTCGTGTTTGAAAGTAATGGAACAAGTGTTAGTGGAGTCATGTTACTGGCATCCTGTAACTGTCTGTAACCATAGAGACTGTAGCTGTTCATAGCACCAGTTAGCAGCTGAAACTGTTTTCATTCATTTTGGTTCTGATTGAGAAGAGAAAAGGCCTGCTAATTCACATCAAATTTGGGGGGTAACTTCTTTTTTTTGTTGTTGTTCTTCTTCTCACTTGAAATGGAAACACCTTCCACTCACAATGGACACACCCATCAGATACAGCTTATCAAGTGATAATTTCTTTTGCTCCTTTTTGATTCATTTTCTCTACTGGATGCAGACCAAACGATCCCTCTTACTTCCTGTCTTTCCCCTCTATAGCATGTCATTCCATTCATGTTACAGTATTCATACTTCTTGTATGTTAGCATTACAGTGCTGTTTAAAGTCATGCATATTTTCCAGTGTTTTGTTAACAAACAAACCTGAGATCAATTATTGCACATATATTTCCAAGCTCTTTTAAATGGCTCTGAACTCTTTTTTTTTTAACATTTTTTTCAGTTAAACAGAGTCTCTGTAATTATGTCTAGACACCACACAGCAAATGTGCCAGGCGAGATAAATCAAGTGCGATTATTTCAAGAGGTTCTACCCTGGTCTGGTGGTAAAACTGTGATTTTTCCGCTTTCAAATTGCTTCTATATTCAAATCATCTTGCAGTAGCTCTTGGATACAGTCAGCACCATTCTGAATAGAGTCCTCATAATTGTCTATTGGCACAATAACCCAATTGTTTTCTCTCCCCACTGCTCCTACACAGACGTCAGTGAACAAGGCTGGGAGTGAAGGCTTGCAAACAGACGTTGATATATACTAATAATGACACTAGTATTGCATTGCTGTTATTCTGCGCCAATGTAAGTAAGAACCAATGGCAAAACCAAACTTTGACCTAATCACCGATCAAAAGCTCCAACCCAGGATGAACACCCATGCAGCGGCTCGCTGCTGTGTGATTAATGGGTTTGGGTTAGGCGTTTTGGTTGGTGAATTGGACAGAGGTTTGGATTTCCTGCCAGGCTATGGGATGCACCTTTATCCTGCTTCTTAAATTTGGCTCTGAGCTCTTTGTGGCTTGAGGTTTTTTGCATGTTCATAGTAACAGGCTGATGCTACAGTATGTGCTGTTAAGATATGTCTAGGAGCCGTAACTCATCTATAGTCTTTAATTTAAAATAGCTTCAGCTGCTCAAGCTCGCACATCTACGTAGCAACTTAAGTCGATATTGATTTGTACTCATTGGCAAAGAATGACTCATTTGACTTCCTGATATTTTCCTGACACCTGTCACCCGACAAACACCCCTTGCTACTCATCCGGAGAGGATCAGGACCCTTTGACCTCACGAGTTTTAATCCCCCTTCATCCCCTCTTTCCCCTGTGTCCCTTTTCCTGTGCTGCCATTTCTACTGGTGTACGTCATGCATCAACTCCGTGACTCATTTGGCCCTCTCTCTCTCTCTCCTCTCTCTGTCTCTCTCTTTTCTTTCTATGTGGTTCTTCCAATCCCTTATCACTTGTCTTTTAATTTTCTAATTCCCCCTTCCTTTGCTCCTACACGTTCCTCCCTTTTACATGTACTCATTCTTTGTATTTGTCAATGTTTTCGGCTTCCTCACAATTCAATCACATCCTTCTCTGGCGATTTTCCTGCTTGTCCTCTTTATCCCATCTGTATCTCACTATTCTTCCTCCCTCCCACGCTCTCACACCTCTTCAACATGTGATTTTTTTTCCCTCTACATGTCACGTTATCTGCCTTGATTGGACATCTCCTTTGCAACTCCTCACATCCCTCCCATCGTTCATTGAATGGCCTCTCTCCTACGACCATCTCTCCCCGCTCCCACTCCTCTTTCCCCTCCCCTCTCTCTCTATCTCGCTAGGAGGACCAGCTTTCCTCCCTGGGTTCTGCAGACCCCGGTGTGAAAACTGAAGGTGGAGGGGGAGGTGGAGGAGGAGGAGGAGGAGGACAAGGAGGAGGAGATGGAGGAGCGGTAACCGACGATCAAGGCCTCAGAGTCTCTTCCTCGGGCATTTCCTCTGACAGCTCGCCCCACAATGGAGTCCTCCCCCAAACTGTAGACCCTCCCTCTCTGCCCACTCCTCATCAGCATCCTAGTCAGAATGGAGAGCTCCGTGGCAAACAAACATCCTCCCCCATGACAACCTCACAGGCAACTGGAACCACGGCAACAGCAACTACAGGCATAGCAGAAGAAGGGGGAGTAGGTCAAACACAACACTGAGCCAAATCAGAGAGAGATGACACAAAGGGAGACAGTCCCGTTTAGCAAGACAGCGCTTTGAAAAGAGTTCGCCATACGTAGAAGTTCATTCCCCGGGCGAGAGAGAGAAGAACAGTGCGCGGGAGACGAGTAGTGCTCATACAGCTACTGTACAGTGCATAACACATGAACACAACAACACAAAGGGCTCTTCAATGGACACTTGTTCTCTTGATGCTCACCTGGAGCTTTAGTCAGTATCAGTCTTGCAGGACAAGATAATGATACCTTATAAGATACTGTTTGAATCAGTCAAACAAAGCATTTGACGTAGATACCTAGCCGATATGTGAACACCTGCTCCGTGCACTCATTGCCTGTCTGACAAACCAATACACGTGAGGAGCAAACACTATAGAATGTCTTGCACCCCAAAGACTTCATAGTAGCCATTAGCAAGTGTTATAAGCTATCTTATAGTAACCCTTGACTCCCATGGATGTAGGTGCATTAAATAAGCCTATCCTGAACACGCCAGGCTGCAAATTGTTTAGGCAGAGATGTGGTGACGTAGTCTGGCTTTCTTAGTGCCTTGGAGTGTTTTTCAACAGGGTTTTCCAATGGAGATCTGATGCAGAGGTAACAGATGGAGAGTTAGCTGTGCTAGTCAGAGGAATGATCTGTGGGCTGAACACTGAGATTCAAAGACACGAAATCAAGCGATCAAGCGTCGTAGAGGTTTGAGTGACGGAAGACATTTTTGGGAACTTTTTTTTCCTTTTTTTTTCTAATCTAAGGGACTTCTTGTTTTTGGACTGAGCTCGTGCAATTTTTCTCTTCTCAATCTCAGAACCGATATGTGATAAACTGGTGCTAAACAGAAACAAATGGTGCCATTTTCCAAGTCAAATGTCTGTGTCTGCCATAGCACTGCCTCTGTCATGATTCACTCACTGTCTTTTCTCTCTCTCTCTCCTGCAATGTGTCTTTGACAGGACTCCCCCCCCCCAATATGTTCTGTACGTGTCTTTGTCTTTGTTCTTTGTGCATCCTGTTGTTCTTCTTATGTCTAACGGGGCTGTTGGGGTTTCCATATCTGTGTTTTAGAAGCACCCTCCTCCAATCTCTGGTTTTATTTACGTAATAAAAGCAGCTCCCCGGCTCTAAATTGATGGATCAGCGATTAAACAGGTTATATCATATTTGTGGAGCCTGAGCCCCAAAGTGCTATTTTCAGTTTTACACCGAGCACTAAAGATTTTAAGATTGAATGAAGTTACTTTGAATGAAATGGATGAATGAAGTCAATTCCCAGTTTTAAAGGGTCTTTTTTTCCTTTCAGTTAAAAAGTGTTTGTCCATTTTGTTGATACGCAGAAGAAAAATGCTGCCATTATTACTTTTTATTCAGAAAAAAGCATTTTTAATCCATTTTCTCTTTTAAAATTTAGTGTTGTAAGCGTGCACAAATACTAATGACAGATTAATACTTGTCCCCTTAAGTTTTTAGTCGGAGGCACTTTCACCACATTTTATTACAGTAAACATTGCCACGATAACAAGGACCATCTTGTTCCCAAACATGTGTGAAAAGCTCATTTCAACCATTTAGATTTGCTAAGCCTGCCCTTAAGTGCCTGGGATAAATAAATTGGGCATCCTTTGGCCAGAAGAGTAGCTAGTCATCAACCAGATGCACATTGTGAAGCCTTGCTTAGGACAATAAGAATATATTACATCCCTGATGCTTTAAAAAACTCATTATTGACATACTTGTTTGTGTAGTTTCCATAATTTGAAGTTTCATTTCAAAATGAAAGGAGTCGTAACAGCATTCAAACAAATAGAAGCAATTCAACCGTTTAATTTAGGCCAAATTTTAGAACAATTGTATGACGCATTTTTGAAATGAACCCTTCAGTTTCTCATGTGTCAAATGCTGAAATCACGAGTCTTTGAAATGTTTGTAACGTGTATCCACATTCCTTCATTTTGTGTATGAACTGTCTGTTGTAAGGTTTGTCCGGGTGTGAACTCGTTTTCGTCTCCGCAGCCTCACACGCTGGTGTCGCTCTGCAACAACTCAGCTTGTTTAAAGACGAGTTGAAGAGTTTCACATCAGCTCTGTGTCAGCCATTTTTCTCTCCAGAGAGAACAAATCACTTCCTTTGCAGTGTCGAAGGTCAACATGGCCAATGCTAGGATTAGCTCATACTTTCAGTGAATGTTTAACTGTTGAACCACCAAATGTTAACAATGCTAGCAGTCTTACGCAGGGAAAGATTGTCTTCTATTTAGACTAGGGCTACTTTTTTCTTGTGAAATTACTTGTGTGTGAAGAATGTTGGATTCAAAGCGGTCTAGGTTTGAACATCAGTGTCTCTTCAGAGATGTGAGATGATCCGTGATTGAGAACATTAACATTGCTGTGAAAATACCTCAGTGACTCAGGTAAACAAGCAGTTGCCTCAGAGCTGAACACAAAAACTATAGAAAAGAGATGAGTCCAGCTTTGGAAAGACTGCCTCCATGCAGATACTCGGTCTCTAGCTATGCTTCAATAGCACCTGATCAAGCACCCTCCCCCGTTTCTTCTCTCTCTCTGTCTCCCTTTTTTTTCTCCCCCTAGCCACTCTCAAAGCTTCATGGAGGACAATGTGGAACCTAATTGGCTGATGCACCATCGGCAGTCCGCAGGGTGGCATGGCCAAATGTCCAGAGCCCTCTCTCGTGACGCGATTGGCTGACAAAGGGAGAACTTGGGGCATTGGTCCCATTCTCTTTGCTCAAAGGATGGTGCAGAGCCCCAGCGGACCATGTAAGGAAATGCTGGGTTTTTTTTTTTTTTTTAAACTTATCTTGGGCCCTCTCTCTCTGATTTGATGACAGGATTTTTTTTTTTTTTAATGTGTTTGACGCCTCTTGCTTGGATCTACATTTTACTTTTAAAAGGTAGGCTGGACACATATTGGCGTTTGTCAGCCTGCCGAGCATGCAAAGAACAGCTATGCAGTCTGATCAATCAGCAGAACGGAGGAACACAAAGGCCAAGGAAGGCGTGATGCTCAAAGTGAGAGAGAGGGGAGGTGTGTTGTGGGTAAGATGTATTTCAAAGGTGCTTGACTTCTCTTAAAATTTCAGTCAAAGCTGGTTTACTTTCAAAGCATTTATTTCCCTCTATCTCTCTCTCTTATAGTCTTTTCAAATTACCCTTTGATTCACCTATTCACTCTTTATCTATCTAGGAACGCATTATTTAACCACTTCATGTTTACTCCGGTTTAGACGCACTTGATCTCTTTCTCGATTCATTGTTTTAGCTCTTCCGTTCCAATTTCTTTCAGACTTTGATTTTAAAGGAAACTAAATATGCACAGCCTAATACAACAAGTGAAACTGCTTCAGAACACAACTCTTTGCTTCAATGAAGACTTTGAAAAACCGGACAGAATGTTATTATTTATATTTCTATGATACTGCTTATTCTTACGATAGTATATCAAAAAAAAAACTCTTCATCAGAAATCTTCCGGAGCAGATATTTATTTCTTGATATAGATAGATGCCTCTATCTAATGGACGTTCATAAATAATCCATTTTATATGAACCAAGTTTTCTTACCGAGACAATCTTGTGGAGAGAATCATTGCCCTAAAGGACTGTGACAGAAGGGACAAAATTGTGTTTTACCTACTCCCCTTACAGCAGTTTGCACGTTGCTGTGACCTGTGCCCACCTTCCCCTTAGTTATAATCACTCGAAACAAAAAATGAAATATGTGGACGGATGTTTCTCGCCCAACAATCGCCATGGAGCTCTCCATTTACGGACGATGTGAAAGCCTCTGGATGAGGACGTTCTTACAGCTGTTTTGTACTCCACTTCGACTATCTGTCTGTAGAGTTTTAACCGAGCAGAGGATGAACTCTTGGTTTCAGTGTGTCCACATTTCTGCAGTCAAATTGCGGTAAAACTCCCCATTTATTTCTACGGATGGACTCCGCTGACACCAGTCTGAGTTGAAATTCCTGCCATTTCCACTTGCGACTCACACAGAGAGAGATATGTTAGAGGTCCTGCTGAAACGAGTGAATGTGTTTGTATATAAGTGTGTGTACTGGCTAAATCTTTGTGTATATACTGGATAAATGTGTATATATGGTATGTCTATGTGTATATACAGTTTGTTTGTATATGCAGAGTGTACAGTTATTTTTTCCTCTAATGTTTCTCTCTCTTTCTATGAATAGGTCTTCTCAAGTTACCAATACTGAGGCATGGAAAGGTTTTTAAATGTACCGAGCTATCAGAGGCACTTTTCTGTGCAGACTTATAGAATATCAGCAAGGTCTGTCACTTACAGCTGCGTTCTTGAAGCTCTCATACAACAAGTAACTCACATAATCTTAAGCTTGCACTCATTTTCTGACCAACTAAAAAGCTTTTCTAAGTAGATCTGGGTGACCAAGCAATGTTTGTACATATATAGACTAAGACAATTTTTCCAGAAACCTCCATCTGCATTTCTTTGAGAATTCTCAACCTGTTTTGAGTTCTTGCGTATCTGACTTTCACTTTAGGTTCCTATGGTATATGTTTGCAACGGTTGTCATTCAGAGTTATATATTTATTCCGACAACCCTTATATATTTCTTGAAATTTTGTTCCCCAAATTCTGCCTCTCATGGAGCCGTCTAACCTTTTGTTAAGATTCGGTTAGACTGGCAAATCCTTCCATGAAAGTATACTGTCATTACTTAACATTGCTTGTTTTTGTATAGGTCCTTACTAAATAAGTGTGCCTCCCCCTTATACTCTTACTAACCTTAGATCCATTAACTCCGCTGGTCACTCATATTCATACCCCTTGACAAGCCATAGCCCCCCCTCCCCAAAACTCCTCTATTGTTGTTTTGACAGGACAGACATTTGGGGATTTTGTGTATATTAATGGAAGAGTGGTGTTGAAGAGTGTATTGCAGTTGTATATGGATTTGTTATGAATGTGGATATTCTGATCATTGAATTATTATTGTAATAATGATAATAATTATTGCCACTTTTGTTGATTAATTCCTTTGATGCGGTTGATGAAGATGCCATTGTTCCTTTTTTTTTTTTTTGGAATACACCGGAATTTATATTTTTCGGGTGGGTGAATCTGGAGATAGAAATACGTAAATAAATTAATAAATAAACAAATAATTAAATTCTTAATTGGAGTGTGGAAATGTGTGTTCTCTTTCTTAATACAACTAGTCAATTTCTGAAAGTATTCATCGGCTTCAGGTTAAAGGGCTAGTGTGATTTTTTTGTCCTTATTGTCAACAAATCCCAAGAATACCACTGTTGTCCCAAAACTATTAAAAACACATCAAAACACCACAATGCTACACTGGGTCACATGTTCCTTCATTTATTTTTACTCCATCCCACATACACCGTCCTGCAGCCGTAAAATACTATCACAAAAGCACCAAATGTGTATTAATCCGCCACGGAAACTAGTTCCCAACAATCAGCACTATTTACTATTTGGTCTGGATGTTGTGTTTAGTCCCTTCACCATGTGACCAGTTAGAGCTATAACTAATGATTAGATTAACTGATTAATCTAACCCCCCCTCCAATCATATAAAACAGAGAAGTCAGAAAGCAATTGTTTTCTGCTAAATTACTCAAATTACTGATCGATTTTTACAGATTGTTGTTAATTAATCTTCAGTTGATCAACTTATCGATCAATTGACTAAGTGACTAATTGTAATTGTATAGGCCCACAGCATACACATCTTCTTAAAAAGGTTATGGACTGTAAAGAAACAAAAACCTCTATCTAGTCAAAGATTCTTCACTTTATATCTGAATAGAATCTTAGATTGTTGATCTGCTTTGATGGTTGTCCCTTTTTTCCAGTGTCTGAAATAGAAAGATTCATTTCTCGGCTTAAAAGCTTTTCCTCTCTTATTTTGTGTCTATCTGTGGTTAGATCACAGGTAATCTTGCAGTGGCATCACAGTGCTTGCTCATCTGGGTCATCTACATTTTTTCTGCATCTCAGGCCTGTGATTCTTCTCTTGGTGAGCATAGCAGATCGTTTCCTCACACTCGGCTGAGGTGCTGAGAGCGTGGACGGCAGGCAGGATCTGGGAACTGGGGACTCGACTGAATATAGCAAGCTTGTAATTATCCTCATCCTCCTACACTTAATCGCCTGCAGTTCCTTAGTGGGTTGGCAACTCTTGAGTTTGGACAGAGCAGAAAAAAAATTAGCACAATGGAGGAGCAATAGACGTTTCATGCTGTGTAAAGAGAACAAACAGCGCTGAGAGTTCCACCTCAAACTGCTCCAGACTCGAGAATAAAATACATTCATATAATTCATCTGCCAGGTTAAATACCGAAGAACATTCATGCAATGAGGAACTTTGTCACATTATGTAATAACATGGCAAAAATGTTTTTTTTTCTTGAGTACTTATATTGAAATGACATGGAAAACACTATTATATGCTTACACAATTCAAAACCACTACATAGTGAACCAGCACCTTCATAAAACTACCCTTTTCCCCCTAATGGATACCCATTGACTTATATCGTTCAGTGATCCCCTCCATCATCATCTGTCATACCAATATCCACTGTCAGGAAATACTAAAAAATATATAAAATTTAGGAAGCAAGTATCTCTCAAAATGCCTTTCTTCTGTGATTCTGCATTTCTAGAGAGGTGAAATAATTTATGATCTTTGTAGACCTCTGTTGGCAACCACGGGGAATTACAACAACAGAGATTATAGTGGCCATGGCCACTGTGCCCGTGGGAGAACAAAATCCTTAATGGTTCATGTAATTCTACCATAATTAGCAACGGTTTTTCATCAACCCCATATGTTTTGTAAAGCAAAAAGACAAGGAAGGCGTGCAAAAAAACAGGAAAGAACTGATACTGAAGAACTGAAACTGTTGTTTGTGACAAAACCGCAAATTCATTTGCTTATACATGAATAAACATATGCTATGGCGCAAATTATGTGAGATCATCAAAGATCAGAGTTAGTGATGGGAGGTTATAATAATGAAAGGGAACATGACACCGTACGTACAGTACAGCGGATTTTACATGGAGAAACCAAACCAACAGAGTGATTATTCCTCCCTCTCCCCAAGTATTAACAGGATTGACCAGTTTTACTGCCTCTCTCACCGCCAACATGAAATAAGTAGATGTGCTATATTAAAGGTATTTTCAGTGAGTGTTGTTTGTCTGAAGTGTATTTTCTTCGAACTTCTAATTTGCAGGTCCATGAAATGTTTTCATCAATCTTTTTGCAAATGAAGGATCTGTACACTACTTGGCAACCCCCGATATAATCTTGTGGGTATGTTCTGTAGTCTCGCGATATCCATGCGGTCACTGCCTGATAGGAATAATGGCCGCCTTCGTAGCAACGGCTGGAACAGGGAACAACACAAGAAGCATATCAGAGCGTTTTAGCTGACCAGGAAGAGCATAAATTACTGGACACCCCCTTCTACCCGGTTTTCAGAACGGATGGGTAGAGGGGGTCTTGCCAAAGGGCATAAGAAACGAAAGAGACTCGGAGGGAAAGGGAGGAAAGCTAACACTACCTTGATAGCTAGCGATAGCTGGCTATCAACACGGTTGTCACTGCCGGGGAACAAACCCGAGTAGCCCTGACAACTGTGTGTCGGTAAGGTTGGAGGAAACGGTGACTAAACGCTGGAGCGTGTGATCAAACAACTGGCATCTCGCTAATATGAGCGGACCAGGGCAGGACAGCGAGCCAGAGGCTAAAGTCCTTCTCATCAAGCGGCTTTACAGGTAAATTGGCGAGGCCGTTTTGCGTGGCTAACCAAGGTGCTAATTGAACGTTGTTGCGCTGGCTAGCTTAGTTAGCCAATCATTGTTTGCTAACACAAGACAGGGTCCACCTATTCTTCCATTCAGTAACATGTCACGGTAGTGAGTAGCTCAAAATCTTTGCATACTCGTCCGTTTAAAATCAGCTAAATCTGACCGGTTAGTCAGCATGCTTTGAGTTAGTGTAGCTTGTGTTAGCTTGTCAAATCGTGATTTAGTTGCATTTTCTTTTACCGCCCTTGTTACAGATAAATGAAACTAAGAATTATGGTTGCTAGCCTTGTAGCCCGCAGTACTTGAGGTTGCATTTTTCTCTGACATCTCTAATCGACTAGTCATTGTGGTAATGGTTTCCATTGACTATCACTACCCAGGGCTGTGGTTGAGTCTGTGCACAAGCTGGATGTCATCATCGGCAGCAAAGCATCCTACAGAGAGGTCTTCAAGCCGGAGAACATAAGCCTTCGCAACAAGTATGTCCCACTGTTTCAGAAGTCTGTGTGTGTGTGTTTGTGTGTGTGGAAAGAGGCAGGAGTGTGATTTAAACCTCAGGCTACATGCAATCGGAGTGTCATCTGGCCAGTTGTTCTGAACATGATTTTGAATTCTCCTGTCAGTCGGTGGCTCACCTCCAGTTCATTTAGCTGACAAAAGTCTGTATTATGCTGTGTTTTGACATCCCACAGCATCGCTGTTCAGACCTGGTGTTCTGTATCCAAAACTATTTAATCCACTCAACATGTTTCATCTATCCAAACTGGACTTTTATGCTTCAATATTGTCAATCTGTGAAAAATTGTAATCTCTGCAAGACCAAACGAAAAGGTTAAATGCTGATTTGTACTCAGTATTACAGCGAGTGAACAGGATTGCAGTTGTTATTTTAATAATGGACACAACAAACTAAAAGCTTTAAAAGAGAAAGAGGAAGTTGGAGGTAAATGTGAGGAAGAGACTTGACTGTGTGTCTACACAGACATAGAGACGGAAGAGATAGTATCTCACATGGCTCAGTGACTGCTTCGGGTGCTAGACGGGCCGTCATTGTGATCAGGGCTGCATGCGGATCTTAAGTGATAAGCTGATAATCAGTTAGAAAATTAATCGGCAAATAATTTGATTATTGGTTAACTGTGTCGGTAATTTTTCCACATAAGATGCCCTTCCTCTGCTAGTTCCAGCTTCTAACTGTGACGATGAGCTCTAGGTAATTATAATGGCCATTTTTCAGTATTTTCTGTCAGTATTTTGTAGTCTAAGCAATGAATCAGTTAAACAAGAAAACAGTTGTCAGGCTAATCTAAAATGAGATTAATCTTTTGTTTCATGTGTATTTACACTACAGTACAAGGGCGCATGCATCCCTGACTACCTCTGAATGTGGCACGAGTGATTAGATTTCACTGCACGCATTTTGGGATGATTTTACACTTGTATTAAGAGGTATCAATGACCAACCAGTTCTCCCAAGACATTGTTTAGTTGCAGTGCTTTAGTCCTATATTGTACTTCAATTTCAAATGGGATAATTTGGTACCTCTGCAAGATGAGGCTCATGTTATTGTTTAGTGTTGTATTATCCTCTTCTCTCTGAATAATGGATGACCCAAGCAGAGAAGCATCTCTTCAAAGAAGAGATAATGAGAAATACTGCATGCACTTGCCTAAATGTATTAACATAATCTTGTCATTGGCTGCTCACATGAAGTGGTGACTGAGATTTCACAATGTTCTGGTCAACTCTGACTTTTAAATAATATTACACTGACTGTGTGAGTCACATCAGGGAAAGGCGCCCTTAACAGTGATGTCAGAAATATTTCTCTTTGTCACTGATGTAGTGTCCATAAAATAGGGCTGCAACTAATGATTATTTTCATTTTTTACTTTTTACTTAGCCCCACCTGTTCATGTAAAACTAGGCTGTCTCATTGGTCCATTTGTAAAACTGGTGACCCAGCTGCCTCTTTAACCTTTCCATGTATATCTGTTTTTCATTCTGTGTGTTTTCAGGCTTCGGGAGCTTTGTGTGAAGCTGATGTTTCTGCATCCTGCAGACTACGGCCGTAAGGCTGAGGAGCTGCTTTGGAGGAAGGTTTACTATGAGGTCATCCAGGTTATCAAGACCAACAAGAAGGTAACTGGCCCTGCAGCTGAGGAAGAACATCCTCTGTGCATCTGTCAGCCAACAAGTTTTCTGTTGTTAGGTGGCTTGACAACCTGGCTGCCACTTAAAGGTCAACTACAATAACGTCTTTCATTTTGTGGTCACTGGTGTGTAATGTACCTCAGAGACTACAAAGAGTATGTACATGTTATGCCTGGGTGGTCCCAGTGGAAATGAAACCCCTACTAATGTCTACATTTTGCACTTTGCTTTGCTATTAGATTGACAACATTATTGCCCCTATCAAATTTAGCCAGATCATTTCTGAGCTGAAGTCCGTTGTAAAAATTTTGAAGTTTGAGCCAGGCAAATAAAATCACGTACTATGCACTGTGATTCAGGAACTTATGAACTTAAAAATTCTGAATGTTATCAGCAGTTGTGTTTTAGTCATTTGTTGTACATTTGTTTGTTTTAAACACATCCAAGTTAAGTTCATTTCTTAAAGGGGGACTCCACTGATTTTACACATCAAAGTGTGTTTTACACGTTTTGTAGACGTGATAGAGCTGCTTGAAATCTGATGACTCAAGTGATGATGCTTCAAAAATCTGAAGATGTAGAGTTAGAAAGAAGTGATCTTACCTGACCTCTGTAGCCTGCTGCTTCCCTCTGCTTGAAGCTAGCAGCTCAAAGCTATGTTAGCCGTTAGTAGTATAACACACTGTAGTTTTATTTTTTATTCTTATTCACTTTCTTTTGCATTAAAAGGCTTGTCATTGTTATACATGTGCAGTATATTTTAGTAATCCATGCTTTTATACTCTTTTGATGATTGTATGTATGCTATGTACATCCTATTTATTTCTGCTCTGGCCATGTCTCTAATATCTTGGCTTTTTGTCGTCTTTCCTCCACTGTAGCACATCCACAGTCGCAGTGCACTGGAATGTGCCTACCGTACACACCTGATCGCCGGTGTGGGTTTCTACCAACACCTGCTCCTCTACATCCAGTCACATTACCAGCTGGAGCTGCAGGACTGCATCGACTGGACCCATGTCACAGACCCACTGATCGGTCAGATGCTCAAAACACAAATTCACACACAGAAACAGACATGCAAACATGCAAGCAGCGTCTAAAGTCTGACTAAATGTTAAATCATGTGTAACATTCACACATATAAAAACAGGCTGTCTGTTTGTCCATATTTAACATACCTTTATCACTAATAGGCCTTTTTCACTGAAGATGTTTTGACGTAGCAAAGTCGTGAATATTAAAATCAGTGATGGCTGAATTCTGTTTAGCTACGCTGCTTTTAGGATCCTGCTGGTGTGCATGTTGGTTCACTTTTAATGGCTTACTGAAACAATAGAATAGAACCACCATTGTAACCTCTGCTACTAACTCAAAATGCTGCTGTGATAAAGGCCCATTGCAATATAGTTTGTTTCTAGTTTTTAATGCACTCACACAGTGAGAAATGAACCTAAATCCACACACTCTCTTCTTGTGAAAAAGGTGTATATTCCATTCAAATGGTATTATGAGCGATTTGAAACTTGTGGATTTAATAATTAAACTGCATAAACTCCATGGAAGTTTTGGCCTCTTTTACAGTTGAAATGTAAATTAAAATATACTTTCACTCTCCAGATAGTGAACTGTCTGGTCACACCGTTGCATTTACACCAGGTGTTTATTTGTTCGTTGTCTGAGTTCAGTCTGTATCAGATTTCAGTGTGGCCTCTCGCTATGTAAAGCAGACACATAGGTGGAGAAGTGCCAAGTGAGTCTATTGTCAGCAAAGAGAAATAGGCAGGTGCAGGGTCATTTACAGTTGTGTTGTGCAGCCTGTTGTCCTTTGCCTTGGGTGAGCTTGTCTTCCACTCTGTGGTTCGATCAAACACATTGCAGAGATTTCATGTACATATATGGACATGAAATTAATAGATATAATATATGGAGCTCCTGTTGGACTTTCAACAGGTGCTAAATACCAGGGGTAAATAAATATTTTACCTGCAATTCTGTTTTGGAGCTTGAAGTGAAAATTGGTCTTATCAAAAAATTCATAGTTTCTTCTTTGCCAACTTAAACCAAAGCACTCTTGGACATTAACACCTCAGGGACAGAGAATCAGTGCTTCAAGTAATATCTGGGTGCTGTCTCTAGAAAGGAAATTAAGCTCAGTCATTTGTTACATAACGCAGTCATTTTGGTAAGTGCGTCAGCTAAATGCCTGAAATTTAAAAAAAAAAAAAACCTGTGTAATTTTTTTCCCACAGGCCGAAAGAAACCAGTGTCAGCCACCCCCAAGGAGATGGAGTGGGCACAGATGGCCTGCCATCGCTGTCTGGTCTACCTTGGAGATCTAGGTAATAACATGATAATAGAATATGCAATTAATTAATCTCTCTACCCAGCTTGTAGAGGTGTTAGACAGCATGTGTGTGTCATTCAGCGTGGGAAATTTTGGCTTAGCTAAAGAGTGTAATTGGCAGGCTGCCGTTTGGTTGGTTTAGACTTACGTGATACAGAGATATTAGCGTTTCGATTGAATTTACATTATTAAATTAAATATCAGAGAAGCAAATAAAATTGTGTATGCGCCATTTTAGTTTTCCTTTGATGGGGTTAAAGAAAATTGACGGGAATCAGTCAACATTTAATATTTTAGCCTAAGTTTAGGACTTTTGTTTAAGTAATTGTGTCCAGAAACATGCCGTAAATTAATGATGCTCGATGTCTTCAGCCATACTGACTGTGTCCATGGTTGTATTTATTTCATACGCAAAAAAAGTGTTTTCTTAATACTTTTTTTCTTTAACTTTAATGTATGTTTCCTCTGCAGCCCGTTATCAGAATGAACTTGCTGGAGTGGAGGCCGAGCAGCTGGCAGAAAGGTTTTACCATCAGGCCCTGTCTGTCATGCCGCACGTAGGTGAGTGACTAATGTGAGATTTCCTAACACGGCGCTTTGCTGTCGCCATGGTCGGGAACAACCTGGTAAGCTTTGTGGTTTCTGTGCTGGGAGAATGGCAGGAATACCTGTTTCAAAAAAGCTGTGGAAATGCTTTCATCAGACATAATTCTCTCAGTAGCCAGAACAAAAACAATAATGTTAAATCCCATTGTTCAATAGAAAAAAGCAATTGAAGAAAGACGCTGACAAATATGAATTCCGTTATTGTGGATGAAAGTGATGTTCAGATTGCAAACACATTATGCATTCAAACACTATTCAAAGGAAACAAACATTATAAGAAATACATTTATTGGCTTTCTTCCTGAGAGATGGATCCATCCCAGTCACGTCTGTATGCTAAAGTTTGAGCCAGCAGCCTGTTAGCTTAGCTTAGTATAAGGACTGGAGACAGGGAGAAACAGCCAGCCTCGTTCTGTTCACTGCTACATGAACAATAACAAAAACAATGTGAGCATCCATGCTGATCAAAGATAACATTCATAAGATAAGAAAGATAACATAACAACAGTGGTGAATTCAGATGGACTTTGATTGGCCGTCAGAGTTTCTGTCATCCGCTGTCATCGGTACAATTGTGTGGATTCCACCATACAGAGTCAGAAAGTTTTTGAAACTATATATTTATAGTTATTGTTATAGCTCTTGGTTGGTCCTTAATGCTCACTAAATGACAGGGTCTAATTTTTGTTGTTTTTTTAAACATTAAACAAATAAGATATAATGTTTTAATTAGTAAGCTTTAAAGGTGCTGATCAGGTGGAATTTGTACTGTGGTCAGAACTGTATTTGTGGTATAAGTGAGTTACTGATTTATTTGTGAACTTATTTGAAATATTTTGTTACAATATTTTGTAGCATTATGCTGAAGGGACTCATAAAATCATCAAAATAGTAGCTGTCATTTCAGGTTTTCCTGTGAGGTTATTAAATATTATGTTATTTGGTCAAATATTCAGTATTACTACAGTAATCCTCCCTTACTGTTACTGCTACTTACTGTTTATAACTTGTTTATCCATTTCTTCACCCACCTGTCCACAGGAATGCCTTTCAACCAACTGGGCACACTGGCAGGGAGCAAGTTCTACAATGTTGAAGCAACCTACTACTACCTACGCTGGTGAGGAACATTTATGCACAATTATGTGTGATGTTAACAATAGAAACACCCAATAAGTTTAAAGTGTTAACACATACCTCATCTGTGCCAGCATCCAATCAGACGTCCCCTTTGAGGGTGCCTACGGCAACCTGAAGCGCCTGTTTGACAAAGCTGCCAAGATGTACCACCAAGTGAAGAAGCAGGAAATGAAAAAGCTGTCTCCATCTCGGCAAAGGTCAGCAGGATTCATCGGACTTGAGAGGGTCTGATAAATCTGCGCACACATGAAAATAAGCCCCGAGAGAAATGTGGGAAAACAGCTACTGATCAGTCCCAGGTCATGCAGTGTGTAACAACCCAGTTTAGACCCTCAAGTTTGTTCTTAGAGGGTTTGTTTCTAGTTTATCTGTAAATTAAAATATGCTCATTTATATTTTCTTTCATATTTGACCAATGCAGCCCGAGTCTTTTTGATCTTTATTCAATTTGCTTTCCAGGATAATGAGTACACACGTCCATAAGTTCCTCTGAGGCCTCCTTAGATCATGCGCCCTCTCTGGACAGCAGTGGTAGTACTAATAGTTTACACTTGCTTATCTGCTACAAATTGGTCTGAAATAAACACGATATTTTGACTTCTTTGAGCTGACATCCCAGAGCAATTTTAATCTTTATCTCTAATCTTTAATTACATCATTAGCGACTGGCTTGCCTTCCATTTGAATCACAAAGGAACTCTAACCAGTGGTGAGATAAAGCAGCATCTCTCTGCAGATGGGATTAGATAATTGATGATCCCTGTGGGGAAAATAGATTGTTGAAGTAACAAAAGTAACAGGAATCAAACACACACACAGGAATCAACAGACAAACACGCACACAAATGAAGAATGTGAAATAATCATTTCAAGAGATGTTGCCTGATGTGTAGAAGAAAAACACCTCTCCGGGTGTCCAGGTGTAGGTCATGTCATGATTCTGGACTATTAGAGTATCTAAAGGAAGAGCTGAACAGGTTTGCATGTTGAGATACATTATCAGCAATGTTTGATGGTACATTTGCACAGTTCACGTACCATCAGGGCGATTTAAATTACCATTATGCATGAAGCAAATAAGATTAACAAATTGCTTTGCCACTTTGATCAGAAAGCAAAGCTGTTTTTGCTTCAGTGACATTGATAACGCTCAACTCAGCAGTGGTGTGTTCAAATATTTTGCATTATTAGAAATGTATCACATCCAGTATCCACATTTTGGGTAATATGCTTAGTAGCTTTTCTGCCAACAATTGTTGTGATGATGTGATTGTTACCACACTTGTGTTGCTTTTACATTTTTGTTTTTGTACAGATTAAACAAAAGGGATATGTCTTGTTAATTAGTGATCTCAAGAGATGCTGGTAGGCTGATTGTTTTGGCAATCTTAGCCATAATAAAAGCAGTGATACAGCACCAAAATGCTCAAAATTTTAATACGAAGTGAAAATATCTGTAATCTATGATTTCTTACATTTTGTCTTTTTTATGCAGATCAAAAGACATTAAGCGCCTCCTGGTGAGCTTCATGTACCTTCAGAGCCTGCTGCAGCCTAAGAACAGGTGAGTGCTTGTGCTGTCACTCAGTCCACAGTGGAAATCATTTTCCACATTTTCAAACGTTAACCATTTTATTGGTATGTGAAGACTAAACAAACACAGCCTGTTGTGCATGTTTGAATGATTGCCGTCTGTATTATCTAACCTCTTACCTGCACCAGTGATATCAAAGTCAAATATTTGGTTTTGTGAGTGTTAACCAAAGTTCATATTATACACCGGCGGACACAACATGGTGATTCCAGAGTTTACAGCCTGTAGAAATGTTCACACACGCTGATTTAACGAACAACATCATGAAACTTGGTCACCCCACTTGGTTCATTGTAGTATTGACCTTTAATTATTCATTGTTTCCTTGTGTTCACCTTGTATTTTTAATCCATTCTTCATTATGTTGCCTCCCCTCCGCTGTCTCTAGTTTAATGGAGACGGAGCTCACGTCACTCTGCCAGTCGGTGCTGGAGGACTTCAACCTGGTGCTGTTTTACCTGCCGCTGCCGACACATAGCAGCGCTCACCACTCTCCCAGCGAGGAAGAGGAGGAGCAGCAGCATGCTGACAGCTCCTGCCCTGTGCTGCCTGACACCCTCGTCTTCAAGATGGTGGTCACTTGTCTGATGGTGGTGCACAGCCTTAAGAGGGGAGGTCAGTGAATGAACAGTAGCTTTTGTCTTTAAATGTTTAAAAGCTACAATATCATTTCAGTATCATCAGTGGGCCTAGATTGGACATTTAACGGTGGACAAATAAACTTGTCACCACTCACTGGTGGATAAGCTATTTGAAACAGTGACACTGTTTAAGATCATATCTTTGGCATTTCTTGTCATTTATTGACTCTTCACTGACATGATATACGTGCATTAAGCTCATATTAGTCAATATATACTGACCTGGCCGATTTACTAGTTTTGGCTATTTATACCAAACTAAAAAATGCTGTCATGTGGTGGTGTATGTCAGGTGTATTTATTCTAACAGATATGGTATTGTGTCTTTAGGATCAAAGCAGTACAGTGCATCCATTGCTTTTACTCTGGCGCTGTTCTCCCATCTGGTGAACCACGTCAACATCCGGCTGCAGGCCGAACTGGAGGAAACCGAGACCCAGGTGCCTCCACTTCACACCGACACCACAGGTAAGAGAGGAAATCTCCATATCTGGAACTGCAAGTAAATGTAAGGCTAAAAAAAAACTCCTCGTAAGTCAGCACACTACAGGAAATCTCTGAACACAGATCAATGCATCAATCCCAATGTATCCTCATCAGCAACATCCTTTAGGA
Source organism: Chelmon rostratus (assembly GCF_017976325.1). NCBI lineage: Eukaryota > Metazoa > Chordata > Actinopteri > Chaetodontiformes > Chaetodontidae > Chelmon > Chelmon rostratus. Next base: position 5,627,177 of record NC_055665.1, read on the forward strand.
TTTAAGAACTGCTCTTTGTTGTCTAACCCTTTTGGGAGATCTACAGAAGTATGTGAAGTTTTTACAAGTCAAGAGCAATTTAAAGTTGAACGCATTCATTCACACTCTGATATGCTCTTTCAAGAAGAACAGTTGTTTTATATGTGAAATTTGTAGTTAGAACAACCTGAATGAAAACAAAAAAGGCAGTGAGTTTTTCTTCTCTTGTCTAGATGACCTGGAGGTGAGGGATCTGTCAGCTCCGCCGACAAATCGCTCTGATGAGAAGCCTCTGCAGAATGGCTCCCTGGAGCAAGAAGATGAGGAGGAGGAGGAGAAGGACGAAGATGGCTGTGAAAGGGTCGGTGCCAAAAATCATGGCAGTGCGGAAGACCAGCACAAATTGGAGGAAGAGAAACAGAGGCAGAAGAAGAAGTACTCCCGCCTGTCTAGACTCCGCCGACGCCGCTGTGCCCGCAAGGACACCCGAGGAGAGGACGAGAGCGACCTGAGCGAAGGCTTTGAGAGCGAAGAAGACGAAGATGACGATGACGAGAGGAGGGGTCACGCTGATTCAACAGGTGGCACCACGACGGGGACCCCACCCAATCCTCCACCTGTCAGGAAGGAGACTAAGAGAGACCACCTGGGAGAGGAGGGCAGCTGGGGGAGTGGATCAGAGGAGGAGGAGGAAGGAGGAACGGCATTCGATGTAGAGACGGACTCAGACATGAACAGCCAGGAGTCTCGCTCAGACCTGGAAGACATAGAGGACACGGAGAGCTCAGACAACTTGGAAGGTCAGCCACGGGAGCACCAGGATGAAGAGGAAGATGAAGACCAAGGCAAGGAAGAAGGAGGAGACAGGGACGGAGACACACCTCCAACCACTAACGGGCCTCTGCCCAGCGACTCTAGCATCAGCAGTAACCTCCAGGCCATGTCCTCACAACTCTTCCAGGCAAAGCGCTGCTTCCGCCTGGCACCAACCTTCAGCAACATGCTGCTGAGGCCTCAAGCCTCATCTTCCTCTGGGATTCCCACCCCTACTGACACCTCTGCTCCCCCCTCCCAAGAGACACCCCCTCCTCCAGGGGATTCACCCTGCGATATGAACCCTGGTACTGCCAACGGAACCAATGATAATGATAATGGTAATGTGGTGTGTGTGTGTGTGTGTGTGTGTGTGTGTGTGTGTGTGTGTGTGTGTGTGCGCGCACGCGTGCGTGCGTGTGCGTGCTTTTCATCGGGTCCTTTTTTAATAGATTCACAAAGACCTCACAATGCCACTTTGTTGAAAACAAACTTTTCTTGTTTTGTTGTTGTGTCACTTCCTCTAGACTTGGACTCTGATTCAGAAGACAGCCAACACAGTACTCAATCAGTACACAGTGAGAAAACCCTCTTAGAGAAGCTGGAGATCCTGACCAATCAAGGGTTGATCCAGGTGGTAAAGGTCTTTGTCGACTGGCTAAGGACAAACACTGACATTATCCTCACATGTGCACAGGTAAGCGGGCAGAATGTCCTGCTTTGTCTACGAAGCATCGATATTTTAGGACAATATTTAATTAAGTGGTTCTCTCTGCAGAGTTCTCAAAGCCTGTGGAACCGACTCTCTGTTCTGCTCAACCTGCTACCAGATGGCAGTAAGATGCTCGAGGCTGGTGAGTTGCTGATAGACTGCATAGATATTAATGTGTTGTACAGCGAAGGCACAGGATGGCACAACTGTGTCTAGATTTTAATTCCCACTAACATTAAAATATGCTTTGAGTCACTGAGTAAAGACATTAACTAAACCACTTATTTAAAGATGCTGTTTTGAGACATTTTGGGAACTACATTTATTTGCTCTCTTGCCAAGAGTTAAATGACAAGACCAATACCACTCTCATGTCTGTGCGCTAAAAATTAAGCCAGAACTAGCAGGTAATTCGTTTTGCATAATCAGGGAACTAGTCTGGCTATGTCCAAAGATAAAAACAAACAAAAAACTATCTGCCTCCTAGAACCTCAAATTTTTACTAATTTGTTTTATCTAGTTTGTTTAAAGCATACAAAAAAACTGACATGTAAAAATGATCGTTTGTGGTTGCATACTAGAACTGCTTCTTGGCCAAGCCAGTGACTTCCCAGCAGTCACATGGAGAGGACTCTCTGAAAACTTGCCCGGCCAAGAAATAGTTCCAGCTTGTAAGAACCTCTAAAGCCACAACTTGTGTTTTTACATTTCAGGATTTGTGAAGATTAAACAGATTTTTCTAAACACTTGGCAGAGCCACGCTCGCTGTATTCCCTCTGTTTCTAGTCTTTATGCTAAGATAAGCCACTCACCTGCTGGTTATTCCTTCATATTCAGCGTACAGACACAAGAATGGTATAAATCTTCTCTATATCTAACTAATCTAACCTTTCAATGAATCATCACATTAACTTACTAAAACAACTGTATTTTTTATCATTACCGATATTATTGCTTGGTGTTGAAGTTGAATCGATCAATCAACATGTGATTTTGCATGTTAGTTGATATTTTCTGTGTTGAATGTCAGTTTTGTCGGTATCTCTGAGCCCTGCGCTGTGTGCACTCACTGAACAAACAGATCTTGCACTCAGCTCTCACACTGAATATTGGTCTCCCTGTGTCATTCTTACACACTAATGACTTCGCTCTGAGTCTACTGCTCGTTTATTTATTTATTCGTGTGTGTACTGCAGAGCTTGGTCTGAACACAGAGGTGACAGAGCTGTTAAATGAGTGTGAGCAGCCCGGTTTGGTCCAGAGTCTGCTGCTGCCTGAGGATTTGGCTCTGCGGCACCTGCCTGCTCTCAGCGTAGCTCACCGCCGTCTCGATTTCGCTCGCCGCAACCCCTCCCTCAGCCCTCTACAGGAGGTACACACACACACACACACACACACACACACACACACACATGATTCAGCTTTTACAGATGTTCAATCTTGGTTAAAACACTGGAAAACACAAAAAGGCACCAGCTCCACCATGCAAATTGCCAGTTCAATTGCCTTTTTATGAGCCAGTAAGTTTGCCAATATCAAAACAGGATAATTATGTTCAACAAAACTATTTTGAATGTACAGTATCTCTATAATTACTGAAATTTCAAGAAAATATGTGCTCAGAATCCAAACATATCTTACTTTTAAAAACTCCCTCACTGCTCATTTTGGCTCTCATGTGATGCTCAACTTAGTATTTTTAGGTTTTGGATTATTGGTCAGACGAATCAAGCAATTCAAAGACATCAGTCTTGGTTGTCCATCATATACATACAGACATACTGCCAGTGTTTAGAGCTGATGGGTTCTCTGAAGTTTATTCTGTCCTTGTTGATGATCACCAGGAAACCATCAAATTATGTTGACTCATACGAAAGTATGAATAAAATTTCTCTTCAAAAGACGTCAACTTTTATCGACTTTAGATTATTTAAGAAAACAATCTGCATATAAATTGATTATGGAAATAATCCTCTTATAAAGCCTTGAAGCAAGTCAGGTTAATTTAGGCAACTGCTGTTTGCACCCAGGCGTCACTTTGTCGCTGGTTATACTGCGTCACCTGGTGACAATTGTAAAGAGCCAAATAGTCACTGTGTGACTATTCTCACCTGGGTACAGATAAACACTCCATTGAGTTAACTTTCTGGCCATTTGGGGACAGCACAACACACATGTAACACTACATTTATGTAGTATCACCTTCATGAAGTTGTTGCGGGGAACGTCTTAGCAAAAAGTTGCTTATTTACACATCCAGGTGACAAAGGGCAACACAAGCATTTATTTGGAGTCATGTTGCTGACTGCATAACAAATGTACTGTAATTCCAATATTTCGCTCTCCAAAAACTCCTGAGGGAAATGTCTGGCTCATTAGCAGCTAAATGCTCCACTCTGCTAGTTGCTAACTTTGTCTGCTGTTTGGTGGTTGGCAGGTCAGTTGGTTTTATGAGGTTTTTTGAGAGCGTCTGAAAAAACAGCTGCCTGCTGCGGTCGAAAACGGCACTGACGATAGCAGAGGCGCCGAACCAGAACTGTTCAGATGTGAAACCAAAGCAATGAGTTGAAAAGATGCTAAAAATGTCTGTAGAGCTGAAGAGAGCTGCTGAGTCAGGTGATAACTTTCTGTGGGGTCATCACTTCAAGTGACACCCTTCGCATTACATTAAGTCACTTGATCAATTTTTGATGTATATTTAAAACATTGGTAAGTATATTGTATGCATTTAATATATATGGGTACAGTTCAACCCAGATTCCAAAAGAGTTGGGACATTGACCCCGAAACATGTTAAGACACACATTGAAACATTTTGCAGTTGAGGTAAAAGTCCTTTGAAGTTGATTCATTCAAACACTAACACACTTCGCTTCTCTCTTTCCTCCAGTGTGTGGTGCGAGTGTGTTGCATTCGCAGTTTTGGCCACTTCCTGACAAATCTCCAGGGCAACGTGCTTCACTTCAACCCGGAGGCGGGAATCTTCACTAGCATCAGCCAGTCGGAACAGGATAACCTGGTGCAGCAGGCCAAGGCCCAGTTCCGAATGGTGAGTGACATCTGAACAATGAAAAGAAGATCCACATGGGGCCAGCACCTCTTCATGTCTCATTATTGTGTGTGCCAGTGAAAATGTGGCTAATTTTTAATTAATGACCTGGAACTAAAATGTCTTTTACTTGTGAGCAGAGCAGCTGTCCCTTTTGATGTTGACTCTCCTGCCTTTATGTTTATTTCCAGGCTGAAGAGGAGGCTCGTCGAAATCGCTTAATGAGGGATATGGCCCAGCTTCGTCTACAGGTTTTTAATATTACCACTCTGTCCACTGACTGTTTACCCAAGCAGTGATACAGCTTTGTGCCGATACAGTCATCACTGCCAAACATTTTACCTTTGAGAGATGGAAAATATTGACAAAAATAGCATTTTTTTCCTTTTTGTTTGTGTAGAAAAATGTATTAAAACAAATTATAGAAAGAAAATATTGTTACCTGTTTATTAAGTTTAAGATCCACTTTCATTTGCATATTGGCTGTTGTGAAAAATCTTTGCAAGGAGGCATCTGGTTGACTTGACATAAACATGAACCAGGTGAATCAGCACTGACTAAAATCATCTGATGGACTTAAACAGTGTAGGAACCCTGAGATAGTCATATTCCTGTGACCATAGAACCCACATGCACATCTTACAGTTATCACACACTCAGCTGTTCTGTCTCTTTTCCTGTTTGTTCCTTGCAGTTGGAGGTGTCGCAGCTAGAGGGCAGCCTTCAGCAGCCTAAGGCCCAGTCATCCATGTCTCCCTACCTGGTGCCAGACACAGCTGCTCTCTGCCAGCATCTGAACCTCATCCGGCAGCTGGCCGGCAGCGGCTGCTTCATCATCATCATCCCACGAACAGGTCAGTGCAACGCTTCATCCTCTGTCTGTCCTTAGCGGCACGTTGTGGTGTGTTCAGGTGCCCGTGTGTGTCCCCCGCTGATGTGTAACAAGGTAGATGGTGGCAATTCAAAATTTATTGCAGACTATTCTTGAAATCAGTAATCTTACATAATGTTACTTCATATCTGGCACTAGACCTAACATTGACATTATCCAGAACAATATATATCAGGTTATCTTCAGGTTTTGAAAAGTCTTAAAAAACAACAAATTAAGTTTCCTCCAAAAAAGGCTACAAAAGACGTTTAAAAAGTCTTACATTTGCAGACATTTTATTGTTTAATTTTATTGTTTCAGTCAGCACCATCAGACCTGGAGCAGACTGTTGATTGTAGTAGAATAATGCTTATTGTCTCAAATAATGGTAATGTTAATTATAGCTAAAACTAAAATGAATTAATGATTTTCAATTGATCAATACATCCTTCTATTTTCTGGCGCTTTTGTGAGGTCATCCTAATTAAATTAATTATATCCTTTGGAATTAGTTACACACTAGAGGAAAGTGCAGAGGAAGTGATTTAATAGTGAATAATTGTCCATTTCATCCCTGCTGGTTTTCCACCGTACTTTGGTAATTTGGCTGGTATAATTGTGAAACGGGTATTAAATTGGATTCTACAAAGTCTTACGTTTGTCTTGCAGAAAGCCTGATATACACAGGCACAAGTTTATTGCCAAACAATAAATCCGGGACATTTGGCCTCCGATTTTAGTCGACTGCATGTCCAGAAGTCTTTTATTTAGTGCAGCAGATTCAAAACCAAATATTCAACCGTCATTTTTGTGTGGTGTCAGTCTTGCTTTTCTCATCTTATCACAGATAGATGCTTCTTTTTTATGGTTGGTCTAGATTATTATTATATTATTTTGCATTTGATCATCTTTTGAGTGAATTATTAGATTTGTTGTGTCTTTTGTCTTTTCACAAACTCAGTTTCTGATTCAAATGGTCAATCTGAATGTTTTTGCTGACTGTTTGCTTCTGTGTTGTAGTGATTGATGGACTTGACAGGTTGAAGAAAGAAAACGCCGGTGCGAGGGATGGCATCCGTTTCCTAGAGTCTGAATTTCGCAAAGGCAACAGGTGAATGCTCGCATGTTTGATGACTGCTGAAGCTTCCTGACCCACCTTTCTCAGAGAGCGATGTGAAATGGCTTTTTGTTCCTTCTGATATGTTGAACCTCACTTTTAATTTTGAGGATTTCCTAAATATTCTGTGTCACATCCTTCTGTAGGTACATACGCTGCCAGAAGGAGTCGGGTCGAAGTTTCGAAAGAGATAAACTGAAACGTCAGGACATTGAAGCCTGGTAAACGTGGCTCCCCTTCAGCAGTTACCTCTGCGTGTTTTCTGACATACTCACTGGATGAGTGCCACTTCTGTTTTGATTTGTCCTTTTTTTTTATTTGAAGGCATTTATACAAGATGGTGGACAGCTGTCGTCAGCTAACAGTCTCCCAGAGCAACGGAGATGAAGACACAGCGGGCATGGTGACCATTCTCACTGGCCATCAGGTGGAAGGGCTTTGCACTCGGTCAGCAGCGATGAAGGTCGGTCACTCGCTGGATTTTCTTCCATTACAGTCAAGAAACCATTGTCTAATTAATGAAGTTTAATGTTCTTCATTTTCTGCTGTATTTTAGCTACAGTGCTGTGTTTATCACTGCTCTGTTCCCGAAAACACACATTTTAACACGGTATATAACATCGTAAGAAATCTTTGTTTTTCAGGAATATATCTTTGTGTAGTATCTGATTTAATTTGGAAGTAAATGTTCCGTCAGTTTAAAGCTGATATCCCAGTTTTCATACAGTTCCTCCACAGTCGTCTAGTGATTTCATTTGGACAAAATCTTATTTTTTTGAGAATAATTACAGGTGAAGATTTTCACATTTAAAAAATAAATAAAAATGAACGCAAATAAACTTTTAACAACTGTCTGATTTGGATGAAACACCAAGGGATGATGCACTTTTGTGCTAATTCACCCAAAGATGCATCTGTCATTGAAGAAAGACACATTAACTTGTCACCTAACCACTGATGGCAGAAATTAGAGCTTGGCCAATAAATCAGCTGGACTGATATTATTGGTCAGCACTGGCTTTTCACAGATATGTTGGTGTATACTGTATGTCAACTTAGAGGAAATATATATACAGAAATATGTTTGAGGACATGTAGAACATTCCATAGTTTGTTCCAGTGTTTTAAACTGTAAAATGTCCTGCTCAGTGCATATCAAGTCCACATTTTTAGCATCTGTGTGATCATAATCAAATATTTTAGTTTTTCATTTGCTGACGTTGAAGACAATAATGTTAGCCCACCAGAGTTTAACATCAAATATTAATATATAATATTAATTAAAGTATAAGAGAGGGATGAGACCTGATTAATCTTTCAGACTGGGATAACGGTGCACCTTTTCGGACTGTCAGGGCAGTCATGTTGCTGCCCTCAACTGTACACACAAAAAGCGATGGAAGTAGTTCCTGCATACTTTCTTACCTCCATACACACATCCAATCACGGCAAGATGTAGATTTTAAATTTCAGACAGTTAGAAAAGTCTCAGACTCATCTTTCCCAGGTCTGGCATCAGAAAGTTGGAGGGGGAGGCGGTTTAAGATGCTGGTTAACAAGCCAACCAGCACTTTAGTTGAAGCACACTGACACTTTCATGCTTTGTAGATTTGCCAGCCATTTTTAAATCTGCCTTTCTCGTCAATAGACGTGTCTTTAAAAAACATTTGCATTGGCTATTATGACTAAAAATGCATGTAAAAGAACTGTACATTAAAATAGAGGACAGGTTTCATATCTATCTCCATGTCTCTTCTTCTGTCCCCGGCCAGGCGGCGGTCCAGGCGGCGGGCTCGGCAGGCATGGAGCTGAAGAACATCGTGGAGTTCTACCGGCAGTGGAAGGAGATTGGCTGAGAGGTCAAACGGGGGCAGCTGTCGGCGCTGCGAACAGCTGATCGATCACAACACTCGCTCCCTCTCTCTCTCTCCCACTCTTTTGCTCTGTGTGTATCTGCGTCTCCAAAGGCAAAAAAAACAACTCAAAAGAAAGCTGAATCGAAGGAAAGAGTTAAAGCGTAGAAGGGTGGAAAAGTTAAAACAGCGGAGTGAAAAAAAGAGAAATGCGGGCGAAACGGCGCTATAAGAAACAGCAGATCTCCCACCTCCCACTCCCATTCCTAAACATAAAGAGTGACCCCTAGTGGTCGGGGTGCGGAAAACGGTGGGGGAACGCTACTCAACTTTTAAGTGCCCCTGGTTCACACCCTAACCAGGAATACACTGTATATGTTAGCAAACGAGTACATACGTGTCGAGAGAGAAACCGCACACACACACACACACACATAAACACGTTCATGCTCAGATGAATCCATATAGATATTTAGAGCAGTGGTTTGGATTTCCGTTCCCTCCTCCCCTTTCCCCTCAGTCTGCATTTGACAAACAGGGTTAAGAATGCGGGGGTCTGGCAGGGCTGCGTTTTGGAAAGTTGAGGGTGTATGACGACAACTTTAAGACAGAGGAAACACACACTGTCCACCTGACACCTGAGGCTTCCACCCTGACTAAACAAAGCAGGCGTTTGGCCTCTGGGAGTGGTTGAGGAAGACAAATGTACACTTCTCCAGAATCGGTTTCTTTCCTCTGTGGCTTTTTTAAAAACTTTATTTGGTTTTGTTTTTCTTTATTTGCAGTGTACTTTTGTGACCAGTGACCTATATATTGTGTTTTCTCTGTATGAGAAGAGAAAAGGAAAAAAAAAAAACATGACAGGTGTCGCCCTGTTAAAAGTTTTAATTTGGATTTTATTTTTGTACCCAAATGATGTTTATTTTGCTTTTTGTAAGCTAAATCTGAATGACGTATGCAAGAATGTTAAAAGGTAAGGGAAGGGGTTGCTGTTGTACGTTGATCCACTGAACGAGTCCGTCAGATCTGAAAATTAAAAAAGAAACTATAATCCAGAATTTATTTAACAAGGTGTCACGTTAGAGGGAGGAGGGAGGTAGACGCTGGTTAGCCTCAGGTTGTAGCTTGTCATCGAGGAGGCTCAGAAGAGAGGGGCCAGCTGACTTTCCCAGAGGAATGTGGGTTGTGTTTGGACCCCTGTAAACTCCTGAAATGTGTCCCATCTACATCACCATTTCCATCGTGACTGTCCCATCATGCACAGTGCAAAAGAAAACCAGTATATGTGTGTGGCCATGCATTGAACAATAAAAAGATACTCATATGAGATGATGACGTCTATCTTCTTACCATTCCTCTGTGCAAACAGCCCCTTATTGTGAGAATAACAATTAATGCTGAAACAGTTAATCAATTGATCCAGAGAAAATGTATTGGCAATTTTGAGAATGGATTAAAGGAGCATTTCTGGACTTTTTGGATCAGATTTCATTGTCTAACTGGCTCCTTAAACAACACATCCTCGCCATGATGGCCGTTCTGAATCCTATAGTGGTTTTATGTCATGCCATTGCATTATGGGAAATGTAGGATCGAGCCATTTTGGAACAGTCAGGTTACCTTGACCTCAGCTGCGTCATGTTTTTGTGTCTCTCACAGGTCTCCCAACTTTGTTGCTTGAATGATTTGTCAGTACTTGCTTACAAGGCAAGAAGGACATGGATGTGCAGTTTAAAGAGAGAATGTTTCAATTAAAAATTAACAGAACAGTAAAATACTGGAGTATCCCTTTAGTCATGGACGTCATTTATCAAGCAAAGCATGCTAGTTTCAGCTTCCCAAATCTGTAGATTTCATTATTTTCCGGCAGGAATAATTGCAGGTGCAGCCTTCATACTGAACTGGAATGTAAGATCTTTACAGTAAACCTGAGGGATCTGAACCCTCTCAGCTCCTCGTGTGAAGTCTTTGCTTGGAGCCTCTGCCTCTTCTTTCTAACTAGGTCTCCCTGTGCCATTCTTTGTCTCCCCCCCTTCCATCTCTTGTGTTCCACTCTGTCCCGGGCCCCATGCCCACCACTGACTGGTCACACAGAATAACCAATCCCCTGGCAGCAGGGTCAGTGCCACCCCAACAGAACACCACTGGCGCTGGTGCTGGCCCATTTTTTTTTTTCTTTTTTTTTGCTGGGTAAGGGGGTTGTGAAACCTCACTGACCCAAGGCAATCCTCTTTCTGTGAGCCCATGAAGCCGTGGGGCTGCAGGGACTTCAGAGTGGACGTATTGGGCTGCTAGGACAGGATGAGAGGTTTAAACATACAAAAACCCCATTAGGTAGATTTCTATCATTAAGTGAGTGTAAGATTGAAGCAGCTGTGATCTGTCTGAGAAATGTCCATGCAGGGGTCTGTGCTTGCAGTGGGGAAGTGCCTCGCCTGCCTGGAGTTTATGCGTAAGTAGCAGTTTTTTGTCTTTTGGACACCTTATTCATCTTTTTTGCGTAAAACTTGATAGGAACAGAAATGCATATGTTTCCGAATCAATGCCATCAACGTTTGCTGTTATGTTAATGATGCTGGGGCTCTCATCCTGTCTGCCTCGTCTCCTGATCGTGAAAAACGAGGCTTTTTTTCTTTGTCACATCCAATGGAAGCGAGCCTCTGCCCGGAGAAGGGTGGGATTTCGACATTAGGGGATGCAGAATAGTGTTTTTATTCGGTTCCTGCAGGAATGTGCAGAGGGAGAGACGAGGGCGCAATACGGACGATCCCGACTGGGGAATAATTATGGATTTATAAGTTTTCTACTCCCATAAAAGCATTACTTCACTTATTTTTCCCTCTCTGGAACCCACTCATCTGAGCCTACGATGATCCCATCGGACACGTCGAGCTGAAAGGTCAGACCAGGTTTCTGTGCGTCCTGCTGGAACCTGCGTTAGTCCGGCTGCATCATTTCTGCGCAGTTCTGAAAACTTTCTGTGAACTCACTCCTCTTCCTCTGGAGGTTTTCACTCTGAAGTCACTCCCATTTAGGGGAACTGAGCCGCTCTTTGCCAAATAGTACTTCCGAAACATTACTGCCATGTTTTCTTTCTGCAGAATAATAAACACACTGATGTAACAGGGTGTTGAACCGCCCATGTGCTGTGGCGCAGTTTAAGTGCGCATGCATCCTTAAGCTTTGTTTAAGCGTGGCCATTTCTGCGTGCGTACTAATTAATGATAATACGACATTTTTACATGGACAGATGTTTTTATTTCTTTCTTTTTCAAAATTTCCTTGTACTTACGTGCAATTTGAGATACTCGAGTAGTTCCATTTTCTAGTGAGAACTATTCACTAGTCACTATTCTGGTTTCTGGTTACTTTGGGTGTTAATTTCTCTCACAGAACACAGGATCTGATTATTTAACCCTTATTCCTCCTATAACTTGCAAATCTTTTCTGACATGTAAAAACATGAAAACAGTACAAACACAATGCATTCAATGTTTGTCCTCATCAGCTTCATTGATTTTTGTAGATATCGGCTTATTCTGAATCTGATACAGCAACAGGTTTCAAACAAGTTGGGACAGGAGCAACAAAAGACTGGCAAAGTTGTTGAACACTCCAAAAACACCTGTTTATATCATTCCACAGGTAAACAGGTTGATTGGCAACAGGTGATAGTATGATTTGGTATGAAAGGGGCATCATGGAAAGGCTCAGTTGTTCACAAGCAAGGACTTTGTGAAATTTGTGGGTGTTAATGCATCAATAGTTATAATCCAGTGGTATAATTTCTAATGAGTACTCCAACATCTACAAACGTCATCTTCAACCACTGGTGATTGCTGATTTTCATAAGTTTTCTCCATATTAATTTTATTATTGGCTTCATCTAGCCATAAATCAATTTATCCTCTTTGCTTTGCAACAATAAAGAAAACACAGTTAACTCCCTTGCAATAAAACAATATATACAAGACTATCAGATAAAACTAAGTAAGCATAAGTAAAATTGTTAACAAATTACTTAAAAGGCTGGTTTTGCGTTGCTTATTTCCTTGGACAAGTTATTCCAGAGTCTTGGAGCTCCAACAGAAAATTCTCTGCCATGCTAAATCTAAATCTTGATCGCAGAACGATAAGATGACAAACATGCACAGCAGACATGCAGAGAACGCACGTCAAGGCTCCTTCTGGCTCCAAACTTATCAGCCTTGTAATCACAACGGCAGCAGCAGGGAGCCGGTGCAGAGATACCACGATCTGTGAAATATGGCACTGCTTCTCCTTTCTAGTACAGCAACTGATTTTTGTACATCTAAACATTAGAGAAGTTTTTGCTAATGTCACAAAAAAGGAAATTTTGCCACGAGTACTTTGTTATTGGATGCTACAACCTACTGTTTTAAGATTTCAGAGTGATGTGCAACGCTAATGGATTTGATCTGGAGGCTATTCAGGTGTGTCATTTGTTTGGGACACATTTTTGACACAGAATATGATGTAGTGTCATTATTTACTACTCTGACTTGTGACACATACAATCAATTACTTATTTAGCCAAGAGTATTAACTCATAGGCCAATAACCGCATGGCGAGGTGTAGCACTGACCTCTGCCATACTAAGTCCAGTTTTGAGCCAAGGCTTTTATGGAGTGTGTGAAGCTAAATGATCTTTTGTGTTCCTCAAGTGTTTAATGTCACACTGTTCTGGGTTTAGATGAACTCAAACAAGACAAATACAACCTTTATCAGAAATATGATGGGATAGAAAGCTGTGTTGATACAAACTGGATGTTTGCCATGTGTAGGATAAAACAGGATGTCCTCCCTGGTCAGAGTTTGGACAAAGGAGTATCCCCACAGGTTCACATGAAGGCTCTCACTCATCGACGTCATGTGATATAATAGGAGTAAGTCACCAGCAACTGGACTTCATGTAACCTTGAGGACATTTAGTCATCCAAGACGTTTAATCAGTTTTGCTGAGTGATGTTGAGTAACTTCCTGTATTTAACCATCACATGTGACTGACATCAAGTGCTTGGTCACCGAGGTCATTACCGTCTGACTATTTGCAATATATTTTTAGCCGAACTAGTGTTGTGGCTATAGGGATAGCAATGGCGGTCTGTTGGTCAGTCCACCACTTTGGTCCAGAATGAAACATCTCAACAGTTATTTGATGGATTGCGATGATTACTTATTTACATAAATTCATGTTCCCAGAGGATATCCATATGACTTTGGTGGTCCCTTTACTTTTCCTCCACAGCCACCATGAGGTTTGATAATTGTGTCTTTCACTGAAATATCTCATTAGCACCATCATTACCAAACTTGATGACCAAGTTTGGTAATGATGGTAAAGTACTGCTATTCTATCGTTAAGTACTGTACTGCATTTTGGATCGGGTCTGATTATCCATGTTGAGTTCAGGAAGGTTTTACACTACTGGCCATAAGCTGTTGAAAGTTACTCAAGTGCAAGTTTGAAGTACTTGAGCATTTCCATTTAATACTTTATATTTTTACAGCATTACATTTCAGAGGGAAATATTCTACATTTTACTCACTACCTTTATTTTAAAGCATTTGTTACTTGTAAGATTCAAATTATGAATACAAAATATTCTAAAAAATAAAGTCAGATGTATTATTATTTATGAAACTACCTAGCAGTATATAAAGTACTCCAAATCTGCCCCAGCTGGAACATTTAAGGGATATACCAACATTAAGCATCCATAATCACAATACAATCATGTAATATTTATTATGAAATGGGCATTGACCGTAAGGGTACTTTTACATTTGGTACTTTATGCATATTTTAATGTAAATACTTTTGTTTGTGACAGAGTATTGCTACACTATGGTATTGCTAGTTTTAAAAAGATCTAAGTACCTCTTCCACCATTGTTGACCATCCCTACAGCCATGCTAACGTGGCTAAAAACAAGCTAGCAAGCGTGTTACTAGCCTGTGAAAAACCTAAATCAAGGCAGCCTAAGAGTATCAATAAATACCTTAAAACGTACAAAAGCGGTGGATTAGCACGAATATCTATCACCTGTCTGTGTAACAAACCAGTGAGAATGATGTTAAGCCCAACATCAAAATTTGCCGTGTTTAAAGCTTCGGTTTTGCTCGGTTTCGTCGCGTTAATGGTCCCCATCTACCCAGTCATGTCACCAGTAGCGCGCGCGCACGGCAGTTGGACACACATGGCTCGTGTTGTTGTTGCTCCGGTGATCCACGTGAGCACCGAGCGACGCTTCTCACTGGCTCGCGCGGGACAAGAGAAAAAGAGGCTGCGGGCTCGACACAATCACAAAAGGAAGACACGGCAAAGAAAAGGCACCCAGCCCAGCCTGACACACAATAAAGCGTCCAACGTCTTCACGGAGACAGCCCGGGACGAAACCGTCAACCTCCGCATGCCCGAGGGTCGCGGTAAGCCGAGAAGATGAAAGTATTTCTCTGACAAATTGGACGAAATGATGTTTTCCCTCCTTGTACATCGCGAAGTTTTCTGCTTTGACTCATGTAGTGGAAGCTGTTGTTTGTCTCTTCACTGTCTTCAGTTGCCGTTTAAACTTTTTTATGTTTTAAGCTAGGAAGCAGGAATTCCTTTAACACCAGTTAAAGGGATTCCTGGGAAGTCGTGCTTAATGAGTACGGAGGAAAGGGAGAGCAAATGTAAAACACATGGGCTTGAAGGTTGAGACAATCCGAGTCGTTGTGAGAATTAGCTGCATGTGACTGGCGTGTTTTCCGACATGGTTTCTCTGTCCAGGCGAAATAACTGTCAGGGTTTAGCTGTTTTTTTTCCCCAACTTGGAGATGTTTTGGATTTTTCCATGTTGTAAGCAGCTCCCACATGGACTCGCTTTCCCAGCGTGCAGCTCGCACGGTGCATGTGTTTTTTGATTTGACACATTGTCTGTCACCTTCCATAAAGTTTTTTTTTTTATAAAAAAAAAAGGATTATCTACATCTCATTGCAGAGCTGTGACACCTGGTCGAATAATTGATTAATTGATTGACAGGAAATTAACAGGCAATTATCTAAATCAATTAATTGCGAATTTTATAGGGTTTTGAAGTGTTGGTCATTTGAAGACATCACTGTGGACTTTGGGAAACTAGGACATTATTCACAGTTTTCTGGCGTTTCATAAATTAACTGTTTAGTTGAGAAAATAATTGCAGATTAATTGATATTCATTAGTTGCAGCCCTAACTCAATTTGACGCCAAGCTTGTTGAATTTTGTCATCTTTCACTGCAGCTGATGAAAAAAAAAAAAGTACTGAGTTTACTGTGGGAGACGCAAAACAGGAAATTCTTGCATATGAACATGGATAAACAAAGTTGATAGTCAGGTGCACAGTAGGTAAAGTGGGAGGAGGGGGTTAGGTTAGAGTGCACATGCCACAACACAACTTACCAAGTGTGTTAAGTCTTTTGTCTTAAATTTACCGTGTACTCCATTTGAAAAGAGCTGAAACTGTTTTCTTTTTGAGTCACATGCAAACGAAAGGAACATGATGACTGCCAGTGTTAAAGGTTTTATCTTCGAGGAACAGATCCAGGTTTTTAGACGAAAGTACTTGATTGAGTAATATAGGACTGGGACTAATGAACTAAACTGTTTGGCCCATAAAATGTTGGAAAATGGTGAAAAATGTGTATGGCTGTTTCCCGTCCCCAAATGTCTTGTTTTGTAAACAACCAAAAGATATTCAGTTTACTGTCATAGAGGATTTTTAAAAAATGAGAAAAAATTCACATTGAACAAGCTGATAGGAGAATTTTGACTTTTTTTTCCTGAACAAATAGTTGCTGATTAATTTGATAGTTGACAACTACAATAAAACATTACGATACTCTCATAGAAATGAACTGGTTTTATGTTGTGGGGGAGGGGCCTGATACCTCGTTGTTCCTGCACTTATCCATTGTGATCTGTAAGACCACATGGGGGCTGTGTTACATAACGCCGAGCTGCCCTTTTACTGTGAAATGTAGACACTTACCAGGAAGGGGGCTGACCAAGGAGGAACACCTTTTTGAAAAACATTCCAGTGTGACTTCAGACTTGAAGCAAAAAACAGGGAAGTTGTAACACACACGTCTCATGACAAGGTTTAGCGTATTTTCCTGCGTGCAGGGTTAAACCAAGAAGTGTCAAACATGCAAGTAACCTCGAGCTCTTGGTGAGAGGGAAGTGGTTAATTTGTGCTATTGGAGGAGATATGAAAGATGCAAGGATTATTTTCTTATGAGTGATTAATCATTGTCATTGATTGGAATCAAGCCGCAGATCCTGTAGAACTGAAATGATTGGTTTCAGCATCTTAAATACGAATGGTTTTTTTCTTTTTTTTTCAAGTTATCTATGAAAGTAAACTGAATACCTTTGGGTTTTGGAGAAAACAGGCATTTTTCACTATTTTCTAACATGTTTCATGGCCCAAACCAATTAAATGATTAACTGAGGCGTCATTGGAAGATTAATTAATAAATCTTCCAATGACGCCTCAGTTAATCAATTAATGAAACCTATACTGAACCTATAATGAAATTAATCATTAGTTGCATCCTGAAATACTCCCATTTGACAAGCTAGAACCAGATATTTTGGAATTGTTTGCTTGCTAAATGTTTTTATACCAGAACTTTTGGCGATAAATATTATGTAAGTGTTTAATTTTTAATGCCAGTATAGGCAAAACACGTATGCTCTGTTAACAACTGAAGACGTCTCATGCGCTGAGTGATAATTTTAATAAGTTTCCTAACTTGAAAATCCGGCTTTCATGATTGCATTGCTCCTAGTCCTCTCTTCACCAGTGTGGAAGGTAAATGGGTGGATGTCACATGTTTGGGCATGTTTTCTGGATCATTGCTGGAAGGTAATTTGGGAAAAATACGGAATACAGCTGTATGTGTGCATGTATATATACATATATGTGTATATATAGACTAAATAATCACAACGCAACACATAATTGCTCTTGGATCACAAAAATGTGATTGTGAAAGCACAAAATTTTTCCTGTAAGAGATTGTTTATTAACTGTCAGAAAACTCACCACTCAATAACTTAAGTGTGTGTTGTTTGTGGGCTGCACTGAACATGTTTCAGCAGCACTGTGGAATGTTCTATAGTATGTGCTGCGGCGTGAACCGCCGCTGTTGTACATGCAGTCCCGGACCCGTGTGTCATCTGTGTGGGCAACATGCTTTCCGCATAGTCTTCTTATTGTCAGCCTCTGGCCAATAAAGACGTCCATTGAGAAAAGTCACGTGACAGCATCACGAGCGTTTGGGAAAGAATTTCAGATGTCAAGAGAAGAACAAAAAAAGGAAGGAAGCAGTGTTTGGGTCGGTTCAGAATTGCTTCAGGACTTTCAGGTAGCAACAACCCTCTGGAGGTGAAAGGGCCATACAGATGTTTTCATGGTTGCTGTTAATCTCATGAGCAGTCAGAGAAAATATCTTGTATGTCATTAGATATATTTCCTTCCCATATTTTCTTAGTAAACCACATATAAGCGCCAGTCTGCACACACACAGAAAAAGAAACAGGCCTCTTGTTGTTGTTATGTTTCAGTATTAAATAAGTATTACAGGGAAACTCCACTGATTTGCAGGTGTTAGGGAGCACTACTGCATATATGAATAAAGTGTTTTTTTGTTTGTGTTTTGCTCCAGAGTGAGCTGCGCGAAGTGTGGTAAACTTGACTCAGATGATGTCACTTGAGTCATTGTAGTGTAAATAAATCTGCAGGTGTGGAGTTGGAGAGAAGTGAGCTTACCAAACCTCTTTAGCCTGCTCCTCACCTCTGCTTGAGGCTACATTAGCCACTACTAGTACAAAACACCCGAATCTCAGACTGAACTGTCAGCGGTCGAGTTGAATTGTGGGTAAAGTAGGCTAAAGGTTTTCGTTTTTGTTTAACTGTCCACTGTTAGTTAACAGTTACGTGACGTCAGTCCAAATGAGCGTGTGTTTCACTAGCTAGGCGGCTAGATATGCAACAAATTAAAGGAGAAACCTTAATGAAGTGTTCATAAGGTGTTGATCCACCACAGGCCTCCAGAAAAGCTTCACTTCACCTTGGCATAGGTTACGTCTCCTAAACTCTACTAAAGGGATGAACGCCATTCTTTCACAAGATGTTTCCTCATTATTTGGTGGCAGAGGTGTTCAATTAGGCTGATATTTGGTGGCAGTGAACACCAAAGCATAAGATTTACATCTGTTTATACTCGTGGAACTATTCAGTGACCCCTCCTGCTCTGCATGGAAGCTTCTATTTTGTTGTTTCTCATTTATTTAAGCATTTCCTTTAATTTGTCATCCGTCTCTAGAATTGAACACATCAGACAGTCATTGACTGCAAAAGACTTGCAGCAAAATATTAGCTGTGATGACTATTTAAAAAAAAAAAAAATCTCTATAAACTTGTCTAAAATCTCGTGTCCCTGAAGACCCAAATTTCCCCTGCTGGGGATTAATAATAATAATAATAATCTTATTTTACGACTGTGGGACTATGTACAAAAACTGGTCAAGCTCCTACACTAACATTTAAACAGCTGAACTAAACTGAAACTAAGGCTGAGAGTCGACGCCTAAAACTCATTGTCATTGTTTCCTTTAAAATCCAATAAATTAGAGCCGACACACAAAAAAAGGTGTCACATTTTCAGTCCTTTCTGACTGCACCGTTTTCACTTTTTCTGCATCAGAACTTCGTTATCCAAAAACTGCTTGGTAAAGCCATGGCTTATAAGTTCTATAGTTAGCAATGTCAATGTCTGGTGTCCAAACAGAACTTAAATCATCCTTAATGAAAACTCACTGTGGTCTGACTGTTTTTAAAAGGAGTGCTTTGTAAAGATGCTTCCGCAAGCTGAACAGCTAAAGCAAACAGCTGTTAAATCATCTCTGCAAACAATACTACCTCGAACAAGGCACTGTTTGTTTCACGATTTTCTCAGAAGTGCTGGAGAAGAGGCCAGATATTTTTCTCAAGATCTCCAGGAAACCATATTCAACTCCTAATGGTGTATGTTATCTTTTGTGGGAGGATGCATGCTAGTTTTAATAAACCCCTTACACAAAAAGCCTTTGTCCAAGCCAAGTTTTAGAGAGGCTCTACAGAGGGAAAGCAAATTTTCAACATTAGGTTCTTAACCTCGTCTTATAGATCTGTGTTTTATACCGTGTGAATACTTCCTCCTGCTCTCAGGAGAGAAAGTTGAGCACTCTGACTCAGTTCTTCCATCAAGTGAGCTGGATGACCTCAGATAGGAGGACAGGGTGAGGAGGGATATGTTTTTGACCTATGCATGCTTGTATGATGCTTCACATCAACACTCTAACATCTTGGGTTTTATAAATCCCTGAGAACTGATTTTAAAAAGTCAAAGGGGAGAGAGTTGAGTCTTAATGCAAGTCAAGTTGTCAGACCAGAGTGTTTTTCCACTCATTTTTTTCAGGTTTAAAACAGCTATCAGTTATCAGTTGTTCAGTTCAAAGGATCAGCATGCTGCACTGAAGCTGAGGCTCTGGTCATGACCTCGAAACTCTGACGAAGTGCCGTTTCTGTGCTCTGTCTTGAAGTTGAGCAGACTTCCACTGTGCTCTTCTGTGCATGTATGTTTGTACATGTTTTTCGAAGGGGAGTTGGGGCTGTGTTCAGATGTAGAGCATTTACAACTTCGTCACATGATTTTTTTTCAATAACAGCATGTCAGGACACACTGACATACTTCGTGGGTCATCAATCTCTGATGAGATACAGTGCACGAGTGTCTCCTGGTATCATTGCAGACGACAGACCATGTCGTCCAGAGTATTTTTCTGGGTCATGTCTGGAAACATTGAGTCAACTGTCCGCAATTCACTGTAACATAACATTCTTGAGTTGTTTGGGTCCTTGACGGCTATATTTGGTGTCATAAAGCCTCCCCTTATGCTCCATCTCGCATAGCCAGTTATGATCTAATTTATGTAGATTTTGTATGAATAGACGCTACCATTCAAATCCGTCGCAGTCTCCAAACAACACAAAACTGGCTATTCAAATCATTGGCAGCACATGATGCTAATGATCTGAATTCAAATGAGCATTTTTTCACACTGCAGTGAACTCAGTGGCTTTTCGTCGCTATTGTCCCCGACACAAGCTCTGTGTTTGTGTGTGTGTGCGTGCACGCTCTGGTGTTCTCCAGCCGTGATGAATGCAGGATTTGTACCACTGTGCATGCATGTTAGAGTAGCTGTGCATGTTCTGTGTGTGTGAGTAGCCTCATTTCCATCCAGTGCAGCATGTAACAGTCATCCTTTGGCCCTGTACTCTCGAGGCTTGAGCCTCAACAAAGCTCACTTTGTCACAGTTAGCAGGCCAGGGCCTGCAGCTGTGTTGTAGTGAGCAGCAGTCCCCTCTTGTCGCTCCCACACTGCTAACGAGGTGCGAGCGAGCCCCTCGAGGTGTGAGCTGTAGTGACAGGAGAGACGCCAGGGGACGTTTTAAGCAGGTCTGCAGAAAAATGTGTTTCAAACTGTGATGAGACACAGGGTCAATAACACTGCAGGACATCAAGTCTGATTACAGCTCTGGCTTTAAATTTTAAAAATGCTTTGGTAATTTTGTTGAGAGTGACTGTCCGAAATGTATATTATATGTCTTGTGGAGCTTGATCTCAGTAGATTTTCGATATGGAAGGAATGGCGAAGTCGCATAGACTCAACAAATTATTTGTTTTTACTTTTTGTTTATTCAAAAGGTATTTAAAATGATTTTTTAAAAATCATTGTTTAGCATTTTCCAGCCAGATTTGGTCAGCACAGCCTCTCTGTAAAGTTAAAAACATGCTGTGGTGTTAGCTGATGACGTGCTCGGCCTGTTGACAGAGAAGGACTGCTCTGTGTAATAATGGCTCTCACGAACATGTCGTTATTACATGCACACGTTCAGTGAAATGTGACAATGCCAGGCATTCTTCAAATCGATGTCTGGGTATTTTTCAAGAGCAGCCACAATAAGAGATTGTTCTCAGTGTCTGCTCCAGGCAACAAAGACATCACACTTGAGGACTCTGTCATAAAAACTTTAAAGCTGATGTTTGTCCTGTGAACGTTAGTGCAAAGATGAAGCCAAAGCCGGATCTAATGTCAACCCTGTCATCTGTGTCAGTGTATATGTATACAGCATGTAAAATCAGTAGATGCATCCATACACACTTGAAAGCCTTTTACTTTTACAGGATTTTGTAGGATTTTGAATGCAGGACTGAAACTGTGGAGTAAATGATAATACTTTTTACCACTTTTTACTACTGCCACAGTCTTAAGGGAGAGGGTTTCAAATTTTAAGAGCTGGAACCGTTAAAAGAAGTCCTCCTTTTAGGTTGAAGCCTGGAGGGGGAAACTGCGAACAAACCCCGTTAGAAAACCTGAGAGACCAGCTGGTGACGCAGGGCTGCTGTAACGATCGCTAACGTGGGCAGGTGCCTCGCCATGCAAGCTCAAGAAGTGTTAGCAGGAATGAATTGTATTCTGAATCTGAAGGCGAGCTAGTGTAGAAAAAAGTCTGTTGGTGTCTCATTGTGTTTGTTCGTTGTGTGTGTCCCTGCAGTGTTTCCAGTGTGGCGGGGGATCGGGGCCAGTAGTGGCGTCGGAGGCGGGTGGAGCCAGGGCTGGGGACGCTGCTTGCGATGGGAGCCAGCCAGTCCAGGACAAAGGGCCCGGATCCCGGTATTTGACTACCCGGTCTGGTTAGTCCTCTGTCGTGGAGGACGAGCCAGGCTCATTGAGGTTTGTCAGAAAGGGAGGGGTGTCATCAGACTGCCCACAGACATGCTCAGCATCAAGCTTCCCCAGCTCTTTGACATCCACCAGGTCCCCAAGGTAAGAAAGGAGGAGACCTTCTCTACAAGGTTACAGCATATTTAATAGGTGTGTTTGTTTTATCCTGCTGTAGATATGAGGTGGTTCTCACCTGTTATCACCTGGGGCGGGTCAAGTACTGGACTGTGTGGCATTGGCTCGCACGACATGTTGCATAGAACTGCATTACGTTTTTCAGCAGAAATTTGAATTAAGGACTGAATAGCGAGGGTAAATAGAGTGAAAGTTATAGACAGGGACAATTAGATGATTTCACTGACAAATTCGTCCCTATTAAGTCAGTAAGTAGCCTATTATTGAGGTTTATCATGGGTGTATTTAAATCTGCATTAATTAATAATTTACCTTATAAATTTGATGCTTATTTACACTTCCATGAGACATAGAGCAACATTAGCATTTATTTGGAGATGTGTTTATGGCCACCTAACGAATGCAAGTCCAATATTCACTTTCCACTGATCCCTATTTTGATCCCAACCAACTCCTGAGGGAAATATCAGGCTCTCTAGCTGCTAAATGCTCCACTGTGTTCACAGACTGTTCACTAACCGTCTGCTGCTGTCCCGTGCTGGACAGGTAGCAGTGCAGTGGATTTATCACAGCTTTTTGGCTGCAAACACCTGCTGGAAACAAAGTTGATGAGAGTGAACCAAAAATGGCCTGTAAGTCCAAAACAATGAGCTGAAAGATGCTAGGAATGGCTAAGTAGACGTTC
This sequence comes from Chelmon rostratus, assembly GCF_017976325.1. Taxonomy (NCBI): domain Eukaryota; kingdom Metazoa; phylum Chordata; class Actinopteri; order Chaetodontiformes; family Chaetodontidae; genus Chelmon; species Chelmon rostratus. The sequence continues at coordinate 5,650,213 of NC_055665.1, forward strand.
CTTCCATTGTTGATGTAAAAATTATGATTAGATTACTCTTTAATCAAAGAGAGTCTGCAGGGGCACTGAATGAGTGTAGGCAGTTTGTGTATTGCCGTGCAAAACCAGCAACTTTTGCATACGGCTCACTGGAGAAGCCGCACAGCTCCACTAAAGTTACTCCTCTTGCATTACATTGTCTATTTCCTGTCATTGTTTATGTAATGCATATTTCACAGTTTTGGAATTCCTCACAAGGCCCTCGCCAGCAATCTCACAGGTTTGTCTGTCAGGACATATGTAGGCACGAGGAATGACTGAACAACATCTAAACATGCACACGTGCACAGTTTACGAATCAGACTAGACTCAGATGAAAAAGAACAAACAATAGAGGCGTTATAAGAGATGTTTTGATCTTTTTGATTTGTTTTGAGACTTTTTTGGGCTTTTTTTTAATTTAAATGAGCTGTGGAAACTAGTCTGAATCTGAATGTTGCTCTTGCAGATGAGTTTAAGAGAAACTTTCTCTCTGCTAAGTCACGATTTAAAAGCACAGTCCAGTAATGATATATTACCATGATTATAACCTCATTGTGTAATAAAATTACCATTCTGAAAAATGTTTCAGAGGTGTGCCAGCTGTGCCGACAGCATTTTCTTTTACCATCGATGCTGTAATTAACATTGTTCTCAGAGGGCACAGCGAACACAGCTGTCATTTGCAGTTTGATTTTGATTGGATGAAGAGAGGGAGAATAATGGAAACAGGACCAACAAACCAGGCTCCTTTCCTGTCCCACTGTAGCTCCACCCATGACTCACTATACTAACATCAGCTAGTGAACTCAGTGAAGAGCAACTAGTTTGTTGTTGGTGAGTTGTAATGTGAAGTTGGAGAGAGAGCGTGCTTTTTACGTGATATACAGAGATAAAACTGGCTGCCTCAAGATTGGACACATCACCTTCCTTCTCATGTGTCAGCTTCAGCTCTTCCTGGTGTATTTGTTAGTAGTACTGCAGAGGAGGTGTGCAGAAGGGCAGGTGGTGTTAGTGGCCTCAAAGGATCTGTATAACTGTGCCATGCTCCATTACTTTCATGTGTGCTTTTCAGCCTTTTTAAAATGATTTCACAAAGTGTTGAACCTCGCTCCATCCTCACTTGTGAACGACTTAGCCTTTCCATGATCCATTCATACCCAATCATGATCACCTGTTACCAATCAACTTGTTTACCTGTGGAATGTCCAAACAGGTGTTTTTGCAGCGTTCCACAACTTTCCCAGTCTTTTGTTGCTCCTGTCCCAACTTGTTTAAAACATGTTGCTGCATCAAATTCAGAATAAGAATATAATTTATTTACAATTTATAAGTTTTACACAACATCCCAACTTCTCTTGAATCAGGCTTGTATAGTCTACCTCTGCATCCTCATCATACTTAAAGTGCCTCCTAGTGTGTACACCCTGTAAACAAACCAAAATGTGTATATATGCACAACATATGAGATTTACCATTCACACCTCAGCAGGAAAGATGTGGTAGCTGTTGGCCGGAGAGCCCGTCCTTCAACAGGAGGCAGAGCCCTGCAGTTGGAGCGTCTGTGTTGGCCGGCGTCCACCGTGCAGTAGCGACCTTATCGTGTGTGATAAGCAGTCATTGTTGAATTAGTTTTACATCAGAGTCTCCAGTCAGTTTCAGTGTCAACTGCTGAATTATGTGACCTTGGTTTTGTGTTGGTAGAGTTTAAATATTTGAGTTTCTATAAATAAATTTTTTGGGCCTGTTTATGATCTTGGTCTTCGTCTGTTGATTCCAAGTAAACCGTCGTTGCTGTGTGAAGCACATTAGCTCTCATGCACTAGAGGGACTTTTACCTGGAGAGACATACACCATCAGGCACTAACAGCAAATGTGAAAGGGTATTTAAAGTCAGTATTGGATGAACAACACGTTTGATTCATCAGTCCGTGATAAAGTAGGAACAACTAAGTTATTTTAGAGAGATACTTAAAGCGCCATTCCTGTGGAAACGTTATGCTTAACGAATGTTGTCTGTTGAAGCAGATCTCATCTTAATTGACAGGAACACATTCATGTTTAAAACACGAAGCTTTGAAAGTTAATTGGACTGTTATTTGACTCAAAAGCTGCAAGGCGTAGCTTCAGTTGCTGAGTTCTCCACTACAGCCTCAAGCCTCTTCAGCTTGGGGAAATGTTTATATTGTTTTCGTCTTTGTTTATCTTCACATCTTCTTTCTTAGAACATTCCGTTAGAGCCAGAAGGTCTAACTCAAAAACTTGGACCAAGGTTTTCAGCACTTCCTCAAAATACATATTGGCATGCAACTCTTATTAAGGTAGACTGAAAACTATGGAAGCAGTTGATTCCAGTCCAGGTGGTGGGACCCTTTCAAGGGGTGACAAAATAAATCTTAGGGGTTAGGAGACTATTTATATACAGGATAAAATTTCTGCTTCACAGATGTGTTGCTTTTTACATTTTCTCTATGATTTTTTTCTTGCAAAATATTGCCCTCTTACAATTATTCAAATGAAAGAATAAATGGTGGAACTTTGCAAAACTCAGACATGCATTCACTTTAAGGGATGTGCTAGTAACAGCTCGGAACCACTGCACAGAAAGCTTGTTTTAGACAGGAACCATCTCCAGTAATAGTGAGAGGTTGTAAATCCCAAAGGTGCAGTCAGCTCTCATCACTGTCTGCAGGCTGCAGGGATGCTGCCCTCT